>NC_056562.1:36757438-36767736 GCF_013358625.1 Macadamia integrifolia
CCAAAAAAAAAAAAAGAAAATCCTTTTTTTTTTTGTTTTGTTTTGGAGAACATAGTGGAATAAGTAGGTTCAAAATCTTTCACTTAGTTCCAATTTTGATTTTTTGATTATGTATCTGTACTGCCAACCTTGTTGCATTCATTCATGGAAATTTGTTTAATCATGTCCTTGCATTTCTTGTATAGATTTATATTTAGCATGTTTAAATTATGACAGATATTTGATTTCATTGTTCCAGATCTTTTTCATTTGAGTTTGTCATGGAGACAGTCTTGTCTTAA
Source organism: Macadamia integrifolia (assembly GCF_013358625.1). Taxonomy (NCBI): domain Eukaryota; kingdom Viridiplantae; phylum Streptophyta; class Magnoliopsida; order Proteales; family Proteaceae; genus Macadamia; species Macadamia integrifolia. The sequence goes on from NC_056562.1 coordinate 36,757,720, forward strand.
AAGTTATATTATAAATGATTGCTGGAAAAGGTGAAGCATCAAGGATGATGAAACATTCAATAAAATCCTTTGTCGGGACTCATGTTTCTCCGGAGAAAACTGAACAGCTTAAAGAGACAAAAAATGGTGATTTTCTTGCTCCAGGTCTTCTTTGAAATGGTCTTATCTTTCAAATGTCATTGAAGATATTCGTAATTTTTCCTTCAATGAAGACAATGCAAAAATAGCACTAGGAAATCAAACCAAGTGGTCTTGCAATATTCTGCCTGCCTACCAAAAAAAAAAGGAGTATTAAATTTCTTGTATTGTTTTCTGTTTTTATTGTGCCAACTATTTGACAATCAAGGATCCTGTTGTAAGTTAAATTTCGTATTTTCTATATATTTGGATGTTAGTTATTCTTGTCATCCAGACACTCAATCTTATAGTTTTAGTGACCATTAACCAATAACCAATTTATAATGCTCATTCTGTTGTTGTTTTATCTTGTTATTACCATTGTAATATTTTTCAGTGTTGTGAACCTGTATGAACACAAGGACAATGCTAACACTTTGATCTTCCGATAATGGGGTGGTGATGTATGGTTGGAATCCCATTTGTTCAACAGGTCACGTGCCTATATTGAAGTGGGATTCACTGTACGAATGGAATACCCGCTACATATCATGCTTTTTAAATGTGCATTGTGCTAGCACTCCTGAAACAGGCATTCTACTAGTCAACTAACATTGTCTGAGTGTATGGCAGAAGTACATGCCATGCTATGTAGAATATTGATATTTATTGCCATGGTGGTGTATTTGTCATAGAACAGCCAGAATAATTTGATTCTTTTGCACCGAAATAATTTAATTTTTAGTCCAGTCAAATATATACATATTAAATGCAGTAGTGACAAGTGAGGAACAGGGAAACAAAACAATTTGTATATTTCTTCACATTTCAGTGATGTCCAGAAATGGGTTCCAGTTTTTAGTGAAAGCTGTAGGCACTTGGATTCTGTCGCAGACCAATATGAAACCATTAACTTGAGGTGACGAGCTTGTGTAGCCTCTCACTCATTGAGCTTAGAACAGAATAAAAAAAAAAAAAATTGATTAAACCTGAGGAACTAGATAAGGTGATAAACAATCATAATTTGCATATAAGGCACCCTAATTACTCATTTTACAACCTTACATGACTGATTCAATCAGTGCTTCTGGAACATCTTTTTCATATTTGCTAATTTTTACCTATATTTATTCTTACTGCCATTTTGAATGTCCTGGTTTTTAATTTTTTTTTAGGATGTCTCAGCCTATCGATCTCTTGAGTTTGTCCTCTTGGATAACTGCTATATTAATTATTTGATTGCGCAAGTTACTTGCTCATGTCTTCAAGTTATGCTAATTATCTTTTACCTTGATTTTCCTTTTTGGTTCTTTCCCCACACTTTGTTAATGGCATGCCATTTATTAGTTTGAGGATGACATTAATCTGTTCTTTTAGAACTCAAGTTGCTCATCTTGTATTCTAACTTGATTGATATTCAAGCAATAGATTAAGAAGCATCTGTTTTATTGCAGAAATTGAGAATAAAGTGAAAAAGATCCTGAACCTGATCAAAGATGGAGAAGAAGGCAATTCCAAAGATGAAGGAGAAGAAGGCAATTCCATAGTAAACTCAAACAGAGAGTCAGAACTCTTTGGCCTCGTCAAGGATTTCCATGAACAATATCAATCACTCTATGACCATTATGATCATCTTACTGGAAAGTTAAAGGAGAAGTTTCATTACCAAGAAGGAAAGGATGGTAACACATCAGCTAGTCACAGCTCATATTCTGATTCTGATTCTGATTCTGATTCTGATCATTCTTCCAAGGAGAAAGTCGGTGAAAACAGAAAACAGGGCAATGAGCTTCAAAAGCAGGATGAAAGCATTAAACGAGAACTTGAAGCTGCAAATGACCAAGTTTCTGACCTGAAGCAAAGATTGGAAGATGCATACAGAGAGAAGGAAGCTTTGAGAGCAGATATGGAAAAAGTTTTGAGTAGTATTGATGAAGGGAAGAAATTATCCGAAGACTTGCAAGCCAAAGCTGATCAGTTGAATGATGAGAAGTCAACATTGTCGGTTGAGAATGGATCGCTGAAACATGAACTCGAATCTATGAAAGGGGAAGTTTCTGATCTGAAGCAAAGACTGGAATCTGCAAATGAGAGGGCTGCTGATTTAGCTCAGGGATTGGGTTCTGCTCAGGAGGAGAATATGGCACTGGCTTCAAAAAATGTAGAAATTTCCAATGTCATGGCTCAGGCACGGAGAGAAATACAGGAACTTACAGAAGAAGTTCAACAGTTGAGTCAGAGATCCAATGAGAGTGAAGCTGAACTTTCTGCGCTCAAAAAGATACATGAGGAATTCGAAAATGAAGCATCAGCTCGAATAAAGGGTTTAGAGGCACAGATAACTGATTTGCGGTCGGAGATGGACTCTTTACGAGCCCAGAAAAGCGAACTGGAACAGCAGTTTGAAGATAAATCAAAGGAAGCTAAACAATTGGGTGAGGAAAATTTGGGGCTGCTGTCGGTTCAAACTAAACTACGAGACCAAATTTCAGGGTTGGAAATAATATCAATAGACAGAGGGAGTGAAGTTTCTGCTCTCTTGAAGAAAATTGATGATAGCCAGAGTGAGGCAACGACTCAAACAGAGAGTTTAACAGCGCAGTTGGACAATCTGCAATTGGAGGTGGACTCTTTACATTCTCAGAGAAGTGATTTGGAAGAGAAAATCAAAAGTAAAAGTGATGAAACTAAACAATTGAGGGAGGAGAATTTGGTACTGCAGCTAGGCCTAACTGGCTTGCAAAATCAGGTAATTGAATGGGAAAGAACAGTGAAAGAAAAAGAATGTGAAATCTCTGCTCTCGATGAGGAACTGAAGGACAGAAAGAAGGAAGCAGCAGTTCAGATCAATGACTTACTACTGGAACTAGATTCCTTGCGTACTAAGGAAAACCAATTACAGTTGCAAATTGTGGAAAAAAACCAAGAAGGTCCAGAATATGAGAAGAAGATTGAAAATCTGAACCATGAGAAAGGCTATCTGGCAGTGCAGGTAACCGACCTTCAGCTGGAGGTGAATTCTTTGTTGTCACAGAAAAATGAATTAGAAAAGCAGATCAAAATTAAGAATCATCAAGCAGAAGAGTTGATGAAGGAAAACCAGGCACTGCAGCTCATGGGGACCAAGTTGCAAGATCAGATTTTGGATTTGGAGAGAACATCATCAGAGAGAGGAGACGAACTCTCTGCTCTTCTGGAGAAACTTGAGGATAGCAAGAATGAAGGGTCAGCTCAAATTGCAGACTTAATAGCACAGGTCAATGGATTGCAAGTGGAGTTGGACTCCTTGCACTCCCAGAAAAGCCATTTGGAATTGCAGATTGTGGAAGAAAAACAAGAAGCTGCAGGAAGACAGACCCAAGTGGAGAACATAAACATGGAGTTAACTAGCAAGGTTGCTGATCAGAAGAGATTGCTGGAAGACCAGGAAGATAGAATCCGCAAGTTAACTGAAGAATACAAACAACTTGAGGATCTATATCGGGAATCACAGGAGAATCTGCAATTGGCTCATAAAAAGAACGAAGAAATGGGAGAAGTGTACCAGAGAAATGTTGATTCTAAAGATGAGATGATACATATGTTGCAGAGGATGGCTGAGGAGCTGAAGAAAGAGGTAGAAATTGGAAGAGAAGAGGTTACTACACTGAAAACAGAGTTGAGTGAATTGGAGGGGAATCATAGAGATCTTCAGGAAAGGCTCTACTCCACAGAATCAGATAAGACCGTTGCAACTGTAGAGAAGGAGCGCCTTCTGCGAGCAAAGTCTGAAACTACAGAAATGATGCAGAGAATTCAAAGAGAGCAGCAGGGAGAGATTGCAAGGTTACAGGATGAGATCAACACTATTGAAGTTAAAATACGGCTGTCAAACCGGAAGCTACATATCACCGAACAATTACTCACTGAGAGAGAAGAAAGCTACAGGAAGAAGGAAGAGCAGTTCGTACAAGAATGCAAAGAACTTGAGGATCAGAACTCCAAATTGTCCAATGAGATTGCTACTGTTCAGAGTGATCTCGTAGAGATCAGGACTACACTGGAGAAGTTTTGCAATTCATTCTCTGGACTTGAACTGGTGTTCCAGAAGTTCCAGGAAGATGATAGTTCCTTCCGGAACCGTATTGCAGAAGTCTCAGAAGCACTTCGGATTGCAAAGATCTGGGTCACCGGCACAAATGATAAGAAAAAAGAACTGGAAAGTTCGGTAGGTAGTCTAGTTGAGACACTGAAAGATAAGCAAGAACAGGAAACGGGGTTAAGAGATAGAGTTGGTGAGTTAGAAGTGAAGGTGAGTGAAGGGGAAGAGGAGAAGGAGAAACTGATGATGAGTGTAACTGAACTTAAGAAGAAGGCAAGAGAATTGGAAAAGAGGCTCAAAGAAAAAGAAGATGTGGTGCTCAGTATGGAGGAAGAGAAGAAAGAAGCTATAAGGCAGTTGTGCATTTGCATCGAATACCACCGTGATCAAATTGATTATCTGGTGGAATTGCTCCCAAAGAAAATAGTGAGCAAACAGAGGGCAGCTTAGATTTCTTTTCTTCTGTTTGGTTTTTCGTGGATGTGGTTTAATCAATCTTATCGTCTTCATTTTCACCCCAGGGCAGGTGGATTTGTTAATTGAATTGAGTGCTGAAGAAATTAACTGAATGAGTAATGACTAGCAAATTTAGCTTTTTCTTTCGATTGATGTATTGTTTGAGAAAATTTTACTACCCCCTATAGAAGGGGACAAAAGTTGTTGAATGAACTTTACACCCCAAAAAAAGGAAAAAAGAAAAAAATTGAATGAAAATGGTTTCATCGGTTTCATTTTGTTCAAACTTAGATTGACCCTATTTGTTACTTTTCATCGACAATCCCGTTATAATTCTAGCATGTATCAGTTTTTCATTCCTATTGGAAATTATAATATCTTGATATAGGCAGATTCTGTTATAGAAGATGTTTCCGCTACCAAAAGCGGCTTGTTTCGTATGAATGTTGCGACTTGGTGGTCAAACGGTCGAAACAGCCTCTCGACATTCACAGGAAGGCTGCATAGTTCTTCCCCCACCCCCCCCCCTGCGGACGTCGCACATGCGGGGGAGCCTTCTACACCGGGTATGCCCTTTTTTTTTTTCTTTGCTGCTACATTGATTTGATCTAAAATTTTCAGTTCTTCCAGATAGATGGTGGAGAAGCTTCATAAGCATATTGGATACTCTTAACAGGGTAGAATCAACCCATCGCAGAGAGGTTTAGCTTTGTTTGTGCTTGAATCAGGTCCATCTTGGCTCTCTGGCAAAGAGCCAAACTTGTTCTGTTCTCGACACAAGTCATCAACCCATTTTTATTTTATTCTTTTGCACTATGAACGACCAAGAGAGTGGCCAGTCCTGGAGGTTAATTGTATCTGTTGCAAATCAATTTACCTCTGATTCTTCCTTGTGGTCTAGTGTATTTCTTGATAGTTGTGATCTGTGACAGCTCTATTGCATCTTTCTTTTGAAACACAGCTCATCCCATTTTATTTTATTCTTTTGCACTATGAACGACCAAGAGAGTGGCCAGTCCTGGAGGTTAATTGTCTCTGTTGCAAATCAATTTACCTCTGATTCTTCCTTGTGGTTTAGTGTATTCCTTGATAGTTGTGATCTGTGATTGCATCTTTCTTTTGAAACACAGCTTCATTTCCTACTACTCCAAATTTACCACCAAAAATTGGTACATTCTTCAAAATTCACCATAAATTCTCCAGGTGTTGATTGGATTTTGGTGGTTGGGGGTGGTGTGATTCTAATTACTCATCAACAGCAAGAGCAAGAGCAACCTAGCGTACGAGGCTTTCAATATTGCAGGGTCTGCAAAGCAGGGTTGAGACTACGGACATTCTAATTACTTATCCAATCTGCAAAAGAAGACAATCGAGAGATCTATTCGAGACGAATAATTGAGAAGGAAGCCATGTTCTTAGTTATTTGAGGACAGAAGAAGATTACATGAATTATAGAAGCATTTCGGTCTTTGCAGAGTTTTCTTTTGTTTTGCTACCTTCCTCGACTCTCTCTCTCTCTCTCTCTCTCTCTCTGCCATACTGCAAGTGCGTCTAAGACTCCAAGCAATGCCTCCATAAGGAGAATATGGTTTTCTTTTTGAAATCAACTTCTTGTTCTTTTTGCTTTTACTCAATAGAATATACTTGATTATTCCAATCACATCCTGGGAAAATTTTTCTTTATGTTTAGACAAATTCTTGCAATGTCGCCTCATCAATCAATTGATGCACAAACCAAGTTGGAAGGTCTGGAAGGTGGCTTTCTATATATACAATTTGGGATGTGGCAGTTTTCACATATTTTGTAGTTCTGCCTCTCACTATTACCTTGAAGAGACCTTCAATCTGTATTCTGTAGTCTAAGGGTGTCAATCGGTCAGTTCAATCGATTTCAATCGAATTGAACTGATTTCGGTCTATTATTAGGCCAACCAAAATCAAACCGTTCAGCAGGATTTCGATTTCGTCCAGTTTCTCATCTATTTTTGTTATTAATTTGTAATTGGACTACTGCCCGATTCGATTCGATCCGGTATGGTTTCGATATATTTATGAGAAAATCTTGGTCCTCTTTTTTGATCTTCGGTTTCTATCAGCTTACTACAATCAGTCAAAGTCTCAAAATTTTTTTAATGGACAATCCAGGTTTTCTTTATTTATCGATTCACTTCAGCTTCTACCAGTTTCATAAAACCAAACTAGAATGATTCGCTTAGGTCTTGGTTGAACTGATCTGTTATGATTGGTCCGACCAGTTTCATAAAACCAAACTGATAATGATTAGGTTAGGTCTTGGTTGAACTGATCTGTTTTGATCGGTCCGATTGGTTTGGACTGAACTTTGACAAACCTTTTCTTGTAGTCTCTTTGATTGTACTTTCTTTTTTTGTTATTTGCATTCTATAGGAACTGCCCAAGGGGACTTTACTCACACAAAAGAAGGGGGGGGGGGATAGGAAAGGAGAGGGGGGAATGCATGTGACAGAAGTTGATCTCTAGACCACAAAACTGATGCCTGCTCTGCAACTAGTGTGATGCATTGGATTCACCTCTTTGATCGTACTTTCCAACAGAAAAAGAAAAAGTACTCTGATAATCGATCAAAGGACCTGTGAAGTTAAATATTCATTAGGCTCCATTTCTACCCACGTAAAACCGAAAGTGCACATTGTTTTAGTTCCCGGAGATACCAGTTTCAAAAATGATATCATATCTTTGGGTTCCCTCTTAGGGTGATTCAGAAGTACCTTTCAAACTTCCATTTCTTTTGCTGCAAGCAGTAGCTACAACCCGGGCCATCGTTCAAGAAACAGGTGGTAAGTATGAGCACTCGTGCAAAAAAACTCGAGCAAACGAAGCTTCCCACAAGATGGGTTTGCTGCTGCTGGGATATTTCTTAGTGATCACAGAAAGCTTCTGTTGGCTAATTCGAATTCATCCTATGGGAGCTGATTCAGTAGAAGAAACAGAGACTAAGGGAATTATAACAAATGTTTAAAAACATAGAATCAGACGAGCTCAGCCTTCATCATTTTAGATTCAAATTGGATAAGAATCAGTTGGAACCAATTGAAAATTGATCAAAAAACCAAGAAAATGGAACTGAGAAGAGGCAAAAATTATCACAAATCTTTTAACCTTTACGAGTTTTTTTAATTCAAAAGCCAAAATCTTAATGCATTCATGAGTCGTGACTAATTCAAAACGGGTTTGAAAATCAAGAATGCCACTTAATCAGAGGATCAGACAAGGAAACTACACTAGCATCCTCTCTCTTAGCCGTCAGAAAGAACATCCTCTCTCTTTCTCTCTCCTCCTATCATGAAATGACTTTGCTGCCCTTTATGCACCACCATTTTGTAACCTCCTTTGTGCACTTTGCTTCTTGCAAAGAGGACCCCTCTCCCTCGAATCTATTAGTCCTTAAACTTTTCCAGCCAACTCTTTTTTTTGGGTGAAAACTTTTCCAGCCAACTCAGCCAGACATCCAAGGGTCATATAAGTAACCTGGAAACAAGTAAATTTTTTTAGTTCACCACCAATGTGTCAACTTGTTGGCTCCTTTCTAGGACTACGAAAATCTGAATAGGGGATCAAATCTGTCAGTGTCGATTCTGATCCAATTCAGATTAAAAAAATCAGTCAGAATCAGTCTCAAAACTCTAGAATCGACCCCTCATATCAGAAAACCCAGCAATCCAACGAGAAAAGCACTAGAACCAACTGGATCAGAACGTCCAGAACAGGGACCTGTCACAGCCGATTCCGATCTGAATAGGCAACTTGAACATTTGAAATTTAAAAGTAAAAAATTAAAAGGAACCATGATAATTTTCACAAAAGGATTTCTTGAAATTTACGAGAAATACCCAACCAACATCTTATGTTTCTTACAAACCTTTATTACCACAGCATATGAATGAGAAGTTTACAAAACACTAAAGCGTGTATTGAAAGGGGAGAGGCGAAGGGGGAGGGAGATAGGGGAAAGATGGAATCTAGATTATTGAAAGTGACTAAATGGAGTTCAGATTTTCTATATTCTATGGGGTAAATTTTCCAACCTAACCACTATTTCACCTCCTCTATTTCCTTCGTCTACAAAAATAGCAGAATGGTTCAACAGATATTACCTAGATTTCTTGCTTCAGTCTGATATTCTCACCTCAACTCCAAGAACATCCTTCACCATCTCATATGACACAAATGCAATTGCAATGGATGGAACCACCTGAATAAAACAGCAACAAGGTTAACTTTGCAAGGGAAAGTGAACTACTATTTATTTATTTTACCAGTTTTCCGAATCTAAGTGGGGAACTGAAAAGGCAAAAGAAAAAAAAAAGGGTGGTAGGGGATATGTGGAAGGCCAACAACTCTCAGTCTCATCTCCAGCAACATAACAAGAAATAAAGGAAGTACTGATTAGGCTTATTATAAAACAATCAATTGGGCACATTTGATTTTCATGTCATAACCATATATTAGTTCCATCACCTGGCAACCTCAGATGGAGAACAAAAAATTTCATCGACAGGCAGGTAGACCCCAAGATCCATGTGTACTTGTAGTTTTAGCTCAATTGGAGGCATGGGACTACAAAGGGGAGGCAAAGACGAAAATGGGAAAGTATGCCATTAATTAAATGGAAAGGTAAAAAAATTTCAGGCTGAAATTGATACATGGTCAATGAAGCCTCAAATTCAGGAGCACAAAAAGGGCGCAAGGATCTGCTGAGGGGATCACATGGAGGGGCAAATTATTGAATCTGTGGCTGAAATTTCACACGTGACCTATGACCTATCCAGACTGTTACCAGATTATCCAATAGTTATATTTGCCACATCACTCTTCCATGCGGCAGAATGAGTGGTCATCGTTGCAACACATTTATCACCATGCATGGCAATTTTTGCGACTAAGAAAACATGTTTACTAGGGTCTCTGGATTAGAGTAAGAGGTTCATTCGTACTGAGGTGCCAACTAGAATCAATAAAAAGTCCAAAAGATACATATATGATTGTGACCAATAATGAGCCCACCTCTCCACTGATTCTCCACGTAAACCAAATGTTTTTGAGCATCGAATCCAATTCACCTCAATCCAACTTAGCCTTTTAGCAACCAAATGCAATCAGCCACACAAATTCTGTTAAGGTCATGTTAGTTGTCAAGACTAGGCTATTTATATCTTTTCTCACTACTACTTCCTAAGTCACTTTTGGTCCAACCCTATGTCCTTTCATCCTTCAAATCAGTAACCATATCACTGATTAGAGCAAATGTTTCTGATTATCAAAACAGGGTAATGATGAAACATGGCAGGTCACAAGATCAAAGCAGAACCATGGGGGGGGGGGGG
>NC_056562.1:36767756-36779782 GCF_013358625.1 Macadamia integrifolia
GGGGGGTTGTACCAAGACAACTAAAGAGTGAAGATATAATACTGACCTTCACTGAGTTGGGGACTAAGCCCTTGTACAATGCTCCAAAGCCCTCTTTCCCAACCGTCTTTCGGAATGCATCTAGCATGCCAGAATATTCAAGTGATGCTTTGCTCCCGCCACCGCCGGTAACAATTGAAGAAGCATCCTTCCAGCCCACCATTTGCATTCTTCGGCGAATAACATCAAGCGGGTATGCAACTGTCTGGCCAACGGTTCCAGCAGCAGCTCCACAAGCAAGCTTTGTTGTCACGCTCAACTCAGAACCATCTGCTAGTCCAAATGATTTGCTTTCAACCAGCCATTCCTTCAGAGATTCATACACGGCAAAGTTGAGACCCACATATGGAATCTGCAAGAAGCAAAAGACAGTATAAGCTAGTGAGGGCATAACTTCTTTTTTTTTCCTGAAGCTCCTGCTTGGATTTTGCATTGGGAAAGAATTTTGATAAAATTTAGGGAGAATCAAAGAAACAATGGTCAAAATTAAACTTTAGCAATGTCATTTTTCAAATTAATTGTTCTTCCAGAGGATGGGTTATAATAAGTGAATCCCCGGCTACATGATCCCCGTTTTTTGCTTTCCTATTTATGTTCAAACAGCTGGAGAAGACGCCAAGATAACTAGAGAAGTTAATGTTTTTTTGTCAGACAGTTAGAGAGAAACAATAAAACCTCCCAACAGTTCAGCGAAGCTAGTATAACAAGCAAACAGATACATAGCCACATGACAATGATCACATAAACATGAGGTGTTTAATTATGGTCCTCAATCTACCATTGGACTTTCTATTTTTCTATAGGTGCATCACAATTGTATCAATAAATGAGCCAGCAGAAGAATCAGCATGTAGCCACTGTTCCACCACTTATGCCTTCATAAAACCCCGTAAACCCACTACTCACTGATCATAATTGCAGTGAAATGATCACTTTTTGCAGAAATTTCAGCTCAAATACAGTTCCTTTTATTCTCTTTTTATCCACAGTTGAAAAATACAACTAATGTTCATTTTTTACCATTAAGGTTTCTCCTATTTTTTAATGCCTTCTTATCTATACATGCTTTATATGGCATCAAGCCCTACTATGACCTCAATACTTGTACCCCAGCCATCCAAATCCTATCCTCTTATTTCCAATTTTCACTTGTACAAACCAGATTTAGCCTTTACTACTTGAACAAAAAATAGCAATAGAAAAGAATAATACATAATGGTCCATACTGAAAGAGCCTCAAAACCCTAAACCTTTCTCTTATAGTCTAACAATCACTTTCTCCCGTAGCATCACAAAGCCTGGATCCACCCAGCATACTTGTCTAATGACAACCACTAAACTCCAAGGGAACAGAAGAGAGAATATGTTGCTCCACTTTATCGCATCATATAAATAAAACACAATAGGTTAATACAAACTTTTTAAATTAAGTTTCCAATGGATTGAACCTCCTTGAAGTGTAAACTCAATTCTCAGTCTGGATAAAGCATTGACAAATCAAAAAGGTTGTTTTTGGGGGGTGGGGTTGGGGATTGGGGGAGGTGCAATTAGAAAGACTCCACTTACAACTCCAATCACAGAAGGAAGCCAGCCTTTGTACAAAGCCCGTGGGCCTTCTTCCATGAGGACAGTTCTTAGGGCATGGAACATCCCTCTGTACTGGTAAGGGGACTTCTCTGTCTGCAAAAATAAACACAAATAAGGACCCAAGCAAAGACAGAAATGGGAACACCAAGTATTGTACCATGATATCAAAATCAACATTGCAAATTTCAGACATAAGAACCAGGGAGAACCACAGAAATAAATTCTTTAGAGCAGATAATACCTGCACAGTAAGCCTGCCTCGTACCATGTCCATCGGGTAAGTTGCTGACATAGCAATAATTCCAGCCGTTGCTCCAGCTCCGAGGCGTAAAAGAGGAGTCAGTTGAGCATCCTCTGTGAAAAGGTAACAAAGAAAAGCAATCCAGATATTCAAACCAAAAGAATCTAAAACATCTATATTTACCAAGTGAGGAAACATAATATTTGATAAGGATATATATCCAACAGTGAAGACTAGGCCGCTCAAAAACTCCCAACATCTTGCTCTATAAATTGCTAAACTAATCAATCAGCAAACCTATTACAACTTTCTAAAAACTAGTTCAATTCAATCCATAGCTGTCAAGGCGTCGCCTATGGCATCCAGGGGCTTTCGTTGCCTAGTTGGTGTCACCTTACATCCAGGCACCCTCCAATGCCTTGGATCGCCTAGACTCAATGACAACTATGATTCAATATTGAAACACTAGTTCTCATGGCCAGCGCTTCCTAGTTGCTCCGCTTTAGTTAGTCTTGAAGATATTAACCATTTGGTAATCCTGCATAGGTTCACAGCAACCAAGGGCTCAACTCTTTGCCTCTGTTCGCTTTTCTGTTCAAATCCATTACTCCTATCATTATTTACATTGGATTTTATAAATCTACATTAAGTCCAAAGACAAGCTCCATGAGTATGCCTTAGGAATCAATTAATTAATCCTATGATACACCAGATCCAGCTCGGTTATTGATAGAGTGAATAGATCCGCCATTTCTTGAAATCTCTCTTCTGATTCAAAATCGTGGTGTAACGAATAGGAAAGTAAGCAGTCTCCAGGTTGAGAATCAACATGATGGATAGGATCCATTCATTATCTTCCCCCTCTTTTTCTTTTTTGTTTGGTTGGGCTCCTTAACAATCACTTCAAACCAGTGACAGAAGTAAGACTAAGTGGCTTTATTCAAAGGGTATGCAATCCGGATTATAGCACAGGTAATCTTCATTGTCCTTTTATTAGGATTTTGTCAAGAAATATTAGACAAGAACAACTGGATGATAAATATTCAACATCCTACGAATATATTTCATGCAAATTTCTGAAATATTGATTTCTTTCCTTGAAGAAAATCTCGTGAGAACACAACAAATTAGTACAAGTTGCGGTAGATAAGTTAAATCAGATCCTAAAAGCTCCGAATCGCTAAAGGATGCCATGTGATTGGATTATGGTACATTCGATTAAAAACAGAATGAGCAGACATAAGGTATTCAAGATCCTCCCTCTCTAGTATCTACAGCAGAAACTTTAGACCCCCACAAAAGAAAAACAGAATCACTATTTTTTCTTATTTTGGTATCCAATTATCCAACTTCAGATTGTTACCACAATACCACCATGCTTTGAACAGGCATAGTCTTTAAGCCTAGTTGTCAAGGTTCCTGGATGCCAAGGCGGTCGCCTAGTCAACTATGTCATCATGGGTCTTAAGTAATCTTTAAAAATTATAGTCATAATAATTTGTCAGAAGAGACGTGCAATATTAATCTTTTAAATTTTATTGAGAGTGAGATTAAAAGGGGAAATTACCTAGATCCACTAGATAAGAAAATAAATTATAAGATAAGTAGGTTTCAAATTTATTTTACATTGACGAGTTTCAACTTTAAAAATATTTACTCAATCCCCAAAATTAGTTATTGCTCGTGCGGTTCAAGAAAAAATAAAAGTAAACTTCCTAAAATACCCCAACCTCAATTCTTTTATTTTTATTCAATTCATTTTTAATTGCATGTGGGACCTACCTCCGCCTCCCCTCTCCTCTTCCGCCTGTTCTCCTTCCTTCTCCACGAAGACCTGAGCACTACCCAAGAACCACAAACCTAAGTGAAACCATGCTTTAATGATATTTTCTTGCTGGCTCGGTTGGAATGATTCATGTCCAGAAGATAATTGTTCTTTTTGTCTTATTATCTAATATAAACCAGTTATATATTGTTGACGAATCAGAACTTGCAAGTTTAAATTGTCCGGTGTACCTAACCACCTGAATTGCCTTTGGCACCAGGAGCACCCAGATCTAAGCAAGTCAGAGAAAAAGCGTCTCTGCCGGATTCTAGACTGCCGGAAATTGTCCCCTGAAGTATGCGCACATGCAATAAAAAATGAACAGCTGCCGCTGAGAACTGTTGCGCAAGTCCTATTCTACGAACAAGAAAGAGGTGCAGGGCCAACAACTCGTGAGCCACCACCAGCCGAGAAGACCCCTGAAGAAGAGCATCCACAAATTTTGTCTAATCGATTTGAAAGCTGATAAGCGCTACACAAATTTTCTTGTCTAGCACTTCGAGAAGTATGATAAGTACGAGGTTAAGCAAGCTTACAAGCACAAGATTGAAGAGGAGATCGCAATAGAATTTGCAGCGGGGAGCGGTGGTTCTGCCTTCCACGAGCACCATGACAAGAAAGAAGCAAAGAAGGAAGAAAAGGTGGCTCACGACAAGAAACACTTCTTCTCTGCGTCTCGCTAGTGAATCATCTCCATCCATCTGCCTTCCTTTTTAATTTGTTTTGATATGTTTCTTAAATCAAACCAGTTTCCATTTGCTTGATGGATCTCAATCAGTCCTTAATAAGCAATGAAAAGTTCTCCTTTATTGCCTTTTGTGGAGAAGGAAGGAAAAGAGGAGGAAGTAGGTCCCACATGCCATTAAAAATGAATTGAATAAAAAAAAAAAAAGAATTGAGTTTGGGGTATTTTGGGAAGTTTACTTTTATTTTTTCTTGAACCGCACGAGGAAACTAATTTTGGGCATTGAGCAAATATTTTCAAAGTTGAAACTAGTCAATGTAAAATAAATTTGAAACCTACTTATCTTGTAATTTATTTTCTTATCTAGTGGATCTAGGTAATTTCCCCTTAAAACTAACAGTGGATAAAAAAATTCAAAGTAAAATAGAAAAAGAAAAAGGTTAAAATACCATTGCCAGATTGCTGACGATAAAGCCACAAAATGCCCCTGTTGTAAATATCACAGAACAATGAATAAGAAGAAGACAACAGATTACAAGAAAAATGCCAAGCCAAGGCTGCCAGTAGACACAAATCACATTCTTCTGTAATGACCAAAGAGGAGCACCCACATTTTTTTTTAAAGATTGCGACAGTTTTTCCACCATACTTGTTAAAAAATATCTTTGACAAATTGGCACATCCATTCACTTTCCTAAGAGATTCATTTATCATTTCCACTACTTCAAAAAACAGTAATTTCAAATGGTAAAATATCTGACGTAACAAAATCAACCTTCAAAACGATGAATTGTTGCTATGTGATATTTGGATACAGTCAACAGAAATATGAAATGCAGACATGCAGTACAAAATGATTACATCCCACCCCAATATAAAGTAAGAATTGCATGCAATAATAACTGATATGAAGTAAACATTGCCAGTGAGGAAACATACTGAGATGCTTGCTCATAACTAAAAAACTTGACTGCCGAGTTCGGGACAATACGAGCACAATTGGTACCGTTGCCCTTAAACAGTCCTCGGAAACCTTCTGTTCTCCATATATACTTCAAACCTTGAATTGTTCCATTATACTTTATACTATGCGGATTTTGAACCTGCATTTTTGAATCAGTATTTTGACCATAAGATAAAACCCTGCAGTAATAGTATCACTGTTTTAATGTGAATGGCCCAGAGAAAGAATGATTTCATAAACCTTCTAAATAACAGTTCAAATTTTAACACACTTGGTATTAAACTACTAATCTGTGAGCAGGAGGTGTAATCGTATAGGGAGAAAACTTAACCAGCTCTCCAACAAAACCTGATTGATGCAAATTAAACATCAGGTCCCATTTGACTGGCATCTTAGGGCCTTGGTTTGACTGCACTATGAATCCTCAAATATCTTCTCTATGCTCTAAGGTTGGTTGTTTGGCCGAGGTATTGGCCTTAAGAAACTTGAAAAACCCAGACTTACAATATATATAGTAGACATTATTTCATTAGTAGTTTAGTGTTTGAATGTTTGGCTTGTGTTTGAATGTTTGGCTTGAGACTGTGACACAGCACATAAAAGAGGATACTTGAGCCAGAGGTTTATCATTCATCAAAATATGTTACCACAGACGACCTATCCCAAGGACAACAAACTCCAAACCCAAAGCAACCCAACTTAATTGGGTTTCAGAGATAAACACCTCACATTTGAGCTTGAATTGCCCCCACTGACCAGAGTTTCAAGCCACATTATCAACTGCTATGATGGAATATCGGATTGAAAAAATATCCATCAGTTTCACATATCCAATGTGTAGCTTTAATAATCACGAACAGAATAAGCCATTAAATGAACCAGAAATGCCCATTGCATACTTTTTCAACTAGGGTAAAAATGATTTTTTCTTAACTAAAAGTATTAAAATTCACCAAAGGTGAGGTAAGTGAATTTTACAAATAAATAAGCCCCAGGAGGCTGTGACTTGATCAAACCCAAGAGAAGAGTCCAGTTGGGAGACAAAAATAAACCTACTCACTCAGTCAATTCTTAGCCCATGTTAAGTTCCCAAAACCACCTTAGTTGGGTATTCAGCACTTCGAACTTCCAGATTACACAAACTGCACAATCAAACCTTATGTCCCACATGATTTCTAGTAACTATGCATTGAGAGTTGACCAAACAATGCAAATGGAGTTTGCCTGAACTCTAATCCTGCATCCAATTCCTGTGTTAAAAGGACCCTAAGGAGAAAACTAATATCTTAGTTTCCTTTTGTTAGAAGTTTACTTAAATAGGGGTCAGTCAAGCTGTCGTAGTCATGGATTAGAAGTAGAGTTGCTATAGGTTGTTAGAAGGAAATTAGTCCTCATTTGAAAGGTTGATCAGCTGCCCAAGAGTACTAAATTTAGAAGATTTCTTTGGGTTATTTTTTTTTATAAATCATCCCCTATGATTATGTTTTGATGGATCATGGAATTATTCTTGTTGATGGTAGGTAGGAGGATTCTCTCTCCTTCTCATGGCTGTTTGTCTTTCCCCTTCTTTCCCTCCTATTTCTTCTCTTCCTTATTTGAACAGCAAATATTTCTCTCCTTTCTTCACCAATCGATTCTACCTTTTAAAAAGATTTAAAAAAAAAATCTTACTTCTGCAGTCTACACCAATCAAACACCCATATACCTTCTTTCATTAATTGATTGCAAATTTCAGTTTCTATTTAACTCCCATCTTCTCTGTCATCAATCCACCTCATCGATCTCTCAACCCTGGTTGGATATTTTTTATTCAAATATGGAATTTCAGATATCAAAATCAGGCACTACTTCTCAGTAAATCTGACCACTAGATATGAGATCATATCTGAGCAATCTTAGCCATTAAATCTGATTGGTAGATCTAGGCAATTAAGCCCTTGAAACCGAATCTTGGCGATTGGCCCATTGCTTGCAGATCCATCTTGATCGATCTGCATCAAGAACATCTTTGCCAGCTTTTCTATTCAATTGACATGTAAACATCTTTCAAAAAATTTCATCAACACTTCACCATGGTTCTAATTCTTGGGTTTCGACGTCGAAACTTCCGACACTTGGAAATCTTGGGGTGGGTCAAAACCATTGAAATTTCCGAAATTTAGAATTATGTATTTCACTCATTTGGTAAATTGAGTAGTTATCGGATCAAAGAACAGAACAGAGACAGTGTAAAAGATAAAAGTAATAATTGATTGGTTTAGGATAGAAAAGAATACCTGGAGTAAAATTTTTAACCGTTCTAACGGAGCAACAGCAGTGCGTGACCTGCAACGTAAAAGACAGCACACATTTAGCATAACACAAGCACGACATCACTGAAAAATAGGTCAAAATCTCAACCTATAAAGAATATGCATGCTGAAGAAACAAACACTATTTTGCACACATGATTGTAACAATGGGTTATAAAGGGTGACAGTACAAAGGTTGGTCAGTTCCCAAACCCATAGTTTCAAAATGTCCAAGGAAAATAGATGAATGCAAAGTTATGGTTTTCTTTAGAACAAAAATAACATACTTTACTGCGATGACCCAAAACAGCGTCTTAAACGAGAACATCCAGTCAGAAAAAACCAGAGTAAGAAAAGAACCACAAGAACAAGAAATAAACGCCTAACAATGGAAAATCCAAAAGATCGGGCTCTCTGTGTTGCCATTTTGTGTACATTTATAAATCTTAAATGAAAGGGACTTTGTTGAAGTCCCTGCATTCAGACATAAGAGGCAATTAGCCTCTTAAAAGCTAGGCAACCAGCCTCTTCAATATTAAGAGGCAATGGGTTTTGGGAGTAATTGGAAGTAAAGGAATGGGCATGCTTTTGAAGACTTATAGCAGCATACAGAACGATGCAGACCTCTGCAGCTTTCATATGGATTGGTAACCATCCAAGGAGTTGCAAAGGCTGACATAATACAGATGTACCATGATGAACAACAGCTTTCACATGGCACTTGAGGTAGCAACATTTGATTTATGATACCTCAAAACACCACCTTCTCATACACGAGATTCTATCACCCTATGGTTAAAAGCAGTTTCCAGTGAAAAAGGTTGTGGTCAAATTACTACATAAAACCCAGTTCAACGAACACCTAACTTTAAGACAATTTGCAATGGATCACAAGTCACACCATTAAAGCTAAGCAAGAGTGGGAAGGAGGTTATCTTTAACTTTTGGACTTTAGAAAGCAAATAATAATAATAATAATAAATATATAAAAAAAAAATCATGAAAGAAGATTACCACATATGATACCAGTACTTATAGGTTACACTGAGCTGGGTACCAGCAAGCTCGAAAACCGTAGTTAGGGTTTAAGAAAGACTCACATTACAAGAAAAAGGAAAAATGCATTGCATATCAAACCAAAAATGGAGTTCAAATTGAATCTATATCAGCTGCAAAAACAACAGTATGCATCACTTTTTTTCTTGGAGGAGAATAGAAATCTAATTGGATATGAAAAGCAATAATAAGAAGAAAATAATCCAGTCAACAACAGTAATAACGAGATCGCAAACTATGACAGTGATTCAAACAACCAATAACATAATAGAATTGAATAAAACGAAAAAACTCGCAAAATAAGTAAGTCGAATCTTAACAGAACATGAAATTGATGAGGAACTCACACTCCTCCAGCGATGCCTCCAGCAGCAAGAGACTTGCATATACTGAGTACAGCAGGACCAGGAGACTTAACTCCTTCTCTCGCAAGCTTTGCCTCTTCAGCAAGATTAACGATCGTCGAAACGGCAGATTCACCAGTTGTCTTCCCAACCACATCCTCAGAAGCCATGGAATTGAATCAACTAAGAAAAAACCCTCGGTTGAATCGTTAAAACAGAAGAATTGAGTCCAGTCGCGGAAGATCGATAGGCTCTGCGGAGATTATCCGAGAGCAGCAATCTCCATATCACTCTCACAGTTTGTTTGGCGGCTATACCAGAGATGCCTGTGAAATGGGAGAGAACTGAAGAGAGAGAAGGGATTCCTCTCGGCCAAATACGCCGGGGAATGGGCCTTTATTGGTTGAGTCTCTGGGACGACGTGGGGAATCCGTATAATATATTGCACTTATCAAAGTGAGAGTGAGAAAGAGACAGAGAGAGAGAGAGAGAGAGAGAGAGAAAGTGAGGGTTATATCTGTAATTTCAGTAATAATGGCCCAAAGAGGATCATTTCATGTAATAATGAAACAAACCAATGAGTAGTAGGTGGCACTCTTCCGTTTGGTTCCGCTCCCTTTTCTGAAACGGAAACCTAGTTCGTATGACGGCGTCTGTACGGTCCCCTCTCTCCGGCCCTTTTTAAGTATTTTTATTTTTTCTAACAAAAAAAAAAAACTATTTTAATTTTTTTTTTAAGTGGGCCTTCATTTATTTTAGGCTATTTTTGTTGACAATAAATGAATAAAATAAAATATTTTGTTTTTATTCTTTTGTTTGATTTTGTTAATGAAAAGGAAAATTTTCTGTTCTAAAATTGTTTTTATGGAGGGTATTATCATAAAATAATTATTAAAAAAATAGACAAATAAGGAGGCTAAGGGTAAGTTCGTCAATGGGTCTTAATCGGCAACTCCAGTTTGTTTCTTAAATGGTTCTGACATGTTCTATTGTCCAAAATTTTAAAATAGATTCGTAAGCATAAAAAAATAGAGAGAAATAATTTCCCTGTGGGAGAGTGGTCCCTATAACAGACATATGAGGGTATCGAATAATCAGTCGACACCAAACGAAAAGGAAAATAAAGTTTCTGATGATGCTTTTTTGTGTATTCTCAGTGGTCCTCAAGTATATGTAACTATTCGAAACACTTCTCATAAAAATAAATAAAAATTCTAAACATATAAATTAATCAAATATCAATTCTTAAGCATACAAACATTCAAACCTCCATTCATAAACACATAAATCAAATACTTGAAGAGCGAAAATCCAAATCACCAACAACAATCAGCACCCCCAAATTATTCATATATATATATATATATTTTTTTTCAAATCAACATCCTAAATCACCAAAATCCTTATAACTTACCTAAGGGTGTCAATTTGGTTTTATACCGATATTCCATATATTTTGGTGTACTACAGGCATATCAAATACTGACTTAGTATAGGATCCTCATTTCAATATTGTATTGAATCTATCTAGTTAGGTATTTGGTATGGTATCGATATACATGATTTTTTTTTTTTATATCATATCAAATACCAGCTTGATATGTATTTCCCATCGATATTGTCCAGAATTTAATTCGATTTGATTCAGTATCAATAATTGACACGTTGTCAATTTTGATGTTCGATATTCGGTACACATTAACACCCTCAAACTTACCTTATATGTATTTACCTCAAAAAAAAAAAAAAAAAAAAAATTACATTATGCATATGCCTTCTAAACTGGTCCTGGCAGTTTCAGTTCCTAGTCGGCCTTTCTATTAGTTCTGTGCAGTAAGGCTCTAGGTGGCTCTAGGTTTATCGTCTGTTATTTTGGTTGGTCTTCAATCTGATAATTTATGGTGTTTGTTTGATAATGCACTGCTCTATGTCTGATAAAAATAATTTCCAGTTGAACTTTCATCTTGTAGGGCTTTTTTATTCATTCCTATCGTGATGATCTTCATTATAAATAAAATATGGAGGTCTTAGTCTAAACTTGTTAATGTTCCAATTCACAAAGAAATTTTTAATTTCATTAATGATTCAAGGTTAATAAATATTTTAACCTGGGGGCTAAAGTTTACTTGGTCAAATAAATGAAATAAAAAGGTATAGGAGTAGCGCCTGCATGTCGCACACTAGCAAGTATGTCTGATGATTTCACAAAAAAAAAAAATATGTATGATGGTAATGCATGATGGAGTACGCGGTTCATTTCAATGAGGGAAGACAAAGATAAACACAGTGAGCACTAGCATGTGGCATGCGAGCGTCATGCCCAGCCTTTTCCTAAACAACATATCTTTTTTTTTTTCTTTCATTTTTGTGAAATAAGTTTTGGATAAGGCATGCCTATTTTTGTTTAAACATTTATGATTTTTTTTGGAGTTCTATAAAAGTAAATTGAATTCGTTGGGTGCTAGTTTGTAAACTTTACCGATTGATGAATTACTTACGTATTTGGAATAAGGCAATTTTTGGGACTTTCGTCAATTGTAAAAGATAATCTCTTTAATCAATATTGTTACCTTCGATCTCTAGAATCTTCCACCGTTGTTTTAAATCAATTAGCGGAAGCTAACAATAATCTTGAATGATTAATAGAAACAAAAGAAAATTTTTGATGCAAAAATCAATATTTTAATATATTAATGAAAGAGATAGGAATACAAGATTCTTTCATACCATGTGATATAGCCAAAATAACCCCTCGGTGGGGGCCATGACACGTGTCGCCTCTGAGACACGTGTCCACCGCCAGACGAAGGGTCCAAGAGACCACTCACACTCGAGCACGCGCAATCACCGAGGCACGCCCGCAGAATCATGCGGGATCACGTCGTCTGCATGGGGGGAATATTCCCCCCAGAAGGTTGGACGTATTCGAGTAGGACTCTAAGAAGGCCGAAGGGGGAAAAACCCTAAGGCCAAAGAGCTATATAAGAAGGCACG
>NC_056562.1:36779802-36794657 GCF_013358625.1 Macadamia integrifolia
TGGTTGGGATTTCGGCCAAAGCCGAACGGACCTGACCGAAGGTCCCTCCTTCGGTTGGGAGTTCGGCCAAAGCCGAACGGACCTGACCGAGGGCCCCTCCTTCGGTTGGGAGTTCGGCCAAAGCCGAACGGACCTGACCGAGGGTCCCTCCTTCGGTTGGGAGTTCGGCCAAAGCCGAACGGACCTGACCGAGGGCCCCTCCTTCGGTTGGGAGTTCGGCCAATGCCGAACGGACCTGACCGAGGGCCCCTCCTTCGGTGGGGAGTTCGGCCAAAGCCAAACGGACCTGACCGAAGGTCCCTCCTTCGGTTGGGAGTTCGGCCAAAGCCGAACGGACCCGACCGAGGGTCCCTGCTTCGGTTGGGAGTTCGGCCAATGCCGAACGGACCTGACCGAGGGCCCCTCCTTCGGTGGGGAGTTCGGCCAAAGCCGAACGGACCTGACCGAAGGTCCTTCCTTCGGTTGGGAGTTCGACCAAAGCCGAACGGACCCGACCGAGGGTCCCTGCTTCGGTTGGGAGTTCGGCCAAAGCCGAACGGACCTGACCGAAGGTCCCTCCTTCGGTTGGGAGTTCGGCCAAAGCCGAACGGACCCGACCGAGGGTCCCTGCTTCGGTTGGGAGTTCGGCCAAAGCCGAACGGACCTGACCGAAGGTCCCTCCTTCGGTAGGGAGTTCGGCCAAAGCCGAACGGACCTGACCGAAGGTCCCTCCTTCGGTTGGGAGTTCGGCCAAAGCCGAATGGACCTGACCGAAGGTCCCTCCTTCGGTTGGGAGTTCGGCCAAAGCCGAACGGACCTGACCGAAGGTCCCTCATTCGGTAGGGAGTTCGGCCAAAGCCGAACGGACCTGACCGAAGGTCCCTCCTTCGGTTGGGAGTTCGGCCAAAGCCGAATGGACCTGACCGAAGGTCCCTCCTTCGGTAGGGAGTTCGGCCAAAGCCGAACGGACCTGACCGAGGGTCCCTCCTTCGGTTGGGAGTTCGGCCAAAGCCGAACGGACCTGACCGAGTGTCCGTCCCTCGGCAGGGGGCTTGGCAAAGCCGAACAGACCTGACCGAGGGTCTGTCCTTCGGTTGGGAGCTCGGCCAGAGACGAACGAAACTGGCCAAAGGTCCCTCCCTCGGTAGGGGGCTCGGTAGAGCCGAATGGTGCTGACCGATCGGCAGGGGGCTCAGCAAAGTCGATCCGAAGCGGTCAAAGGTCTCTCTCGGTCGACCCCAAACCTTGGACACTGGTAATGCCAAGGCCGAAGGAACAAGTCAACCAAAGAAGATGGTTACTCCCACAGGAAGAAGCTCCTAGTGGAAGTAAGGGGGCTCCTGATATAGCCAAAATAACCCCTCGGTGGGGGCCATGACACGTGTCGCCTCTGAGACACGTGTCCACCGCCAGACGAAGGGTCCAAGAGACCACTCACACTCGAGCACGCGCAATCACCGAGGCACGCCCGCAGAATCATGCGGGATCACGTCGTCTGCATGAGGGGAATATTCCCCCCAGAAGGTTGGACGTATTCGAGTAGGACTCAAAGAAGGCCGAAGGGGGAAAAACCCTAGGGCCAAAGAGCTATATAAGAAGGCACGGAAGAAAGGGGAAGGTAAGCTCTAACACCCTCACCATTACCCCCTTATTGAACTGTGCGGCCGACCCTGACTTGAGCGTCGGAGGACTAACCCCGGACAAAGTTCCGGGCCTCCGTCGTCTGTGTTTGTGTAGGTTGGATCAGCGGGGTTTTTGGCAGCAACACCATGACTAACTTGAATTTGAGGCAGCTCTCCATCCGAGTGTGTCTTTGTGAAGAGTCACAACCCATGCGAAGGAGAATGTCTCAAATAAAAGACAGGGAGACAATGAATATGTCAATACATATTGGGCCTAAAACCAGGCCCAAGACTGAAAGCCCGCGATTTTAAAATATTGGTCATAAATAGATTCAATAGCACCTTAAGTTCATTATGTGCATCGCACCGGTTCACTGTGGATTAGACTCTTCTCCAATGACCATCCAAGAGCTGGGGGGCTTGGTCACATATCTCAATACCTGCCAACACATGTGATGTGTCTCTAAGCCCTTGAATAAAACGTTAGAGGATCTGTTGTGTTGGAGAGGAGATGAAATTGACACGTGTTAAATAGGTAGACAACAAAAAATTAATGAGAGAGATAGAAGATTTCTAATGATGCTAGTGTCTGGAATCTCCCAACCATGCCAATGATAACGCGGAGAATAGTATCATTGACATGGCACCCACATTGTCAAGACAGGAGAGAAAAAATAATAATACATGTGAGAGGGCAATACAAGTCTCATGGGGAACTTTTTCTCTGTTTGTTGGGGATATAGTCTTCTTTTTTGGTAAACTGTTTCGGGATATATAGAACATTAGAGAAACATTTTTCTTGATATTTTGGGTTCAAGATTGTGAGGAGGATGGGCTAAGGTGGGTACACCTCTGCCCCATCCCAGCCCACAGTGACTTCTGGGGCTGAGAGCCAACCTACCTTCAGACAATATTTACATAGAACTAAAAAATCATAGCTCCATCTTAAAAAAAAAAAAATAATAATAATAATCCATCTATTGATATAAGAGCTATAGCCTATGCACCATGCAAAATCAATTTTACATATAAAATACTAGCAATATAAATATTAATATTTTAGTAAAAAAAATCTGGATCGTTCATTACAATATTTTGATATGATCAATGGAATACAGAGGAATAAGGAAATATAAAATGATCCAAATATTTAAAATATAAAATTATTAATTGTATTTTCTTACGCGATGGCTGGCTTGGCTAAGTTTCATATCTTAGAAATTCAAGTAAAGCATGAAGTGGCTCTTCAAATCATCAAAAAAAAAAGTACCAAGTTTCTACTCATCTATGATCGCGGATGACAAATCTATGTCCATTTGGTATTCCATAGCACTAAATTGGAAGACTGGGAAACTAGTTAAAAGAGATTTCTATCTAACCCAGGTCAAAAGAAGAAGAAGAAAATGTGTTGGGAGTAGGATGTCTTGTTTATGGATTTATGAGTTGATTTTGAATTATAGTCATTGAAAGTCCTTAGGACCTTTATATAAGTATTTTGATAAATTATACACACACACACATATATATATATATATATATATATATTTCACTATGAATTTATACCCATAGTATTATCTGAATGAGATGAGTCGTAACTATAATCCTATTTTTCATTAATAGTCTTACTTTAAACATAGTAATCTTCTCAAACTATAAAAAGTTATGTATAAAAAGCTATGTACCAAAACTCTATGATTATTTCTCTTCTATCATGTTTGTTTTCTTACATCATGATTAGCCATTAGATTCCTACAGGCGGGTGGTGGGGTTCACAAGTCACAACCAAGATTAAGACAGACAAGCGCTGTGGCATGTGGGGAGTCCCACAAGAGCACTAGCCAGACATGTTTTGGGGGCAAAATGCACGTTTGCGCGAAAAAAAAAGTTGAGCCACTCATACATACGTGGCCTTTTAATTGGATTATCTTTGCAATTTTTATTTTTTTATAAAATTGGATTATCTTTTGGTGAGTGGTGGTGCTGCTCCATGAATTGTCTCAAATCCATTCATCTCTTTTTGGTTTCTTTTAGGATACTTGATGGAGCTAGGGGTGTCAATCTAGAATCAGAACAAATTCCAAGGTTTGAAATCTGACAAAATCAATAAAATTTGATTCGGTTTTGATTTTTGAGAAGTGTGATATTATTTGATTCAATTTGATTTTAATTTATGTTAAAATTATCTCGTTTTTAACAATCTAAAATGATCTAGAGCCAAATCTAAATTGTTTGTCCTGGTTTTTACATTTCCAAATATTTTAGAGTGATTAGACATTCGTAGCAAATACTTATCAAAGTTGGGTTTGCAGGAATTATTCACCGATGGAGGCCGTTTTCCTTCAACCACGATTAAAGAAGAATCTTTTGACTGAGACATATGTTAAAGGAATAATAAAAAACAAATAAAACGGTAGAAATGTATTATCAGCCTAAATTGTAGGGGGTGGACATTTACAGCTATTGATAACTGTATTTTTCCTGCACCCATAATGTCGAAAACTCTCCTTTACTAATTACCACCACTTAAGAGACGTCAAGGCTAATAATTAAATGATAAGGTGTCGGTGAATATCAATGTTATAGGGTCATAGCTACGGGTAGTCATCAGACTTTATGTCCACTCAATTCAAGATAGGGATGGCAAAGTAGAAGCCTAAGCCAAGAGAAAAGAGTTAAAAGTGGACCTTGAAGATTTTTTTAAGTCTTTTGAGAAAGTCTGACCTCTCATTCTAATATCTTGGAGATTTGAGATTTCTCTATCATCCGTAATTGTTTGTTTGTTTGTTTTTTAAGCTATGGATACATTATAGAAGGAAGGGGGGTGAGGGAGGAGAAATTAACTGCTAAGAGGAGTCTAAATCCTCTCCAACACGTTCAATGCCTCAACATGCATCAGATGGCTGAGAGGACTCAGGCACAAACCCCAAGTTCACCCAATCATCCGATGCATGTGAACCTTAAAGTTTTTCAAGTATTTTGAGAAATTTTGATATCTCATTCTACTATTTTAGAGATTAAAGATATCTCTATCATCCCTTAGTGTGTTTTTTTCTTAAAGATATTGGTACACTATAGAAAAGAGAGGGGGGAGGGGTAGAGAGAAGTTAACAATCAAGAGGAGTTTGAATCCTCTACCTCCACATCCTCAATAGTCGCTACAATGTTGTAGTGAGCATCCAATGACTGATAGCCCTTTGGGATGTATGCTCAAATGCTCGCAATCACTGTATGCTCACCTCAACATTACAACAGCTGCAGAGGATGTGAACTCAAATCGTCTCCAACACGTCAAGCGCCCCAAGATGACCCTCTAGAAAAAAAAAAAACATAAGTCAATTACTGGTGTCATTTTGTCTAAATAAGTTTGTAACAAAAGTTTGTAGGTGCCAATGAAAAGTGACAACCCTCAAATTTTTATTTTTTTTTAGAATTTACTATCACTCCCCCTACACATGACCTTTATTTACTAAAACTTCCATATTTTTTACTTTTTTTTCTTTCTGATATTCCTTTACCTTTTATTTTTATATATATTTTTTTCCTACTCTTGCCCTTAGATTATCATTTCTTTTTAATTGTAACCTATAAAAACCTATAAAAGGATTTACAATCAAAAGGGTGATCGTAACAAACACGTGATAACTTAAGTTTGAAAGATCGAGCGGTTAGGAAATCAGCTGTCCTGCGTGTAAATCTAAAAAACCAAGAAGAAAATGAAAGTCTGCAGATTTGGACAACCCTTGATTCGGAACATGGACCTATCATTTCGTAGCTCTGCCCTTAGGTTATATACATGTATAGAGCAAAGACACCAGAATCCTCTTTCCTCTTTGTCTATGGGCTCCGTCCGTATTCCACTTCTTGACCCCGTGGAATTTGGATTTTTCCCATTTATCTGCTCTCTCTCACAAAGTGGTTCAGTTCTTCTTCACTTGTTCTTCGCTTGTACCCTCTCAGCGACAAGGCGTGTTGTCGTTTTCTTCTAATTCAGCTTTTAGTTGCCATTAAAGCTGTGAAGAAGGTTTGCATCGAAGTTGAATTCGAGACTTCTGTGGCTTCATCGCTTCACTGCTCGTCTGAATTTTCCTGCCGACTCAAAAGTAAAGCTGAGGTAGACTTTCTCTTTCTTTCTCTTCCAGTACTAAATTTTATTTCGAAGTCTTCTTCCAAAGCTTGGAGGAGCCCGACTATGGTTTGATTTTAGCGTTTCGCAGCTCATTCGACGAAAGTGACACTACATATTTGTTCAGTTTCTTCTTAGGAAAGAAATTCTATTTTGCTTGGAATAGTTTTGGTCTCTTTAAGAGTTCAATCTCTCTCTCGTTTTGCTAGTAGTTGGCCTCTACCACTCTTCTGTTTCAATCGAGAAGAAGACAATTTTCCAGTGAAAACTGTACGAAATTAAGCTGTTCTTTGCATCTTATCTTCGTCTTTCTATGGGAAGTGGGAACTCAGCCTTTTCTCTGCAAAAAGGCAAAGTTTTTAAGCATTGACTGTGTTGACTTTAGTCAAAATTGGATACAGATTCCAAAATTTCCAGTTCTTATACTTCCTTCTCCCATGAACCTATTTCTCAAGAACACGCGTTTTTTCGAATCTCTCTGTTCGTATGTTTCTTCTCGTGTCGCTTTTGTTTCTACTTTCCACAAGGCAAAAATGTTGTGCGTTCAACTTCAGCATTTTGATTCTGCTCGTTGTTACCGTCGTTCTACCTTTTTTTTGTTTCTCCTTTTCCATCCTTTTACCCTCCTTTAGCCGGGACTGGGAGGGGAGACTTGGGATGGGTATCTCGCTTCTTTTGTCCAATCCAACTTTTTTTTGCTTTAGTTGTCGTTAGATTAATTTACTTGAAAAAGCAAAAAGTTCTTTCCCCGGGGATTGATGTGACTTGATTCATTTATGTTGTTCAATCAATTTTCTGCAATATAAATTTATTATGCTATAGAATGTCATTTTGGGAACTAGGGAGGCTTCCTGCTTTTATTTGGATTTGTTCTTCTTCGCTGGGTAAAGATTTCAGAGCTTTTTGCTAGTTGGTGTTGTTCTGCAGTTTGAATAGAATAACTGAGTTCTTTTCTTTCCTCTGCAGTCAACTTCTGTACTATTTGTCAAATATTTGTAAGGATGTTGGGGAATTTTGAGCAACTCGATCCGGAGAAGGTGATAGAGGAATTTGAGGAAATGACAAAGGATGCAAAACGAGTTCAGAGAGAAATTCTTCATAAAATTTTAACTGAAAATTCTGAAGCAGAGTACTTGCAGAAATGGTGCCTCAATGGAAGAACTGACCCAGAGACTTTCAAGTCCTGTGTACCATTGGTTACTCATAAAGATTTGGAACCTTACATTCAGAGAATTGCAGACGGAGAGATTTCTCCTATTCTTACTGGACAACCAGTTACAACCATCTCTTTAAGGTGTGTAGCTTATGTTTTTTGTCATTGTCATTTCTAGGCTAGCTCTAATGTATGAAAATAATGTTTCTAACCGTGGGGACTGGGGCCTGCTGCAGTTCAGGAACAACACAGGGGAAACCCAAATTTGTTCCTTTCAATGAAGTGCTGCTAAATTCCACAATGCAGATATACCGGACATCATTTGCTTTCAGAAATAGGTAGCTGCACTACTACACCATTTTTATTTTTCCTTTTGAACCCCCAAACACCCCCCAATAAAAGAGAATGCCTTAATTCTGATGTTTATGATAATTTTGAGTTGATTCAGGTTCAGAAATGTTTTTAAACTCATGAATTACAAGTTACAAACAACACCCTTTTTAGTTTTCAAAGTATTTTTCGTTCCTTAATGATGGAAAAGGGAACTCTTGTTGCAGAGAGTTCCCTATTGTCAATGGAAAAGCTTTACAATTCATCTATAGCAGCAAGCAATTCAAAACTAGTGGAGGTCTGACAGCAGGCACTGCTACTACAAATATTTATCGAAGCTCACAGTTCAAGAACACAATGAAGTCAATCCAGTCCCCCTGTTGCAGTCCTGATGAAGTCATATTTGGGCCTGATTTTGACCAATCCCTGTACTGCCATCTCTTATGCGGACTTATCTATTACGATGAAGTTCAGATCGTCTTTTCTCCATTTGCCCATGGCATTGTACATTCATTCCGGACATTCGAACAAGTCTGGGAGGAACTCTGTACTGATATCCGAGAGGGGGTCCTCAGTAGCCGAGTCAATGTGCCTTCTATCCGAGAAGCTATGGCAAAACTTCTTAAGCCAAATCCCGCAGTTGCAGATTTGATTTATAAGAAAATATCAGGATTGAGTAATTGGTACGGAGTAATACCGGAACTTTTTCCTAATGCTAAATATGTATATGGGATACTGACAGGATCTATGGAGCCTTATTTGAAGAAATTGAGACATTATGCTGGTCGACTACCTCTGGTGAGTGCAGATTATGGATCTTCTGAAGGATGGATTGGTGCCAATGTCAATCCTAGGTTACCCCCTGAGCAGGCCACTTTTGCAGTGCTTCCTGATATTGGGTATTTTGAATTTATCCCACTTCGGGAGATGACCAGGGATAAGGGACTGGATGAGAATGCTTCCGACATCCATGGTAGTGAATCAGATCCAGTGGGTCTAACTGAAGTTAAGATTGGAGAAGAGTATGAGATCATCGTCACAAATTTTGCAGGTACATTTTTTTGAGGATTACTAACCTTGTGATGGGAACTTAGAGAAGCCAATCTTTCTGCCTTTTTTTCCTGTTTGAACTTCCAATTATCCTTTACATTCAGGAATACAACATTTTCCTCTTTTCACACCCCTTTTTTTGTTCCTTGATTTATAACTTCCACAGATGGGACCAAATATAGGACTCATGAGATGGTCCTTACTGTTGCATTTTCATTTTAAGGTCAAAATACTAAGAGCCCGTTTGGTATCGTTTCTGTTCCAGAAACGCCGTTTCGTATCAAAAACGAAAATTTTAGTTTCTGTGTCAAAACACAGTTTTTAAACGAAAAAATGGTGTTTCAAAATTTCAGAACCTAAACGGGAAATTTTTTTTAAATTTTTTTGTAAAATGGAACGAAACTGGGAAGACGGAACTCCATTTTGGAGTTTCGTCCAATCTCGTTTTTTCAATTTTTTTTTCACTTTTTGTTCCAAAAAAACAGAAACGGACCATAAGTGCACCAAACAGAAGATTCCGTTTTTTCATTCCAATGGAACGAAAAAACTCCAGAAACGTTTTTTTAGAACGATACCAAACGGAGCCTAAATAAACGATCTGAAAAGGTTGTTGGGTGGGGTTGTTAGGATCACAAAGCCATTAAAAAACCTAATAAAATCCTTAGTAGGGGCCTTGTCTTGGTATTGATATCTTTCTATATGCTACTTGTAAGGCAAAAAGGCTATGCAAGACTGGAATTCTAAAGTGTACTCAATCGCGTTCTTCCATATCTTAATGAATGGTTTGTACGATGCATTAGTAATGAGATCTTGAAAGATTCTGTTGGATGTTCTACTTATTAAAAATATTTATATGCATAGATGAGACGTCCTATTTATGCCTTGGCTCATGATGGCGTGTATAGTTTGTTGCATCTTTTTTGTTAAGTTCTGCTGTTATCTTCAATTCTCATCATGCAGAAACTGTTTAGTACATTCTCTTCACATATTCCTTTTAGTTTTCTGATGTTGATATTTTTTTTTTCCTAGAAGTAAGGTTGTAAGATTAGTTGTTGTAGAAACATTGGAACTGGATGGTTGACAGACAATCATATTTGAGTTTGTTTGATAGAAGGGACAATGAAACCTTAACCATGCTTCTTAGCTTGAAGTTAGCAGAAGTGTGCCTGTAGTAATACTTATGTTATTGATGAAGTTGTTAATGGTGGTGACAGAGACATTCTTATTAATTTTTAGTTTGTTCTTTTGGGGATATCATCAGTAGTTATGATTAGTTCCCAAATATAAGGACCTTCAGATGGGGTAGCAATAATTCATATCAGTCCAACATTTGTGAAATCTTGATTCATCTTGGCTGTTGATATAAAATACAGGTTTCTACCGGTACAGGCTTGGGGATGTTGTGAAGGTGATAGACTTCCACAATTCTACACCAGAGCTCCAGTTTGTTTGTAGGAGTAACCTGCTACTGACTATAAACATAGACAAGAACACAGAGAAAGATTTGCAGCTCTCTGTAGAAGAAGCAGGCAAGCTATTATTGGAAGAGAAGATCGAAGTAGTTGACTTCACGAGCCAAGTGGAGTCGTCCACGGACCCTGGCCACTATGTGATCTTCTGGGAGCTGAGTGATGAGGCAAGTGAAGAAGTTCTTAATAAATGTTGTGATTGTTTGGATCGATCTTTCGTGGATGCAGGTTATGTTAGTTCTCGCAAGATTAATACAATTGGAGCGCTTGAACTCCGGGTGGTGAAGAGGGGAACCTTCCAGAAGATTCTAGATCATTTTCTTGGGCTTGGGGCTGCTGTCAGCCAATTCAAAACCCCAAGATGTGTGGGTCCTTCAAACACCAAGGTGTTGCAGATCCTGTGTGATAATGTGGTTGACAGGTATTTTAGTAATGCTTTTGCTTGAAAGATGATGAGTAGTACTTCGATCGTTCCCCAATCCTGTACGTAGGGGTTAGTAGTGTGTTACTGTTAGTCCATGCTATTTCAGGTTGTGATCAGATAAGGATCAGGTTTTAATTTGTGTGAAAATAGAAAAATAAAGAAAGAAATGACAAAGAGGAGGATGGATTAGATTGCATCTTTGCAATTGCATTGGTGGTTTATGACTATCTTGCAAATGCAGTGATCACCTGAGAAAAACATGGTTTGTCAGGAAACACAAGAGATTAGAGACCTAATATCTTCAACCTTAGATTGTGTTTGGTATGCATTTTTGATATAGATTTAAAGGTCTAGAAGGCTTCATGAAGCAAGAAAATAGAGAAGCATTCGGTTTCATAATGAGTTTTAAACTCATAAAATTTAATCTGAGAATGCATACCAAACATAGCCTTAAATCTTCACAAGATCTCTTCTATTCACATGTGAAGTTTTAATCCAATTGTAGTTGGCCGAGTGGCCAAAAAAAAATAAAAAAAAATGAATACCAATACATGAGAGGTATAAAAATGAATTTTGAGCTTGAGCTTTGAAAGGTGACTAACCTAAACCATTCCTTAGATACCCAATTGTTGAAATTTCCACATTGCCCTCTCATGTCGCGAAACTAGTTTGTCACTCCGGAGATGTTTTTGCCAATTTAGCTCATCTCAAAATCTTGATGGAAAAAATGTGCCTTCTTGAATCAGCTCTCAAAACATTTGTGAGAACACTTTTCCCATCATACCCACACCACCGCCCCACCTCCTGCAACACCCGCTCCCCCCTCTGCCCCAGCCCGACACACCACCCTCTCCTCCCCCTCGGACACCTTCCTCCACTGTAGTGTGTGATCTCCTCTGTCTGGACTGCCCCCGTTTGTGATCTCTGGTCATTGGTGACCTTCACAACTACTACAACCCAATCTTCTTCCCTGTCGTGACAACGTTATAAACCACCTCCGTCGTCACGCACCCTGCGTCCTCTGTTCCAATGAAGACCTCCCATTGATTTGTCATTCTCTAGTCCCATCTACTGATCTGCACATACATCCAAGGTGGTTTGGCTGCTGGCTTTGCCATCGGACATTGCACAGTCGCTGCCCCTGCGAGGCTTCAAATTCCCCCACTTCAAGGTCAAGGGTGCCTAGGGTTATCCGTCTATCCATCGACCCAGCATGGAGGAGAGGGAAGTGAAAGGAAGGAAAGCAAGGGAGTGAGTGGGTAATGGAGGGTTAAAATTGGAATTATGAAAAATAAGGAACCTCAAATATAGAACGAAATTTATGGCCCGTTAATAGAAACAGAAAAGAAGGTGTTTGATAAATTTATCCTCCAAGACAGCACGCCCATGCATCCATTTCTCCCTAACCTCAGCAAGGCTGGGAACAGGAGCCCAAGACCCCAACACGGGGCGAACACTTCAGCCCAATTGGTGGATCGAGCCCTCCCATGACATAAATTTTCACATTGAGAACAGTAGCG
Organism: Macadamia integrifolia; assembly: GCF_013358625.1. Taxonomy (NCBI): domain Eukaryota; kingdom Viridiplantae; phylum Streptophyta; class Magnoliopsida; order Proteales; family Proteaceae; genus Macadamia; species Macadamia integrifolia. The sequence goes on from NC_056562.1 coordinate 36,791,473, forward strand.
GCGGCGAATTCCCTTTCGACGTGCATTTTGGGTTCAATTTCCCATCGACTGAATCGAGTATTGAAGATCCAAACGGTGGCAGATGGGATATCATTTACAGAACCACCAAGGATGTAGATTCTGGGTCTGGTGACGGCGAAGGCAGAACCGATGGCCTGAGAAGGGATGGGAGGAACAAGAGAGAGGTTTCTAGGAAGAGCCATCGATGCGGACGTTAATGAAGAGGAACTGTTGGGTACAATTGAGGCGATTGCGAGTAGAGAAGAAGATAGGAGAACGGAGGAGGAAGCGCCATGATTTGGAGACAAGGGAGAGGTTGTTGTGGTAGAAATGAGGGACTCTTGCGATGCATTGCAGGGCTACTTCGTTTGGTAGGTTTGGAGACGACAGAGATTGGTGCGCCATAAGAGGAGTAGATGTTTCAGAAGACGAGGAAGAAGAAGATGAGGAGGAGAAGGGTGGAGCAAGCCGAGTAGAGCCAGGTGGCCAAGACGGGGCAGCAGCGACTCACGATTTTTGGGCACCAAAGTTGTTCCCAGAAACGGCGTAACAAGTCGTTCTTGTTTCATCATGTCTGTTTCTGGGAACAAAAATCACTATAAATTTTTATTTCTATTTATGAAAACAGGAGAAACGGAACGAGTTTGTCAAACGCTTTTTGTTCCGTTTCTGTCGTTTCTTGACACAGAAACGGCAGAAACGCATTTCTTGAACCGTTGTCAAATGGGTCTTTAGCTGCTACCCTTGGCTGCAACCCTTGTGGCAACCAAAGAAATGGAATCTAAAAGGGTATTTTAGAAAATACTCTAACCTATGAGGGTATTTGTGAACCCTAGAGGAAAATGAATTATTTCATTTCTTTGGTTGCCAGCAGAGGGTACCCGGGTAGCAGCCAAAATTTTTCCTCAAATATAAGGTGAGGAGTGTTAGGTAAAGGCAAATTAGAGAGGTAATACCAGACCAGCTGGCCAATGAGAGAGAGAGAGAGGATGCTAGAGCTCGACGGGGGCAACATGGTCATTTAAGCATGTATTTTCTTGTCATCAAAGTGGTGAAGTGAGGATTTGTAACCTTCTATTGTTTGTCCTTTTTCTTATTCCAAAAAATTATTCAAATTGAGTAAATTTTTTTTTTTTTTAAATAGGACCTAGTTTCCTATGCCCATGGTGAATATAATGAATAAAATCCATTCACCACTGCAACGGGTGTTTCCAGAGCACGGGGGTAGGGGGTATTTCAACGAATCTACAAATCCCAAGATTTAGTGGTGAACTTTACTGATTAGAATAATTTGAAGGTAATTTATCATTGTCATTTTCAAGAGTTGTCATTGTTCATGTGAGATTATAAGATTTTCCTTCGTTGAAAAGAATTGTATTATACTACAAGGACAAAAAAATTAATGTTACAACCTCTTTTTCAAATGATGAGTTAATTGAGGTAAATTAAAAATGATCATAAAAAAAGAAATTATAATTTAACTTATAGGCCTTTATTTTTATTTAAAAAATGTGACCCCTCATTCAATGGTACCATATGTGTATTGAGAAAAAAATTAGGAATTCTTAATCAATGGAAGAAAAAAATATCACCATTTTTCCAAAAAACTGAAAGCGAAAGATCAATAGTTACGTATAAAGACTTCCTATCATTTAAGACCACAAATTTTATGCATACAAAAGCTCTCTCTCTCTCTCTCTCTCTCTCTCTCTCTCTCTCTCTCTCTCTCTCTCTCTCTCTCTCTCTCTCTCTCTCTCTCTCTCTCTCTTAATTGTGGCACCGTAGCATTTCAAGGAAACGTCACCTCCTTCAACTAAGAAGAGGAATAACTTGAAGGCTCTAATTTTTATGGCGACCCTACCAGAAAAAGGAACATTAATTATTATGCCAACGACTAAGCTATTTTCCCCACCTTATATCTATTTTGTATACACCTACTTTTATCTATCTTTCAATCTGTTTTCCTTTCTACCAAAAAAATAAAAATAAAAATGTCTACTTCAACAATATCATTATTTTTGTTCAATAAGATATCAAAGTATTTTCTCATTCATTGTCCATCTTTTTCTATATCGTATTTTCAGTATCACAACCACAATAAGTAGGAATAAATGCTTTTCTTAAGGTTGCAGATGAAAGTATTTTTTTCATCTTATTTATTATATCTAATAATTGAATTTCATTATAACAAAATGTACTAGAATGAGGAGTTTTAAATTCTGTTGAGTAGTTACATTAAAATTACAACTTGAAAAGTTTAATTAATGCTTGTTCGGTGATATATTAATATGCACACATATGGTTGATTTAAAGCATACCTTTGAATAATGGTAGAATGATTAAATTAGTTGTGAAAATAATTGTGGATAATAAATCTACCTAATAATATATTATATTTAGAAGGTTCTCCACAATTTTGGTATGAGAAGGAATCTGCATGCAACACCAATCGAGATGTAGAGAACGGTACGTATCATCCATATAGGGTTCAATCGATTAGAATACGAGAGAGAAAATAACAAAGAATCCCCATATGAGAGAGAAACAATATTCTGGCGCATAGTTTGATAGCTTGATAAAATACATTTTAAACACATTTTTCTGAACCTACAATTTATATATGTATATTGTCTCTCTCTCTCTCTCTTCTTCTTCTTTCTCTCTCTCTCTCTCTCTCTCTCTCTCTCTCTTTTTAATTGTTTGGTATATTTTTATCTTCCCATTCAAATTTTGAACCATTTTAGTCACGTTGTATATCATTCCCGTTTCAACTAACTATGCTATAATGATTTGTTTATGGATTGCTTAAATTAACACTATTTATGGGTGGATTTAGTGTGCCTAAATCAATGTGGCAGTTGGTGGATGAACTGATCATGACATTCGTCGTATTTGAAGAATCAGAAAATTTTAGGAAGTGTTAGTTGGATGTCATGGATCAAAACACAATTGTTAAAGATCACTATTTCATCTAGACAAAATAAAGTCTCATGAACCATTCAGTTCCACACTCTTTACCACTTTCTCATGCTTGGTTCTTATTCCAGCTGAAAAGGAAAGAAGGCAATTAAATAGACATAGATAACTGTTGTGCCAAGAAATACTAATGGGCTTGTCTAAATAGACTAAATCAAGCTTTTTAAGATCTTCACAAATTTTTTTGATTGCCCATTTTTCTATTTTAA
>NC_056562.1:36794691-36812892 GCF_013358625.1 Macadamia integrifolia
CCCCCCCCCCCCCCAAAAAAAAAAGAAGGGGATTTTTAGGATGATTTAAAAATAATTAATTATTGAGAGAGGGATCGCTATGATATGAGATTCAAAATGCTGTGTTTCTGCTAATGAGGAGGTGGTATGAGTAACCAAATTATTTAATTGAGGGGTTTAATGAGGAGAGAGAGAGAGATCTAGGAGGGATGTGAGAGGGCACTAGTGTCATAGTACCAACTGGCAAGGTGTTTGGTATGAGTTTTTGGTTTAATCCAATCATTTTTTCTAGTTTAGGTTCCATTTTGACACTCCACTATGCGTGTGGGATTATGAAGCAAATGATTGATGATGATAGGTGTATGTATCCTACTTGATTGGGCAATATAAGTTATAGGAAAGTATGTTTTTTTAAGGGAATGTGACCCTTGCACCAAGACACAGTTAGGCCTGCTTTCCATAAAATGGAGAATGACTCTTCTGTGAGTGTTTTCTTGTGTGCTCCCGCTGGCCCTTATACACAAAAGAATCTCACTCCCTCATAGGAAACATTTCCCCATAAATTAAACTGTAATTCAAAAACTTAGAATCGAGATATGACTGAATCCAATTTAGAAGTCGCCAAATCAACCAGGAGCGTTGCGTTGGTCCTAAAGTCAAGGTTGACCAGACAATCTTAACCGTGCGATCAATCGGGTCAATCTAACAGATCTTGATGATGTCAAAACATTGTGATTTGATCAGCATATTTGTGTATGATTCAAACATTTTGTTTCTACAAGAATATACATATTAGCATAACCCAAGTTTCCTACCAAAAAAAATAAATAAAAATCAATGTAACGCTCCAAGAAACAAAACGTAAATAGATTAGAATTCTGTTTTAAGGGCGGAACAGAGCATCTGTCTACCATATAATCCAAAGACGCCCAATTGGAAAAAAGGTAAATACTAGTCTCTTCCTCTATCATATCGATCTGGACGCTTTCAAACTTCCTTGTTTATAAATCTATCAGACTGGAATTCTGTTTTACAATTTTCTGAGTGTCTCAGACCGAAACTGAAACTGAAACTGAAACTGAAACTGAAGCGTCAGAACAACTCAGAGATGAAGAAAGCAGAGAAGCGAGCTGATGAAGAAGAAGGAAAAGGAAAGATACCCTTAAACGTTTGGGATTGTGGGAGCCCTTTATATGATTCATTCGAATTGGCTTCGCTGAGCCATTTAATCGATCGGCATATGATGGTCTTGCCATCTCTCTGCAGATCGGGGAGAAACAGTAACCGGTTTTCCGATCCATCCACTGAGGAGAACAAAGGGTTATGTGAGGTGGGTACATTGAAAACGACTTTGAGTGAGTTCGTTGACAACAACATCTCGAGGAGGTGGACGATTGCAGAAAGGAAGAAGAACAACACCAAAGCGACCAAGAAGATTAAGACTCTGTTTTATGCGGTTCGTAATCTTTTCGGCCTCTGGAGGAAGTAATTGTTTTTTTTTTTTAATCTAAAAAAAAGGAATTTTTATTGAGCTTTAGAATGTAGTGGGATTCTGTAAATGATCTAAAGTAAAAGCTTTTATACTTTAATGATCTTTGATCTTAAATATACTGTCACATAGATTCTCCATGGTCTGCTTCTGCTTCTGCAGTTTATGCTGTGAAATGATTTCTGGGTACTCTAATGGCTTCAATGAGAATTGAAATCCCAAACTTGAAAAATTGAAATTGGAATTAAAGTTGCAGATAGTCCGGAAGCAATTGCCATTACAGCATGAGCTCGAGAACTCTGTGATGGGTAACTCGTGTTCTGCACTCAGCCTGCCTGTAGTGAGCACTACAATTACAAATCGACATAAAAAGATTCGAATTGTCTTGAAACATTATTTTGTTCTTCTCAGATTAGCGGATCAATTGATAACCTTGTGTCATGATTTAAAATTAGGAACAACTTGTTGTCACCAAGGTGATGAGCTGAACTAACAAAAGTTCAGAAAAATTGTAACTTTCCTTTTATCGTCTCTTGTCTTTTTCTCCAAAATTATTTAATGCAATGATAAAAAAGGGTTCTCAAAAAATTTAAAAATAGTTTAATAGATTGCAATTTTTATATGAAATGACGGTAATTACCTTCATTGGAAAAAAATTGTCATGCAAAAAGGGCAAAAAATTTGGGTTGATGCCTCGATGGGGTGTCAAACAATTGGTTTAGTCGAGCTTATTCGATCTTCAGGCTGGATTGGGCCACCTTGAAGCTGGTGGCTTGAAAAGGGATGTCTTGATTCTGGCCTGATTTGGTACTAGTTTATTTCAAAATTTCTTTTATCCTATTTTTCTCGATTTGATATTTTGCTTAATTCATTTTGGTTTTGGGTTCCCTAAAAGGCAATGTGACCCTTACGCAAATATTGGGGCCAATGAAATTGCACATTAAATTGATATGAGTAGGATTTTTGCATTTCAAGAGGGATAGGGTGGTCATTTTTGCCCCATTTTATGTATGGGCATTGAAAATGTGCTGCCTTTTAGGTTTTTTTTTTCCGATATATGTATATATGATTTCTTATTGAAATCCATCAAGGTGTCAGATAATTTGTAACTTTGTTGTTTTCCCCCTTTAGAATACAAAATCCAGTGAAGGAAAATATTGTCATTTTATATGGGTATTTGAAAAAAATGTGAATGATAATGACAACTTTAGATAATGATATTAACATTAGTCATTTTAAATTATTTTTGAAACCTTTTATGCCCCTCACTTCAAATAAATTTTGGAAATAAGAAAAAAGATAATTAATAAAAAAAAAAGGTGTCAAATTCTAAATACATGTTTATCCAAACAAACAAAAAAACAAAAAAAATTCTAAATACAACTCTAAACATTCCCATAGTAGGGTGTGAGCTTAAGTATACCACAACCTCACCAAGTGGGCTAGTGGATAGTGTTGTTGAAACCAAACAAAAATCACTCTTAGAACTAAGCACCTTTCCAATGCCTAATGCCGCTCCAGCTGATGCGATAGGTCCTGCTTCAGATCGATTCTATTGATTTTGCACCTCATTAAGCCAATTGGAAGCCTTACATACTATAACATGGGGTATACAAGACTTACAATGTATATCATTGATTGCAAGTAGCTACAATGAATTATAGTTATAAATATGCTTTTCATTTTGGTCCAACTAAAATAAGCAGAGGAAAAAGAAGCCTGTTTGGCAGCGTGGTGCTTGTGCCTAGACAGAAAGGGAGGCAAAATGACCGTCCTACTCCCGTGAATGCGAAAATCACATCTTTGTTGAGGTTCTCATTAGTGTTATGATTGGCCCCCACATTGACATAGGGGCCACACTGCTAAGCAGAGAACCCTCTTCCAATGAATAAGATAGGAAAGGCTAGGCACACCACCAGCATTCCGCAAACTAACATTCGTGTGTATTTTCTTTTCCTCCTTTGAAATGACCCTTTATCCTTCTTGTTTGATGCTCTGTTTTGCATCCCCATTGGTGTCGTTACCTATCTCTCTCCCAAACAAAATTAACCAAATACAAAAAAAGAGCCATGGCTTCTTGCACTGCCTAATTTATTTGCTCTGGCTGCTCTTATGGGGCTCAAACTTTGTAGGGAGGTAGACCCCATAGTCCATTGGTCACTTATCAAAACTTAATCCAAATATACTATCCCAAGTGACAAAATAGGGTTTCGAAAAATCCGAGCTATTAGAAAATGTACAGTTTTGGTTGCATGGATGTGCATGGAATGCATTCCAATATAAGAGGGAGGATGTTTGATTGTATCCTCTCTCTCACTCTTCAAATTGTTAGAATATCCAAGGCATCCCTAAATGTGAGGGAATAATTTCATGGATCCTCACAAGTTGTTTACACCTTTTATGAAAATCACAATAAAAAAATAAGGGTGGTGCCAAGGTGGAGTGGTGGAAATAGTTGTCACCACAGATGTTAAGGGGGTGGTATTAGTATCATGCCAATCCGATATCAATCTGAATTAAATCAGATTGATGGGTATCGGTCAATTTTATTCTTTTTTTCTTTAAATATTAAATTTTTACCATTTTATTCCTAAAATGATACATCATTGATCAAAATCTTTTTTGTAAATCAATAATCCATCTCAGCCGATATCAATTGATACGGCCGATACAAGGCCGATACTTGAAACCATGGTTTACGGTTTCTGATTGCCTTTCCCCTAACGCGGTTTCTCCAATGATAATATATTTGAAGGATAGGAAAAAACAATCCATGATATGTTGGTGATGAAATTGAGGTGAACCGCATGTGGGTAACTAACACCTATCTATCTAATGATTAGACTGCCAATCATTCCTTTCTTTTACTTGCAGCTCAAGTTGATGGGCTGGCTATCTAGCAAAAAGATATTTACTAATCATGCCCCATAACTAGTTTAGGTGGGCCATAAGGCCATAGAGCTGATTCATTTCAGACTTTCTCAAGCTAGGCCAAGGGTGACGACACCACTTCAAATATCGGAATCGGATCTGTCAAATTGGCCAGGTCTAGAACTCTAGAATCGCTTAGATGTGAGGGTTGATTGATTTTTGGACCGATTCTGGCATATTGTAATCTTCGATTTTGTGTTTTGAATTATTGGGGGAGTGGAAGATCAGATTGGGTTTGCTTTTCTTTTGCATGACTTACTCTCACCTCTCACCTCTCACCTCTCACCTCGTATATAGGAGAGGATTCTCTATGTAAGTGGCATAGAGAAGACACCGATTATAAGGGATGAAATGGTTTTGTGAATAACGGGTGGTGAGGTCATCTCATGAGAGAGAGGGCGTGCTAATATCCATATGTAGTTGGTTCAAAGAACGTTTACCATTAAGTTATGGAAAAGAGTTCTCTATCCATGGCCTTACACTAACATGGGAGTCCATGGGAGAGCACGTGGAAGTATTGACGACATGTATATTTATGCCTGTCATAGGGGCGGGTTTCCTTTCGCCCCCTCTGTGTCTAGCACAAAACCAAAATGTCTGTTGTGACCGGTGAGGTCTTTTATAGCGACGTTGTTTTTGATCCTTCGATGTTGGCTCTTCCTATCATTGCGAAGCAGAATTCGTCAAAGTGTTGGATTGTTCACCCACCAATAAGGAACGTGAGCTGAGATTAGACTATCATGAGACAGGTTAGTTTTACCCTACTAAAGTGTCGCGATAATAATTCAACCTAGTACAAGAGGAACCGTTGATTCACACAATTCATCATCGCGCTTGGTTGAAAAGCCAATGGCTCGAAACTACTATGTGTCGGATTATAACTGAATACCTCTAAGTCAAAATCCATGCTAAAGAGGCACGTGTTGTTTGCCAAGCCCCCGCAATGGATTTGTTGTGTGGGCCACCTTGAAGGGTAATTATTGTTGGGCGATGGGTAGAATCCCTTGAGACGACTTAAATACGCGATGAGGTATTGTAAGTGACAGAGTGGCTATCTTGGGTCACTCACACAGGGTGTTTAGTGCTTTTCACAACTTTCAGTGAAAGTTGAATGGTTCTCATGAACCATTCAACCCCGGTATGACCCGATTTATGCAGTTGTGGGTCAACAAAAAAAAAAAAAAAAAAGTGACAGAGTGGCTTTGTTGCCACAATATATTGAGATTCAACCTCATGTCGTATCGATTAAGTAAACAAAAAAAAAAAGGCAACAAGATGCAATGAATATCCAATTGTTGGGAGGACCTGATCATGCACCTCAGCTGTTAAATGCTCACTTTCTCACTGCCTCACTGTCTCACTGCACACGATCTTGACGCGTCTCGCACAGCCCCAACATATCTTATCCTTTTCCCTCCTAAGGACATTTCGTCGGTTGGGCCACCTATTCCCAGGCCGGGTCAGGCTAGACGGTCCGAGTCCCGGTTGGGATATAAAACTCCCTCGATTTCGTGCTCTTCTTCCTCCCATCGAAACGAGAAATCAAAAGCAACGAGGGAAAACCCCAAAAATGAAGCTTTCGGGTGTTCTTCAACGTTGCAGAAATTTAACGATAAGCAAAGCCATAATGTGCGCGACTGGTAGAGTTCGAAGGGAATTGATAGGGTTCAAGCGAGGATTCTCTACTTATTCCGATGATCCCGAGCTGGGGGAGTTCTTAGATTACTTGGACAGACTGAAAAATTACGAGAAATCCGGGGTGCCCAAAGGTGCGGGAACGGATTCAAATGATGGATTTGATCTTGGGAGAATGAATCGCTTGATGGAACGGCTCGGGAATCCTCATTCCAGTTTCAAGGTTTGGCCTCAGATACCATTTGTACTTTGTTCTGATAAGTTCCTAAATTGCTGCTAAACTGATTGAACCAAGCCAAATTTTACTGGAGGAGTGGAGATGATGACTATTTAGTTCAAATCCAGTGTACCTGTAGTGATTAAATTAACAAGTATTCTTCGGTTTCTCAAAACATTGATCCCATGCATGGATGCTCTGGTCACCACTCTATGAATATCAAATCGATGGAACTCACTAGTATGACAGTAATTGTAGGCCGTACACATTGCTGGAACTAAGGGAAAAGGATCAACTGCGGCCTTCCTCTCCAACATTTTACGGGAAGGAGGGTATTCTGTTGGTTGCTATACTAGGTTCGTATAGTTACTCTTGCCTTTTAGTAATCTTTGAGGAATTTGTATTATTCTTGTACCTTTTATCTTAAACGGGTAAAGAAAATGTTTCCTTCGCATGACATTTTATTTTTTTTTAATTTCATTTTATTTCTCCAGCCCACATCTTTGGACTATCAGGGAACGGATGTCACTGGGAAGAGAAGGAGAGCTGGTGCCAGCAAAGAAGTTGAATGATCTTTTTCATCACATTAAGCAGATTTTTGATCAGTCCATTGAACTTGAAAAAGGATCTATCAGTCATTTTGAGGTACTTAAAACTCCACATACCATTAAGAGGTGGTCTCAAGTCTCAACTAAACTATTGGATTTTCTTTCTATTGGTTAAAGATGACTCTTGAAATTGAATGCGACTACTAATGAATATGTCAATCATATGGAGGTATTGATTGTGAGGAGAACAATGCACATTCATAAATTTGGAACTTCATTAAAAGAAGGGGAATGAGTCCCTTTCTTAGACAATAACTCTCATCCACCTTGGAGACTGGTCGGTAAGAACCTTCGAGGTTGCATTGACAAGAAGATGAGTTGCAGAAAACATTAAAGGATATTTCTGAACCAACTTGAGAGCCTCTGTTTGTGGAATAAATGTCGTGTATTCAAGTAATCAACCATTTTGATAATAGCTGCATTCAGTATATTTTGATCACCACAAAACATATTTGGGTCATTTATTTTCTTCTGGCATCCTGTCGGTTAGATGTAAAAATTATTGAATTCTAAAATTTCCTACTTGGTTCTTGGGTAACTGGGAAGCAAGAAAATGGAATGAGTAAAGAAGAAATTGAAAAACTGGAGATATAAGAAAAGAAAGAAAAGGATAAAACAGCAAGAAAGAAACTTCAGAATGCACTTGGGGATTTTCTTTTTCTTTTCTTCTTTTTACTTGAATTTTGCTCAGATCTTGAAACTCTGTCCGGATTTCAAATAATTTTTTTTTTTGTTTTGAGGCAGGCGAAAATGTTCAAAACCAGGATATAAACCCTTGATAGATGTGGTACTCTTTCATGTTCAATTTTCCATTTTACCAGTTTCTGCTCTCATGCATATCTTGTCAGCATCCTTTTTTTTTTTTTTCTTTAAGTTTGTGCTTACATACAGAGAAAAATTGCAGGTTCTTACAGCTATGGCATTTACCTTATTTGCTCAAGAGAAAGTTGATATTGCAGTTGTGGAGGTTAAGTATTTTCATTTTCCTAGCTTGAATTATTGCCTTCAAGAATACAGTTAAAGGTTTTCTTTATTTATTTATTATTATTATTTTTTTTTGGGGGCGTGTGGGAGTGGGGAGAGGGTAACATGCATCTGATGACATATGAGGGATCTTTGGGCCTAGCCCCCTCTAAGGTGTCCTTGACATGTTCTCATTTCTCAAACCATACTGTAGATTGCATTTTTCCCAGATGGCTACACTTGAATTCGATTGAATTTTTGAAATAGATAAAGCTTGAAAAGCTTGCTTGCCAGTATTAAACAGCATGGTGTGTTACCATGTTGGATCTTATTAACTGTGTCCTGGTACACTTTAGAGAAAAAAAAAAGGGTTGAAAATTCAACTTCTTTGCAGTGTGGCAGAGCATGCTGAAACTTTCTGCATGGAAACAGGGTGATTAGGAGATCCGATATTAGCCACGTAGCTATAATGTGTCAAACTCACACAATCAGGCTCATACGGACACATTTGGATATACTTGAATGATCATTTTGTTAAAACAATTACACAATCAGCGACAGGATAAGGTTCGAACTAATACAGCCTATTTTCTATGAATAGGCTGGTTTGGGTGGAGCAAGAGATGCAACAAATGTCTTCAGTAGCTTGGGACTTGCCGCATCAATAATAACCACGATTGGTGAGGAACACTTGGCTGCACTTGGGGGCTCGATAGAAAGCATTGCAATTGCAAAGTCAGGAATTATCAAACATGGGCGCCCAGTTATGTGTTTCTCACTTTTGATTTTCTTTCTACTGCTTTGCATGAATTTCCATTCCAGTTGTTATTATAAGTCATAAACAACTTGGTAAAAATAATGACAATACCTCTCTCTCTCTCTCTTACCCCCCCCCCCCCCCGGGTGATTTTACCGTAGGATGTGTTCTTGTGTGTGAAGTACAATCCAGGAAAAATTTTCTTTGTTGGTTCAGAATGCACCTCATGGATGACAAGAAGTAGTAGCTCATCTACGGATCTACCAGAAAAAAACTTCTAGACCATGTTTTTATATTGGTCCTATACAAAGTCGTAGTCTGGATGTTTACAACCATTTATTAATATGGATATCTCCATACAGCCCATTCAACTGTATGTCCAAAATGCCCATACTATGAGCGATTCTCAACCCTGACTGATACTTTAACTCATGTTTTGTCCCAGATATTCATCGACCTTTTCTTTTTAACTGTGGTCTTTAAACTTGTATATGTGGAAGAGCAGGATTGGAGGTGCACCATACTCGAACTGGAATCATTTAGATCAAATTTTGAAGTTTGTAAAACCCTCAATAACACTGATTGTTGACTTAGTATCATTGTATGATTACTTTTTCTCTTCAGTACAACCATGCTCTATGGTTTTCTTTTTCTTAATTTTATTTATTATGAAGCTGGTTATGTGCATTGTAAAACAGGTATTTAGACTTTTACTTGAGCAGTTCCATGATCAGATTTGCATTATAAAGCTGAAAGCATTTGGAACAAATTTGAAAGATCGAATGCATTTGTATGTAATCTATAAAATAATCTTAGAACTCATGCGGACCGATTATTTACAGTTTCTTTTTCTTCTTACGAAGTACTTTAGGTAGGAACGAGTTAGTGGTTTAATTATTTTTTTTGGGGGGGGGTTGTGGGGGAGGATGGGTTTGCCTCTTCAGCAAATTCAACATTCTAGTATACATGCCATTTGGATAGGGGAAATATGTTTTGTCTTTTTGTCGAAAGGACAGTCTAATGACACTGTATCTATATAATGGAACATAGATAAAGGGGGAGGGCACATTTTGCCTATCGCATTGTTGATGGTCACCCAAAAGGATTAATTCGATGAGAAAAATCAAGACCTGAAATTTCCCATCTTCAAAGGATTAGAAATATGGGAATGTTCCAGCATAGAAGGATCTACCAATGGATGATTAATCATCTGATTCCTTTATACTACTATTTTTTAACACCAAGTACATAGCCGAGTTTCTATATTATGTATGTCATGCTTATTGCAAGGGATTTTTTTTCTTGGCCTCTCAGTTCTGTATTTCACTTAATATATTTCTTCTCTTCTCCTGTTAAGCAGTTAACCATATCATGCTTAATTCTTGTCTTTTGTTTCCTTGCAATATTTATTCATCTTGACTGTTAGATTTCTTAAAACTTCACAGCTGGTTTTGGGTGGGCCATTTATTCCTAATATTGAGTGTATTCTTCGGGATAAAGCATCCTCAATGAGTTCTCCTGTTGTATCGGCATCTGATGCTGGAAATAGAAGCACGATGGGGGGCATTGGAAGAGACAAAGGAAAACCTTACCAGCCATGCGACATTGTCATTCATATTGAGAAGGAACTGCAGTTGGTATGCACTTGATTGTTGTGTCGGTAGCATAGAATTACAAGGATGGTTAAATCATTCACCATCGAGGTCACTAAATCTTCTTTTGTCTGTAGATAAAGTGTGCAATTTTCTCTTTATGAGTGTTTTTTTGAAGAATGCTTAATAAATTTTAACTTGCAGTTAGTTGAATTTTTTTTCTTCTTTTGTAAGGATTAAGATTGCTCAATGAATTTTTGCTTGCAGTTTGTTGAATTATTTGATGTCAAACTGTGGATGCTTGGGCATCACCAGCTTCAAAATGCTGTAACTGCCACTTGTACTGCACTTTGTCTACGTGGTCAAGGTGTGCACTTTTTTCCTTGATTCACAATTTCAGCATAAAGTACTTTATGGTAGAATAGGTGAGTCATCAGAAAATAAACCAGTTTGTTACCATAATGGGAAACAGGGAAACTGATTGCCTGAATTCGCGAACCATTAAACATTTCCCCCACTTTTTGAGTTTACTCCGTTTAACATTCTCAGGTTCAGAACTCCTTTTTGCTAGCAACTTGACATTATTATCATGTTTCTGATGCATTCTTTGATATATTAGGATGGACGCTGTCTGATGAATCGATTCGCGCTGGCTTAGAGCATACATATTTGCTAGGGAGAAGCCAATTTCTAACGTCTGAGGAGTCAGAGGCAGTTGGATTACCTGGGCTAACAATATTACTTGATGGAGGTCTACTGATCTAACCTTCATTACTTATTTCTAATTTTCTATTATCCTATATCCAAACCTTTTGAGTTCATCTCATGTGACTACAATGGTCCACTTGTCTTGTTTGCATGTTCATGTCTAGAGTTTGAGGTCCACAATGAAGCTAGTTGGATGATCGTAACTGTTATTGTTTTCATTCATTTGAATTGTTAGAAAGGAATTTTTTTTTTGTGTGTCGGGGTGGGGAGGTCACTTTTTGGAACCTGAACCGGGGAAAGCTTGATGGCCAGTGACATGGATCCATAAACACATTTCTTACTCCAGACCACATATACAACAGATCAAGTTTCAACACCAAGCTGGTTGGTTGAACCAACCGCCTTGTTAAAAGAATTATCAAATCAGAACTAAAATATTAACCTTACTTTTCATATATTTTCATGTTGAGGTTCGATTATGTCATTGGGTCGATTAGTTCAGCCTTCTACAGTCTGGTTTGGGCTACAGTTTGACAAGATTGGCTCCCAGGCCTAGCTTAGGCTTTTGAAATACAAGAGGATATCTATAGATTGGTTAGTTACAGGAATCTAGCTGGGTGTAATCCTGAATGGACCTCCTAGGCTTTAATCTTCTTTGATGGATGTTACATGGTTGGTGCTTATGGTCTATGAAATTGCTGACAGTGCTAGTGCTGATTGATTTCTTTGAAACTTTCCAGCCCACACCAAAGATTCTGCTAAAACTTTAGTGGACACAATTCATATGACACATCCACATGCACCACTGGCCCTTGTGGTGGCTATGGCTAGTGACAAAGACCACCTGGCTTTTGCAAGAGAACTTCTCTCAGGTAAGACGTCCAGTTTTCGATCTATTCTGTATGTTTTATCCAGTCGACGGATTTAAGATGTTGCTAAGATTCCTAGGATGCTTTTTCTTATTTTCTTTCTTTTTTTTCCCTCCCTCCTGGGCTTTGGGGGTGGGTCGGTGAGAAGGGAGGGTGGTCTCCAGTGGTCTTCTGCTATGGAAGATTTGGGACAGTTAAAAAGGAAAAAATAAATAAAATTAAAGAAAGGAAAGGGAAAGCATTATTTGGAAGAACAGAAAACTTGATATAATGTTCATGCGGGGATAATCTTGACTTAGTGCAACTGCCTTTAAGCTCAAATGGTTGAATATGCTTTCACACATGGCAGGAAAGCAAGGATTTGGGACCCAACATTTAGTACCACCTAAGAGATAAACATGATTATTCAATAACAGAGAATGACATCAGCCACTTTTGTTAATCCTGTCCTGCCAATAGGGGAAAAAAGACGGATGGAGGTTGACTTATTGCAGCCTATCAACCTCTTCTACTGCCAACCCAACCAATCCTAATGAGTTCTTGTGTTGGAAGTGTACTAATCTCCTATGTAGGTCCCATTTATTGGTGGTCAATGGTCATTAATCTTGACTTTGTGATATTCTTATGGGTTTTGAGGAACAATGTGTGGTCCTGAGAGCTTTGACACCACATGCTGCTTGAAAACATTTGAGAAGTATTTCAAGATAGTTACAGGTACTCTTATGTGGACGAGTTCAAATATTTGGCTGCCTTTACCAACCATTACCAACCATTTCTATCATTTTTTGGGGGATGACTTTTACCATTTCTGTCTATTGTTGACCTTCTGTTTGTTTTAACTCATGTCATCAAAATATTTAGTTCACATACCCTGTGTTCAGGGTAGGTATGTTTATATGCACTTGTGCTTTGGAGTAAGTTACTAAATTGAGAAGTTTCTCAATTTCAGGTATACAACCAGAAGTAGTTGTTACAACTGAGGTAACCATTGCTGGGGCTGGATCTCGAACAACATCTGCTTCCTTGTTAAAGGAAGCTTGGATTCGGGCTTCCATGGAATTGGGTACTGGCTTTGTGGACATTGGAAGCAAAGCCTACGGGGATTTTCTTGAAGATCAAACAAGTTGCTCTGTAGGGGTATTGAAACATGAACCTGTACTGGCCGTTGTTAATTCAGTGGAGGATTCCATGAAAGCAGCAAATAGGATTCTGAGAAAGAGAGCAGGGGATCAATCAGGTCTCATTGTAGTTACAGGCTCTTTGCATGTTGTATCGTCGATATTATCCTGTCTTCACAGGTAAAGTGTTTCGTATTTATTAAATGGGAGGGGGTTCCCCATGACACTAGTGTGGGAAGGAATCTGAATGCTACACCAATGGTTGGACTTTGGCTTTGTTACAAAGGAAAAACTTAAAAGGTTTTATTAGTTGTTATTTGTGACAAACCCCACAGGTTGCAAACTTGTGGTCTGCAACAAGGGCAGGTATGATCGCCGATTGGATTGAGGATCAATCGTACCCAACCATCGAAACATGACTGGAAAGTTGAACCTGTCTGATCTCACCCTCCCAACTTGAGTATGATACTTGGCCATGGAGCGCGCTTATTGCGTCAATTCCCCCAGTTTGGGGCCGCTGGAAAATGTGATAGGGTCAAGAATTTAAACTCGGAATCAGGGTCAAATTGCTCTTTGCTAATCCCGAGTCTGGATATGTCCTAAGACCCATAGAATCAGCCCTTAGATTTGGAAATCCAGCGATCTGGTTTCAGAAACCTTAGAATCAGTCATTCAGGAACAACTAGGATTGGGATTGATCATGGATGATTCTGATCTGAATCAACCACTGATCAGTTAATTTGGCCGATTCAATTCTGATTTTTGAAACAATGGGTAGAGATTGAAGTAGGGAAAAAGAGAATCTATTTAACACAGTAGGGACTGTGGTGGGGAGAGGAAAGACCTCTAATGAAGTGAAGTATAGATTCGGATGCCCACCAAACCAAATGACGTCTGGAATAAAGGTAAAAAGAGATATGAATGATAAAACTATAATTCCCAAACAGATCCCAACAAATCCTACATATCTTAGGGCCCGTTTGATAACGTTTCTGTCGTTTCTGTTTCAAGAAACGGCAGAAACATAAATTTCCGTTTCTAGAAACAGAAACGGAATTGAAGGTGTTTGATAAGTCATGTTTTTAGAAGTCGATAGTAACCAATGAAAGAATGGCTACAAGTCGTTTCCAGAAACGGCGAAACAAGTTCAACTTGTTTCGCCTGGGTCGTTTCTTGAAGCATAAATAAGTAAAAATTAATATTTCTATTTCTGAAAATAAGTGAAATGAAACAGTTTTATCAAACGCTTTTTACTCTGTTTCTGCTGTTTCTGGAAACAGAAACGACAGAAACGCGTTTCTTGAAACGTTATCAAACGGGCCCTTAGTATCTATAAACACAGATCTAGCCTTTCACATTTCATAAAACCTAAAAAAAAAAGGTTCTATTTTTGATACATGTACTTTATAGTGCAAACTGCAAAGGGAGTCTCTGGGTTTAGCCAAAAAAGCAAAGGGGAGTCTCTGTCTGCGGCAACCGTCCTCCTCGCCATACACGCAAGAGTGTGCATGGCAAGACCTGGGCCCACCTGACACAAAATAGTGGGACCACAACCTATGACAGAGTGACATTGACAGTGTAGCGAATCATTTTGACTGAGTCAAAAGGATAAAAGCTGGTAACCCTTACTTCCTGATCAATATCATGAAATCAAAACCGCCAAGTGCTGCCTTTTCACATAAATATTTATTGGGGAGAAATGGAAATGGCGACGGTCCAAACAGCGGATTCCATACATTCCGGAGCAATTGATTATGAAGTTTTTGGGGATCCGATCACTTGGTTTTCAGATCTGAAGGGTTGATTCTAGGGTTTTTGAGAACCTTATTGATTTTGATTTTTGTGTTAGGTAAAACCAAAATTTGGTTGGACCAAATCCAATAGTAATTCGATTTACTATCGAACTCATTACCCTATGGAATACCACCGATCTCTTTTTTTCACTCACAGAGTATTTATATACGGTAGGTTCATCGATCTCGGTAATAACATCTCTGGATGGGCTGCTACCCTTATAACTAAAGAAAATTGTGTCATACTTTCTGCCAACTACATGATAATAGGAAAAACTATTGAGGCATCACCTAGGGACCTTCTCTAGGAAATTAAGCAAGCCAAGGAAGAAGGATGGGAGGAGAATGAAATCTGGAGTTATGCTGAGGAACTAGGAGAATTTTTGACAAAAAATAGTACCAAATCATGGCCGTGGAGCGTTATTCTTTTGTTTTTGAACGATGTTGATTTTTTGTCTCAAGGGTTATATAACGAATTGGTATTGTTTCTAAGTAACATAGCTTACATATTTATAAATAAAAAATTTTGATTAAAAGATCAAACCTCAGCATGTTAAACTCTCGATTTAGCTCAACTAAAATCAAACCAAATTCACCATTGACACCCTTTAGCATGGATTTAGGGGACGGTATGAGTATTGGTATTGGTATCTGTTGATATCGATATTGATTGGATGAGTGTGTATCAGTTGTTTTTGCCCTTTCTTTTTTAAGAAAATACTAATTTTTTTTTTATTATTTTACCCCTAAAATGATATGGATAACTAATTCGGATTAATCAGGGATCAATGATTGGTCTCAATTGTTACTGATTTGATATAGACGATATGAGATCGATACTTAAAACCATGCCCTTTAGACTTTTTTTTTTCTTTTTCGATTGATAAAAACACCCCTTACACAGTTACACACCATCCATTCTTAATGATTGGTCTCAATTGTTACTGATTTGATATAGACGATATGAGATCGATACTTGAAACCATGCCCTTTAGACTCTTTTTTTTCTTTTTCGATTGATAAAAACACCCCTTACACAGTTACAACATCCATTCTTGAAAGAGTGGGAGGGTTTTTTAGGGTAAGTGCTTAAGCCTCTAAGCCATTTAATGATGTCAAACTCCAACCATTTAAATTTCTCAATACGCACTACGATTCTGCCCAAATTTTATTTTGTGGGACCCGCCCATCTCCAATTCTGCAAAGACCCAAAAGCCTCACGGAGAGACTGACTCCACTAGAGTGACTAGTCCCACTTCACTTGGATTGGTTGATTCTGGCCGGTTCATATATTTTAATTATTATATTTAACTTCCAATTTTCCACACTAAACTTTTATTTACACTAATTAAAATGGATATTTAATCTTATGATGCTAAAGTAGGAAAAGTCAAAAGCATCAATCAATCTTTTCATCTCATGTTTTCCTGTGGGGCACAACTGGCATTTACCCTTTTCTTTTTCTCACGCAACAACATTCTCTTTTCTCAAACAAAAGTGTGAGGTCCTCAATTTAATCACTTTTTACCTATACCTTTACAGGCTTACAACTCCACTTTGGATCTTGGAAGAACTAGATTCGCATCGGGCCAGCCAGAGTAAGCATTACTATTTACTACCCCACACTATCCTCCTAAAATGTGCAGTTTTCCGCAATTTGTTAAAACATAAAATGGGAAGGATCTAAAAAAAAAAAAAGAAGTTAAAATGAGAATTTATATAAATTAATGGAAAAAAGAATTGTAAAAGATAGCGTAACCTTGCTTCAAGACATGGAAGGTGATCACCTTGTCTCACATGAAAAGTGAAAATCTTATCACCGGTGATGCTTCCATGTGAGCTCTCATTAATTCCTATGTTGATGTTGAAACCACACTCTCTTTTATGCAATCTTTTCTTAAAACTAATTTATGTTTAAAATGACATAAAAATCATATAGTAAAATATATGACCAAACATTTTGAAAATGACTTAACATGACAATATATATATATTTATATATGCAAAAGTTTTTCTGGTCCTCCAACCAGCTAAGAGATTTGTTGGTCTGGAATAATCTTATACCTTCAAATAGAATAAAAAAAATATAGTTCGTTCATAACAATTCCCCATCTCATTACTTTTCCAATACGAAACATTTTCGTCTGTTTCTATCTTTTTCCTCTACCCTGAAGGCTTGACTGCCATGTTCAGAGTGTTCAACATTACTCCTATGTTCGGAAGGCACCGGCAGTTGGGAAAGATCACGCTGATTTTTTTATGGATTCTTCTCTTCTCCTCCTCTCATCTTCTTTGTTCTGCTCCGTCTCGGCATCTCCTCACCAGATTTTCTCTGAATCATTCAAAACCTAGAAAATTTGGGAAACCAAATGTCTATTGGAGTCTCCTAATGGGAAGGGAAAACGTAGTCATTGTCAAAACATCTTTCCTATTTGTAGATTTTTCTTTCTGGATCTGAGTTGAGTTTGAGTTTCACTCATCAGGCAAGAAGTTTTGTGATCTTCAGGTTATGATCAGCAGAGATTTCTCTTATGTTCTTGTCAATTAATTTCCCCACTTTCTTCATCCTTTGTATGGTCATTGCATCATCACTGACAAACACCCTAACTAATCTTAAGACCAAATTAACATCATAAACACCTCCACCGTGACAAGAGACCAACAAATCATCCAGTGTTGCTTGATCAAGCATCCCACCAAGATGTCTGTATTCTCTGCTTAGACCAAAACCATAAACCATTCTCAATAGCGAAAACAGCCCTCAATAGGAAAAATTGGTTTTCCCCATTAAGACCACACCATCCCATAAATTGCAGTATCTGCAAACCCACCATAATAAGACTTTGGACCCTGTGAGTTACCGTTCCATGAAAGAAATGGCAGCAAGTTACTTTGTAAAGATGAAGGCGGCTTGCCTTGAGCTGTATCCTCCTACCTACATTTTCTATAAGACATATGGTTATGGAAGTTGAAACCCTTGGCTCTGATTAGTCTTTAGAGAGAGAGAGAGAGAGAGAGAGACCTTGTAGGCGACTGCAATCCTTGTTCAGAGATCGTCACAGATCAAAAACCCTTTCTCTCTCTCTCACTTTTCATGAAATGAATCCTTATTACCAACAAAAGTAGATCCAATGGTTCAGAAAAACATCCCTCAAAATATTCTTATATGGGGTGACCAATCAGAAAACCTCAACCCTCAATATATATATATATATATATATTTAAAATGTTTTTTAACTAACTATGATTTTCCACTCTGATATCGTGGGATATGATTTCATGACGTATCCCTGAAAGTGGAACAAGTGAACAACCTCCATATGCCTTGGGTATTCAAAGTCTCACAATAAACAACAATCAAAGTAAATTTTGAATAAATTGATGGGTGAATAAGAAAATTATTATCATTCCTTTATAATTATCCAAATTCTCCTCCCTAAACTTCTTTTTTAATTCTCCTAAGGAAAGAAAGCTCCATCCTCTCCTTTTCCCTTGATAATTCAAAATTTCATAAACACCCCTCCCTTCTTCTAACCCTCTTT
>NC_056562.1:36812992-36829769 GCF_013358625.1 Macadamia integrifolia
GGGTATTTAAAGGGCTTAATTGATTGGTTTCATTATATATAGCAATTAGTTGTTGTTTTAAGGGAGACCCTTCGTTTCCTTTAACAAAGTTCTTGTGAGCGGGTCTTCAGGGTTTGTGTCTGAAAGGTGACAAATTTGCTATATAATCGTTAACCTATTCTTGAGCCATTGAGGGGTTAACAATTCCCCCCCTAATAGGAATTGGTTTTTGCTTTTTTATTTTTGAACATTCTCTTTCTATGGTTTTTTGTTATTACCTAAGTAAGAGAGAGAGAGGTGGCCTAGTATGATTTGTATCCCAGGTTAGTGAAGTGTTGTGTTTCACAATATGTAGTAAGAGACTCCATCCATTCCTTAGTTGGGTGATAAAATTTGATTCCCAGGCAAAAGAAATTGAATCTTCAAAGATATTTTGAAAATATTAAAACGTAGTGGAAGAAAGGAAGTGAATTATTCTATTTCTTTGCCTATGAGCCTGGATATGAGGAAAGCTCCTACAACCCAAGTAGAAATAAAATTCTCCACTCAGATGGTTCTTTCAAGTTTTGACAATTTAAAAAAAAAAAAAAACGAAAGTGCCGACCCTATTAGAAGAATTAGGGAGTCAAATTGATTTGTCTATTAAGCTCCAACATAGCCTAAATCCCAATTTAGCACCACCTTTTGTCTATCTCTCTCTTCTCATTTAATGATATGAGTTTTCTGAATTAACATTTCCTATAACTCTTATTCCCTTTTAATCGTATATGAGAACAATATAAAAGGATAGTGTATCAATTTCTTTCCCATAATTTATGAACAGAGAGAAGTTGCCAATGTGAGAAATCACATCAAAAAACACAGGGGAGGTGATTTGTAGAAGGACCCATTTAGTGTAAGAAATTGATAGCATCACCAATGGCGACCCAAATGATCTCACACTAGATAGAAATAAACAAAGCGGGAGAAAAATATTTGTTCAATGGTCAATGGTCAATGGTCAACCAAAAGCCTATATTATCTTATAGGCATAATTGATAGTTCAATGCTTATACATGAATTTTTTTTTTCTTTGTGCAAATGTTTATACATGATTAGAATTTGTAGAACTTTGAATTTAGGGGTCGAAGTGAGACTGATAGAAAAGGACAAAATTTAGCTGCTGGCCGAGTTGCAGTCAAGTAGCTGCAATCCTTGCTTACAGCCAATGAAATAATCCATTAGGGTATTTTCAAAAGTACTAAATCCCAAGAGGATATTTGTGAACCCAAAGAAAAAGATAAATTATTCCATTTCATTGGCTGCCAACATGAATTGCAACTAACTTGGGCAGCAGCCAATTTTTTTCCGATTGGAAAAGGTTATGATTGACCAGTGTGCTGTTGAACCCAAATGGCCAATACAAGATGGGTTAGGCTTCAACATTTTCTGAGTCAACCCAACTTAACATGACATTCACCACCTTTGTAGGTTTTGTAAAGATTAAAGATTTGATTGCATCAAATTAATTAATGGAAAAATCTGATTGCATGTAATTAATAGGGTAGCAAGTTTGGCTCAGAGAGTCCGAGCCCACCTTGAGGCTAGTCGGGCTTGGGCTGGACTTTTCAACTCACAAAACATGACATAGCTGAGATTTCTAGGCCCAGGCTACGGTAAGCTGAGTCTAAGCTATGGCCTTGAGTTCTAACTTAAATAACTTTTTTTTCGGAATAACAAAGAGAGCCATCAAAAGAAGGTTTCAAGTTTGTAGTACTTCGCCACTTTGATTACAACAAGATCCACCCTTAACGGAATTTATCTTTTGAATTATTCATTTAGAACTTTTATGTCTAATTTTTTTCGATTGAACCATTCGTGAATCTCCTGTGTAAAGGACTCATTTGGTCACCTTATGGATGTTTGAAACGATTTTGGTTAAGGTTGTCTTCTCTAGCCTCGAATTAACAACTTGAATCATCTTGGAGAAATTTTGAAAATAGCAGTATGGTTGACTAGTAAACAACCTTGAAATCAATCCATTTTTCATGGTTTGATGGTTTTTACTCTAATAACCCTTGTATTATAAAATGGTTTGAAAATAAGCTCATTTGCTTGTTATTTCGTTAAATTCTATTTTCAACAATGCAGCAGCCATATTTGAGAGAGGATTTTAAAATATTTCAATTTAACTATAAATTGGGTCTTGATTTTCGCATTTACTTTATAATACTTCAAAAGATCTTTGACCAAGGAAGCAACTGTTTGTCTATTATGCATCATTAAAATAGGGTTAATTATTTGTTTTGAGGTGCTCCACTCCAATGTTAGTTGGGCTTTCAGCTTTCTTTTTATAGGTTTATTGATTTTGTCTACTCCCTACCTCAACTGATCTTATCAATGACATGCACGGCATGATCATATGTCATTCATTGGTTTTCACACCTTATTGTGCCTTTTTTTTTTTTCTATCTTGGTTTTATTTCTTAAAAATTAAATGAAACATAAAGCTCAAAATGAGATATCTCCTCAAGATCTAATGAATTGGGATGATTCTTCTTGGAAAACTTCCATAAAACAGAGTGGGACCCCTCAACTATAAATAGGACCAAATCCTAATTCAAGCAAATAGCTCGATTTTGGAGAAATTCCTTTTCAATGTGAGAATTCATCTATAAGTATATTTATTGCACGCATGCTTCTAGCATCTATTAATAACAAAATATTAATAGATCTGGCACTATTTATAAAACTCAGGGATCAGAAAGTGATCTTCCAACTGTGGTGACTTCAAGACGTATCCAATATTAATCATCCAAACAAATCTACTATAAAGTCAAGCAGGCTAGAGTGCTTAAGACCTCCCTCAGATTGTATCTCGATACGTACCCATCTATGGTTTTAATTAATCCATACTAGGATTTTTATCAAGAAAAAAATAATAATTATAATAATCCATGTTAAGGTTATACATGGAGTCATATTGACGGATCCTAGACACTAATTTAGGCGGTGATTCAATCTGTAAAAAGCATAATATCTCCACTATAAGAATCTTTTTGAGTATGGACCTTGGTTCGGCTCGATATTAAGATGGTATCCTTTTGATTAATCCCAACCCTCCAATCAAAAGCTTTTACAGTTGAATCTGGCAAGTAAAGAGAAAAGAAGGAAAAGGAAAAGCATGAAAAATAAAAACAATATTTTCCAGCATTATGAGTAAGCATCAGTCAGTCTCTTCTTCATATGAGTACAGATGATAGGTTTATAATGTTTTCCGAGTTTGTGTGGGTATGATCACAATAGTCTTGCCTATTTAATTATGGAGCATAGGAGTTCATCAACATTTTTGGACCTTATGAGTAAATCTTACTTAGTCTATTCCCTGTGTGATAACGGATCATGAAGATTTATCAATGTTCTTTTTTTAGCTCCAAATGAGTATTTACCTTTGTATATACGGATCATAATTTTTCATCGATATTTTTTGACTTCGAGTAAATAATGATCACATAATTTTTATGGATGTATCTTCTGACTATGTAAGTAAAAATTGCGTAGTTTCTTCCCTATAAGAATATGGATCACAAGTTTTTTGTTTTTTTCAAATAGAGTATGTTATTTATTATTATTATTATTATTATTATTATTATTATTATTATTATTATTATTATTATTATTATTATTATTATTATTATTATCATTTTTTTAATGTTAGACTGGATTTTGCATGTAGGGGTATTTTAATCAAACTACACTATATTTTAATTATTTAAAAAAATATTATATTTTCATTATTAGAAGATAGAATCATTTAGATTTAAGATTATTTTACAATTATTTTACAATTAAATATTTTTTTTATGTGAGGATTAGATTATTTTCTTTTATTATCAAATGTAAGGTTTTTATTGTATAAAATGGCATTCTTATCATATTATATGTTTGTAATTTTTTTTTTTTTTTGGTTAAATCCCAAGGAGAGTTAAACATATGACATATAAATTTTGAGGTGTTAGTCTTTGCCAACTGAACAACCTCCTTAAGGCTAAATTAGGATTTTATTTTCTATGTTAATGATAAATACTAACCTAGATTATTTTATTTCATATGACTCTATTATATTATATAGTATGCGATTTAATTAGGTTTGTATACTAACCTTTGTTTTGTAGTGCTTGCATGGAGGAAAGTCTTCATACCTTCATTTATTTTATTTCTTTGTTCATATTGTAATTTTTTATAAATTAAATCAAGGAAAATCATAATGCATTTAGTTTGAGAATATTATTATTCTATAGATTGGGGTGTCACATCTTCCTTGATTCACAATTTGATTTGAACTCGATCTCATTGTCAGACCGATTCAAACGAAGTAATATATGTCTAATGTGTGGGTCTTAGACCTAATTTAAGTGACAAATCCCTATTCTTACTCTCCCAAGAACAAAATATTTCTTGAAGATATTTCGTTATCTTTATTTCTAGGTGGATCAAACCCAATCCTTTTAATGGTGAAATCTTACCTTTGACTTTTTACGAACTCAGTTACACACTTACATTCCAGTCAGCCGCCCACTCTGTTTATTCCCTTAAGTGGTCAATTTTTCCTCCTAAGAAATTCTTTGACTTTTATTTATCATTTTTAAGGCACTTCTAGAAGCATTACATAAGATTACATATGACTAAGTAATTATAAAGTTTTATCTTTTGTCTTTTGAAGCCTGATCTTGACCTTCTTCTCTCTTTGGTGCCTAGCTTCCTCCAAGTATCGGAATCCATAAAAAATGTGTTAGATCAAACACCAAGAAACACAAATAAAGAGAGACAATAGATCCGTACGACACAGAGATTTAACGAGGTTCACACACCAGGGTGGTGTGCTACGTCCTCGGGCGAAGAAGAAGATGATTCACTATGCAGAAGAAGGATTACACCCTAGCAGCGGCGAGGAAGAACTCGCCCTGAAACCCTAGCTTCGTGAAAACCCTAGAATACAATGACTCTCAACAAGCAACAGTACATTATATATATACTTCAAATAGCGGTTCGACCCATCGGGTCGCTGTCCATCCGGTCGAACCTACGCCCCCGCACCAGATTTGTTGAACATTCCAATTTATGATCAAAACTTCAATTTTGTTGGCATAATTTGCTTGAGCCTTTTTTTTTTTTTGCTTGATCAACTTTAATTTTTTTTAACTTGTTTGCTTGAACCCTTTCTTCTTCTTATATGTTGAATGAACTTCATCTTGATCATCTGATATGATACTTAAACATTACTTAACAAACATGTTAGTATATAATATCATATACACTTTTTTTCTTCTTCTTTTGATTGAATATAATATCATATACACATTATAAAACAATTAGAATAATACAAAATTCAAATCATATAAGCATATTTATGTCATCTGGATCAGTGCATCATCCATTGCCACTAAAGACAATACTTCAGGGATAATATTTCAATTGAAAAACATTTGTGCTTTTAGAATAAAGTGTTTTTATCAACTAGTAACATGCTTAATCAGTTAGTCATACACTTAAGTACATTGTGAGACACATTTCTAGTAATCAATATTTTTTTTTTTCTGCTAACGAGGAATTAATATCTTGAATTTACTAGGTTTTATGGTTTAGGTTTAAGAGTAAACTCCAATTGCATGCAATCACACCTAAAATACTTATTTTTAATTATCATCAAAACACAAGGGAAAATGCAATATTTAAACAATCCTATCCACCCTACTCATTGTTGATTGAATCTAATTTTGTAAGTATAGTTAGAAAAAGATCATCAAAGTAAACTAGCTTTTCTATGGTCTCACCATAGGTAGTAACATATCTCAAAAACCTTACAAAAGCTAGAGAAAATGGATGGTATATATGAGGAGCAGCCAAAAACCACCCAAGCCAACAGAAATCGGACTGAACTTAACAATATAGGAGATGAAATGGCTAAATAAATTTAATAAAATTCAAGAATGCCATTTCATAGAAATGGGATTTAGTTCTATTTTTAAAATTAATTTCACTATGAAAACCTATCAAAATTGGAGAAAAATGGGGAATATATGAGGACCAGCTAAAAGTTGAACTTTCAAATGTTGGTAAAAGGTTAAAATAGTTCAATAAAATCTCAAGAATGTTATTTTTTGTTCATGAAATTTATTTTCTCTTTTAGTTTTTAATAAAATTTAATTTATCACTTACAACTCAGACTTAAGATGCTTTCTTAATATTGTTTTAAATTGAAACTTAACAAGTGAAATGGGTGCGAGATCTTTATATCACATGGGTGATTGTGTAAAAAGATAGGTTAGACTTATCATTCCTTATCTTTTGTCTAAGAGTTTGCATGAGTGAAAACCCAGTTAAATTTCACCACCCCCTTTCCCACCACCAAAAAAAAAGAGGGTTAAATCAGGATGACCAGACCCTTGGAATTTTTGGTCCAGCCCGGCCGGTTCGCAAAACTGGGAGTATTATCACTGCCAACTTTTGCAGTTGTTTAACAATTAATGGGGAATTCATGATTCTTCCAGAGGAGTATGTGAATGATAATATTTCCCAAGTAGAAGGAAGATCTGACTTTTGAGGAACCCATTAGCTCACTTTTTTTGAAAAAAAAATTAAATTAAATTAAATTTTATTTTCAAACAACCAACTAGATCCCAAATAAAACACGCTTCCTTTATTTTCAATGAGTCCCTTTCACATGGGTAGCAGCAAAGACATTTCAACTAGAAGAAAAGACCACCTTCCAAACTCTCTCTCTCTCTCTCTCTCTCTCTCTGAGGTTCATTTGTTTTCAAGGTCCCTTTGTCATGCTCTCTCTCAGGTTCCTTCCCCTATTTTCAATGGGTCCCTTTCTCATGGGTGGCAAATAGTCATAATCTGAATATACAAAATCTATCTCTTGTTGTTTAGTTCACCAACACCAGTTTTTTCAGAATTAGGTGAGGGTAGTTACACCTTCTCAACACTTTGGTTGTGTTTGTTAATTCTGGGTATAGAATGCATTCTGAAAGGACAGAAAAGTTGTTTGGTATGCATTCTCATTCCAATTTTTGAGAGTGAGATCAAGAACGGACCTTGTTCTGGAATGCACCAAAAGGCCCATTCCACATTCTCCCTCTACTAAAATCATGCATCTACTATTTAAGACTGAACGTAGTCTTCTCTCTTCGCTGTGCTACATACTCATTCGAGTATTGAAGATTGAACCTGCTCCTCTCTCTCTCAACCGCCGTCTGTTCACTGGAGTCATAGTTGGATCTGAGGAGGTGGTTGATGAAGAGGAAGAGATCTACGCCGACAGGAGATTTTGGGCTTGTGATCCAGAGCAGGTCTAGGTGGGGGAACTGTGGGTGATTTTAGCTGCAACTAGCACCTTCTTCTTCTTCTTCTTTTTCTTCTTTTTTTTTTTTTTTAGTAATGGTAGGCCAAGTTGTTCGACGAAATGCTTAGGTATTCTGAATTAAGAATGTATTCTGCATTTTGAGAATGAGAATGTGAATTCTCAGAATGGGAATACATGCCAAACACAGCCTTTATCTCCTTTGAACTTGACCTTATTACCATTGATTATCCTTTGTTCTTCTGGAGTCCAAATGTGACTGGTTCTCACAAAAGAAACCTGACCCTTTCTTCTCTTTTGCTTATCAATGGGTTTTTGATTTTTTGCACAAGCTGTATTTGATCTTTGGGTTCTTTGGTGCTGTTGGTGGGTTAGATTGGAGTGGGCAATCTGTCTTTGGTGCTGTTGTGGATTTTGAAGCTCAAAATATCCTCTGTTACTATGATAGTGGTATCTGTTTTTTGCTTTATTTTATTGCATTTAAGTATTGGATTAATAAGATTTGGAGAGTGATGTTCTATCCTTTTTTCATTTCTGTTTCTAGAAAGCATGTTCATATTATGGTAGTTGTAAAGCAATTGAAGCATTCAATTTGGTTGGTATGAACTAGTATGCAATTTTGACTGCTCAGGGATGGAGTAGATCTTCATGAACTATTCCTGATAAATTCTGTTCGAAAGTTCTATATCTGAATTTCATAGTTTCGGATTGGTTTGTGGCTACAACAGATGAAGATATACAGAATTACTTCATGGATTTTGGGTTTTTCTTATGGGATTCTTGTTTTTGCATTGGGCTTAGTGCTGTTGGGAGCTTTTTACACTTCTGTTTTTTCATAGTGACTTTTCAGATAAAAATCGTCTGCAATTTCGATCTCGTACAATTTCGTGCAATACCACCTTCAGGCAGTGACACGTGTATTGATACCAATACAATGGCCCAGATCTGGTACAACTAATAAAACATTAAATCAGTGAAAAGACATTTAAATCAGATCTGGGCCATTGTATTGGTATCAATACACATGTCACCGCCTCAAGGTGGTATTTCACGAAATTGTACGAGATAGGAATTACAGACGATTTCAACCCTTTTCAATGACACCGTTGAGTTTCTGGTCATATTTACCAAAAAAAAAAAAGATCTTTGGTCATAAAGGAGATCTGCTGAAGGCAGTTTATCCAGCTAAGCTAACAAAATCCCACATGTGGAAAAAATTTATGGAAAGAAAATTTTCAAACCAGACTGTATTTCCTAGAGAATCTGTGTCTCTTTCTCCCTCCCAAAAACTTTGGAAGGAAAGTAATTAAAATTTTGTACATTAAATTAAAAAAAAAAAAATTCAAATTAGTTGCAGAGGAAAATTGTAACTTGGAAAGAACTAACTATATCAAATAATGAAAGTAGTTAAATTAAGAGATCCAACCTACAAGTAAACAACACCAATGGTGCACCAGATTAACATTAACTACCTCTATTTATTTCAAAAATAAAAATAAACTAGCTGGCTATACCCTTAACTGTTCAATTACTAAAAACCATCTTTTAAAGGTTCCCATACCCAAAATCTAAATGAAACCCATGAGGAACAACACTTGAAGAAGTACTACCTTCATCCATTCTAGCAGGAATAACTCCCAAAGGAACTGAATTTATAGCTAACAAAGAAGATAGTGAAGAAGCTTCTTCCATAGCCAAATCATCAGCTCTCTTTATCACATTCTTCCTAAGCTCTTCCATAGCCAACCTATATTGTTTTAACTCATGCAAATCAAGTTCATCAATTGGTTCTTCCCACCAAATCTCTGGTGCAACTTTCTCTTTCTTCATCTCTAGTATCTCTTCTCTCTTCTTCTCTACAACAAGTTCATCGGAAACCTCCGTAAATTGTCGGCTAAGCTCACGAACCACATTGCTCCGGTGAGCATCAACAAGTGCCAAAGAACCACCACCACCTCCAACACCATCATTAATGTTCTGAATCTGATCAATATACCTATTAATCACAGAATTAACAGATAAATGGCCAAAGGAGTATACCTTACCGGCCGGAGAAAAGACGATTAAGGCGGTCTCAGCGTCGCATAAGATGCAAAGCTCACTAGCTTTCTTGAAGAGCCCATTCCTTCTTTTAGAGAAGGTAACTTGTCTATGATCTTCGTTTTGAATTCTCTTGATATCAATCTTTTGACGACCCCTACTACTCTTCCTCATAATGAGAGAAATAAAGTGGTTGTGGAGAGAAGCTTTTTAAGGTTGAGAAGAGAAATAAAGAAGGTTATAGAGAAGCTTTTTAAGGTTGAGAAGAGAAATAAAGAAGGTTATAGAGAAGCTTTTAAGGTTGAGATGAGTTTAAGGGTTTGATTTCTTTATATATAGAAATTAATTTAGTGAAAGTTTGATTTTATTGATTCTTGAGAATCTTTTTGTTTGTCTTAATTATGACAATTTTTTATATTCTGTTTCTAATCGTGATAATATCACAAGAATGCTTAGTAACCATATTTGGAGCTGAAGATTTTGTGTAATTAGCCCCTTTTTTTTTCCATGTTTAAAACATTCCTTACAGTAGAGAGAGAGAGAGAGAGAGAGAGAGAGAGAGAGAGAGAGAGAGAGAGGGAATTTTATATTAGGATTTAGTAACAGCAATTCGATCATGTAATTTAATAAAAAAATTACATGTATATTACTGTCTGCCACGTGTAGTTACACTCATGTGGTTGCCCTAAAATCCACCCTATACTCTATATGTCATTTAAATATGAACTAGTTAAACCACCATGATAAAGTGGCTTACCATACGGTGACATCATACACGTTTGAACGGCTTCAACGCAAACTTACAATCTAGTATAGTTGTATCTATCACATCCCTAAGGCGATTTTAGGGTTTCCTTAGGGTACCAGTTGGATTCTTAACATGGTTAGGGTATTCTGACGCTGGCCTTAGGTTTCAATCACAATTGGAAATCACCCCACTCCATCAATGCGGTCAAATTCAAACAGGGTCAAAGTGATGAACTGGGTCTTCTTAATGGGCACAATGGTAATATCTCCAATAAGAAAGTTGGTAGCCTAAAAAACCGATGTTAGATGCTCGTCCATCAAGAGTGGAGCCTGCGGCATAATTCGACTCAAAGGGGATGTGGATTTTACACCCAGAGCTGTTTTTGTTTTGGGCCTTGTATCGGTCTCTTTTTATTAAGAGAGAGAGAGAGATATGAACGTAACTGTTTAACCCAATTGTTTATCACAGTGATAAATGTGAAGGGGGCATATGGTTAGTTTCTTAAGTTTACTTAACAAAACATTTAGGACCATGCCGGTTGGACTTATTTGTAAAGCATTGTTGGCGTTAAGTAGAAATCTGACAGATAAATGTTTTTATACTTTTAGTTTAAAACTTATGATTTTTCAACTTTTCAAGATTATTAGAATAAAAAAAAAAAAAAAAAATCAGATTGAACCCAATCGGATCATCTTATACCAGTCCGGAACAGACTGAAATCCAGTCATACCTATTGGATAAGACTGCCACGCAAGCCAAGTGTGCTGCTAGACGGCACCTGGTCCAACTGTCATAATAGTGGCGGTGGCGGTGGCATGCTCTTGTATATGTGTGAAAATCATTTGTAGTCGCTGCACCAGTATAGTGAGCATTGGATGATTGGGAGCCCCTTGAGCATGTGCCCAGATACTCTCAATCGTCCAATGCTCACAAAACCTCACCACTCGCTATAGAGGATGTGAACTCTGTGAACTCCCACTTAACAGCATGCATACAGCTAAACATATTTTTTCTTAGATTTTAGATTTATTTTTTGAAAATTACATACGCAAAACATTTAAAGCTCAAAATGAGATATCTCGTCAAGATCTAATGATTTGGAATGATTATTCTTGGAAAACTTCCATAAACGGAACCCCTCAGCTATAAATAGAGTCCAATCCCAATTCCAGCATGTAGAGTCCAATCCTTTAAAAGAAAAAAAAGTGACCTCTAAGCCAAGTTAGCAATCTCCTTAAGGCTAAATAGGATTTTACTTTCTATGTTAATATAAGGGAAGTTATACTAACATAGATTATTTTATTTCATATGGCTCTATTATATCAAATAGCATGCGATTTAGTTAGGTTTGTAGACTGACTTCTTTTTTGTAGTGCTTGGATCGAGGAAAATCTTCATTCCTTCCTTTATTTAATTCTTTGTTTATGTTGTAAATTTTGATAAATTAAGTCACAGGAAAATCATAATGTGTTTAGTTTGAAAATATTATCATTTTATAGATTGGGGTGTCTCACATATTCCTTGATTCATAACTTGGCTTGAACTCGATCTTGTTGCTGGATTGATTCAAACGAAGTAATATATATATTTAGTGTGTGGGACTCAGACCTAATCTAAGTGAGGAATCTCTATTCCTAGTCTCTCAAGAACAAAATATTTCCTCGAAGATATATTGTTATTCTCATTTCTAGGTGCATCGAATCCAATCATTTTAATAGTGAAATCACACCTTGACTTTTTACAAATTCAGTTACACACTCCAGGCCGCTGCCCACTCTATTTATTCTCTTAAGTGGTCAACTTTTTTCTCCTGAAGAAATTGTTTGACTTTCTCAACTTATAGATGATTATTTATCATTTGTAAGGCACTTCTAGAAGCATTACATCAGATTACATATGACCAAGCAATTATAAAATTTTATCTTTTGTCTTGTGAAGCTTGATCTTGACCTACTTTTCCCTTTGGTGCCTAGCTTCTTCTAAGTATTGGAATCCATTAAAAATAGTGCATTCGATGCACAAGGCTCATGCATGTGCAAGGTCCAAGATTGGTGAATATTCCAACTTGTGATCAAGACTTCAACTTCGTTATTTGAGCTTCGTTTTTTGCTTGATCAACTTTAATTTTCTTGACTTGTTTGCTTGAACTCTTTCTTCTTTTGATATGTTTGATGATATGTTTGATGAACTTCATCTTAATCATCTGATATGATACTTAAACTTTACTTAAAAAATATGTTAGTATATAATATCATATACACATTATAGAACAACTAGACTAATACAAATTAAATTCTTATCATATAAGCATGCTTTTGTCATCTGGATTAGTACATCATCCTTTGCCACTAAAGATGATACTTCAGGGATAATATTTCAATTGAAAAACATTTGTGTTTCTAGAATAAAGGGTTTTCATCAAACTAGTAACATGCTTAATCTGTTAATCATACATTTAAGTACATTGTGAGACACATGTCTGGTTATCAATATTTTTTTTTTTTCTTAACGGGGAACTAATCTTTCAAATTCGTCTTGTTTTACAGTTTAGGTCCAAGAGTAAACTCCGGTTATAAGCAGCCACACCTAACACTTATTTTTAATTATCATCAAAACAAAAGAAAAAAAATGCAATATTTAAACAATTCTATCCACCATAATCATTGTTGATTGAATCTAATTTTTAAGTATAGTTAAAACAAGATCATCAAATTAAACTAGTTTTTCTATGGTCTCACCATAGGTAGAATTATATATCAAAAACCTTACAAAAACTAGAGGAAATGGATGGTATATATGAGGGGCAATCAAAAACCACCCAAGCAAACATAAATCAGCCTGGAATTAACAATATAGGAGATGAAATGGCTAAATAAGTTTAATAAAATTCAAGAATGCCATTTCATAGAAATGGGATTTAGTTCTATTTTTAAAATTAATTTCACTTTGAAAACCTATCAAAATTGGAGAAAAATGGGGAATATATGAGGACCAGCTAAAAGTTGAACTTTAAAATGTTGGTAAAAGGTTAAAAGAGTTCAATAAAATCTCATGAATGCCATTTTTTGTTCATGAAATTTATTTATTTATTTTTTAATAAAATTTAATTTATCACTTACAACTCAGCCCTAAGATGCTTTCTTAATATTGTTTTAAATTGAAACTTGACAAGTGAAATAGGTGCGAGATCTTTCCATCACATGGGTGATTTTATAAGAAGATAGGTTAGGCTTATCATTCCTTATTTTTTGTCTAGGAGTTTGCATGAGTGAAAACCCAGTTAAATTTCTACACAACCCCAACACCCCCACCCCCACCAAAAAAAAAGAGGGTTAAATCAGGATGACCAGACCCTTGGAATTTTTGGTCCAGCCCGGTCGGTTCGCAAAACTTGGAATGTTATCACAGCCAACTTTTGCATTTGTCAACAATTAATGGGGAATTCATGATTCTTCCAGAGGAGTATGTGAATGATAATATTTCCCAAGTAGAAGGAAGATCTGACTTTTGAGGAACCCATTACCTCACTTTTTTTGAATTTTATTTTTTTTATTTTTTTATTTTTTTATTTTTATTTTTTCAAACAACCAACTAGATTCCGAATAAAACACGCCTCCTTTATTTTCAACGAGTCCCTTTCACATGGGCAGCACTGCAGCAGCAGAGACATTTCAACTAGAAGAAAAGACCAACCTCCAAACTCTCTCTCTCTCTCTCTCTCTCTCTCTCTCTCTCTCAGGTTCATTTGTTTTCAAGGGTCCCTATGTCATGCTCTCTCAGGTTCCTTCCCCTATTTTAAATGGGTCCCTCTGTCATGTGTAGCAAATAGTCATAATTTGAATATTCAATATCTATCTCTTGTTGTTTAGTTCACCAACAGCAGTTTTTATAGAATTAGGTGAGGTAGTTATACCTTCTCAATACTTTATCTCCTTTGAACCTGACTTTATTACCATTGATTATCCTTTGTTCTTCTAGAGTCCAAATGTGACTGGTTCTCATAAAAGAAACCAGACCCTTTCTTCTCTTTTGCTTATTATCATCGATGGGTTTTTGATTTTTTGCACAAGCTGTGTTTGATCTTTGGCTTCTTTGGTGCTGTTGGTGGGTTAGATTGGAGTGGGCAATCTGTCTTTGGTGCTGTTGTGGATTTGAGGCTCTGTTACTATGATAGTGGTATCTGTTTTTGCTTCATTTTTGTTGCATTTAAGTATTGGATTAATAAGGTTTGGAAAGTGATGTTCTATCCTTTTTTCATTTCTGTTTCTAGAAATCATGTTCATATTATGGCAGTTGTGAATCAATTGAAGCATTCAATTTGGTTGGTATGAACTAGTTTGGTGATTTAAATCACATCTGGAATTAGAGTTTGCAATTTTGACTGCTCAGGGATGGAGTAGATCTTCATGAACTATTCCTGATAAATTCTGCTCGAAATTCAACAAGTTTGAAAGTTCTATATCTGAATTTCATTAGTTTTGGATTGGTTTGCGGCGAAAACAGATGAAGATATACAGAATTACTTCAGGGATTTTGGGTTTTTCTTGTGGGATTCTTGTTTTCGCATTGGGCTTAGTGCTGTTGGGAGCTTTTTACAGTTCTTTTTTTCATGGTGAGTTTTCGGAGATAAGCAATGACACCATTGAGTTTTCGTTTGCGGCTCCAGCTGTATTAAAAGGGTCTGGCTTCCCACCAGTTCTCGCTTACTGGATCTCTGGTCATAAAGGGGATAATGAGAAGATTTTGAGGCTGTTGAAGGCAGTTTATCATCCTAGAAACCAGTACCTTTTGAGTCTTGATGCTAGTTCCTCAGATTATGAAAGAAGCAAATTAGCTCTGTCAGTTCAATCTGAAATGATCTTTCGAGCTTTTGGAAATGTTAATGTTGTTGGCAGAAGTTACCCTCTTAACCTTATGGGATCCTCAGCTCTTGCAGCAACACTTCATGCCGCTTCCCTACTTCTAAGGATCAATAGGGATTGGGATTGGTATATCCCACTAAGTGCCTCTGATTATCCAATTATGTCTCAAGATGGTAAGATGCTAAAACAAAACTCCATTTTCACTATTTCTTTCTTCCAATTATTGAACTCGATCGCTTTCAATTTAATCTTCTCTTCCAAGGAAAAAATTACTACAAGCCTATTGTCACAAACAGGTAATAATGTTTATATTTCTGTTTGATCCTTTGATGGAACTCTGCATCTTTGTAGTTGGCACCAATTGTTGGCTTTAAGAGCCATCTCTGCATCAATCAAGCTGAATATGATCACTGTTTGGTAGGAATATGGCTCTTGGTACTCATGTAGATGTATTTACCGAAAGGAAAAGAAAAACATGAACAGAATTGACCAAGTTATTGAGTTCTTCTGATTTTAGGACTGTCAAGCATCAGCTTTTATTAGTTTGTCAGGAATTTTATTATGTGATGAAGCTTCTTCAATAGATCATTCAGTTTGGAGTCTTTGGGCTGTGTTAGCCTTTCCCTCCATTAAGCTCTGTAATGACTTGAACCGAGTCCTTTAGAAACACTAACAGGTTTCCATGGGTCCACTCTGCCCTATATATTTAGTAGTCAATAACTTGGCAATGGAAGCTTGATCTTAGAATGTCTCTATCAGGAAAAGGAAGCTAGTAAGCATGTTCACCTTCCAAGGTTTCTTTCTCATTTAGGGTGATTTCGACATTTTATTGAGAATATTCACATTTTAGTTTCTCCCAAGTTATTTCACAGATGAAACCTTGAAAGAAATCAACCAAATCAAATGGTGTTGATGTGAACCATGAACTCAGTTAGTCATCATGTTTGAAAACACACTATCTTCTTTGCAGATCTCCTTCATGCCTTCACATTCTTACCAAGGGATCTGAACTTCATCGACTACTCTACTAACTCAGGGTGGAAGAAGTAAGTACTAATCTGTCTCCTTTGCAGATCTTCTCACCTGTAAAATCTAACATATACATCAACAAAAGAAGCAATGAGAAGATTCTTATAATAATTATCCGACTGGAAATAGTTTCAAGATTTTAGGCCGAAGACGGGAAGCTTATGTTCTACTGTGTTAATGAATTTGGTGCAGGAGGCAAGGGATTAATCACATTGCTATGGACCCAAATCTTTATTTTAAAGAGAATACACAGATTTTCTTTGCTTCTGAAGTCCGAGCAACACCAGATGCCTTCCAGATTTATGGAGGTCAGTTTCTGTAGGACCTTTAGGAGCTCACCAATAAACACTTAGGTAAGTGGTTGCTGATGTTTTATCTTTTTGTGCAGGTTCTCCATGGTTCATTCTCAGCAGAGCCTTCATGGATTACTGTGTACATGGGTGGGACAACCTCCCAAGGAAACTACTCATGTACTTCACCAATGTGGCCTACCCACTTGAATCCTACTTTCATACAGTCCTCTGCAACTCCCCTGAATTTCAGAACACTAGTGCAAACAATGATCTGAGGTTCATTGAATGGAACAACCCTTCAGACATGGAAACAAATTTTCTCAATCTGTCTCATTATAAAAGAATGGTACTAAGTGGGTCAGTCTTTGCAAGACCATTTCAAGAAGGCAATCTGTTGCTTCAGAAAGTGGATGAAATCATACTGAAACGCCGGCCAGATGGATTTGTCCCTGGAAAGTGGTGTTTGGACACAGGAATGAAT
>NC_056562.1:36829879-36833641 GCF_013358625.1 Macadamia integrifolia
ATGAAGGAAAGATAAGAAACATCAATGTATGTAAGGTGTTCAACTCGAATTAGTCGTAAAGATGAAGAAGAGAAGAATTTAACACAGCAATGAATTCAGAAGGCAAAGAATAGATGCCTAGTGAATTTGAGGCTGAAATTTCACATCAATCTTCCACCCAGCCAAATGAATGGCCATTGTTGTAATACCTTTGTATCATGTAGAAAGATGAGTAGATTTTGTATTTAAAACAAAAAAAAGGATGTTAAAAAAAGGATGTTAAATGTAGTATTTCATTCTTTCTTGTTCCAAAACCCAGACCAAACCGGCCTTCTTAACTCACATATTTGTAGCTATGCATAGGAGGTGTCAAAACCAGACCACACCAGTTAAACCGACAGGGTCCAACGGAAAAAAGACCGAAATTGGGCTGACATTTTAATAAACAGTCAGTCAGATCACATTTTAGATGTTGTATTAACCGGTTTGTTCCCAATGTTGGTAAAATAAAACTGATGTGGTCCTGATCAAAAACCAACCGGGAGTAAACCAATTTAGACCGATAGATTAAAGGCTGATTAAGTGGCCTCTCTTAAGTGTTTAGGTCTACTTTTATAACTTATCGATAGCGATGGTATAATCATATTCAAAACCGAATCTATTTGTATAAGCCCAATAATTGATCGAATGGAATGAAACCGATTACATTGCTTATAGCTTATTTAGTGATATACCTAAATCACCTCACCAAAGAAAGAAAGACATATGGCAGGGGAAACCCTAGGAACGTGTCAAGATAAGTCACTATTAGTTGGTTAGGATATCATTTCTTACATAGACACAAATCAGGGGCTCTCTATACACACACACTCACAACTAAAGCAAGGTCTCTAGTCATAAGCCACCTCTAACGTGGAAATAACATTTATGATCCTCTATAAATAATAAGTCGACATCTAGGTAAAAGGATCGGATCTCAGGTTCTTCTTATTCTCTATCACTTTCCCTTAAAACTCATTCGTTGCTCCATATACTAACTTAGGCATTTGTGAGTCTTTCGAAGTCGGTCTCCGGCCCCTCTCCTTTTTCTTTTTCCTTTTTGTGCAAAAGAAATTTTATTCAGAAAAAAGAGGGCCAAACTGCCAATAAGAAGGAACTGATGGACTGTTTGTAAGAGTAAGGCAATCAGAAAAAACCATTACCCTCGAGAAACTTGCACATCTTGTTGAGGGGAGAGCTAGACGGAGAGCCAGGGGCTCGCCAACTAGAGTGATGCACGAGCCTGATGAGATGAAGCAATAAAACATGCCCTTTTAGCGTGATCAAAGGCCACACACCCCAATCCCATTGATTTTCGACGTGCATATAGGGATGCATCGGTAAAGATGGCTAAACAGTCAGGGAGAGGCAACAAGTGGGATCTCACAAGGCACAACAGAAATCTCAGGCATAGTGCAGCTAGTGGAAAGAGCAACAATCTCTCTCACTTCCATATTTATTTTTGTAATTCACGAACGGAAGTATGGAAGATTCTTGCATTTCTCATCTTCCAATCTCCCAAACAATCAAAGCAGATTTTTTTTTTGCGACCCTTCCACTTAATAATCCACTCAGCTAGAAGAGAACTAAAAAGGAAAAGGACGTCCGGTAAATCGCCAGCAACATTTGGTATGAAGCCAATTAAAGGCCGATGACCAATCGACCGATGCATCATAAACCTGAACCAAATGAATCCGGTTCAATATTTACTCGCTGTTTCTTAAATCAAAATTCCCCTCCCTCTCTCTCTCTCTCTCTCTCTCTCTCTCTAATGGAGTCTCTCTTCGCAAACTATGCTTCTTCAGACGACGAGGAAGAACAGCAACAGCAAATCTCTACCAAATCCTACTCTAATTTATGCGAACCAACCTCCATCTCTAGAGAAACCCCTAAACTTTCTTCTTCTCTCTTCTCTTCTCTTCCCCAGCCCAAATCCTCCTCTTCTATCTTCTCCCTTCCTCCTCCCAAGTCTCACCACCCGAATCCACAAACCCCCTCAAACCCTTCATCTTCAGAACCTAATCCTGAACCCACCAAACCTTCTTCCAGCTTTTCTTCCCTTCCCCCTCCCAAGTCTAGCCTCCCAAACCCATTAGCCCTCACGAATCCCTCAGCTTCAGGTTCTAATCCCAAAAGGGTTGTTCAATTCAAGCCTCCAATAAACCAATCTCTGCTGTCCCGAGATGACGATGAGGATGAAGATCAGGATGAGAAGGAAAAGGAGAGAAAACCCACCAAGGAATTCAAGTCTTCAGAACCAGTTTCCTCTTTAAAATCTTTCTTTTCCAATCTACCAGCTCCCAAGAACTCGTTGGGTTCAGGTACTCCGTCTTTGGGCTCTGGTCGTAGATCTATCGTTGAAGCTGAGATACCCACATCGAATTTCGATGGTTTCAAGAAGGAGAATGAAACCGGCACTAGTGGAGACCTAGGGAGTCATGAAGGGAATTGGGTTGATGGGTCATCTGCGGCAAAGGTGGGAGCAGTGGATGGTTCTTCAGAATCTGCATTTACGGGTACTGAAAGTGCAAATTGGCTTCCTGGAAATAATTCTTATGAGAACTACGCCTATGAGAGTTATGGGAACTATGCGGGCTATGAGACCTACGGTACCTATGAGGATGGGACCTATGGTACATCTGAGGGTAACCAGGCCGATACATCTACGACGATGACGGCGGCATGGCCAACACAAGAGATGTCAGGGGCAGCTGAAAATATGGTGAGAATTCCTGGGAAGAGAGGGAGGAATGATGTACCTGCGGATATAGTTGAAGTGAAGCAGGATGAGTTGATGAAAAATAGACCAAGGGAGGACCAGGTGAAATTGACTGGGATAGCTTTTGGGCCTTCTTACCAGGTACAAGACGTGTTCTGTTTTCCTGAGCTCCAAGTGTTGAATTTCATGTTGGTTTGACTTTTTGTTTCTTCATAGTTCTGCTAAGCGATTTGCATTTTTTTTTTTCTTTCTCACTTTCATTTTTTTATCCTGCATTTAAATTGTAAATTGTAGTACCTGCGAACTCTAGTAATGTATTCTTCACATAACATTTCATCGTTCCTAAAAGAATAAGGATCACCAACTGAACTAATGAGTCAAACAGTATAGCCATTCAGTAATCTATAGATATTTGTATTGTGCAAACTCAAATCACAATTCCTTATCCAAGCTACATGTGGTTGGCTTCACAAATCCTGTTCCGCCCTTCCTCTCTATTTATGCTTATACAACCCATTTCATCTTTGCTCCTTTTTGCTAACCCCCCCCCCCCCCCCCTTGTTTGTCAATCCCAAAACTCCAATTTACGGCCCACCAGTTCTTCTTACTGGGGCATTTATTTGTTGCATCTATCTGGACCATTCTTTAAAGATTTTCCTCATCTTATAAACCCTTGTTGCTACTCCAAAGTCCCTCTGGACATGTTCTCTTTTTGTTCTGTCCTTGCTAGTCTTTTCAGTCATCCATCTCAATGTCTTTTCTCTGCTAGACTCATTTACCGGGTAAATTGTTCATATGTTCCTCAACAATCAGTTCTGTGCACCATTTCTTGTCTCATATCCGCCTTTGGGTTTAATACAACACATTGACAACACAATATGCCATGGGCTCCTTTTCAGTTCATCTACCTTACTTTAATTCTTTTGAGTAAATCCTGCTCAATAGTTCCTCCTTAGTTTTGACTGAATGAAAATAACAAACATGGTGACCCTAAGGTTTGATCCACCCTCTCTCCCCCCCCCCCC
>NC_056562.1:36833661-36838416 GCF_013358625.1 Macadamia integrifolia
CCCCCCCCCCCCTTCCCCCAAAAAAAAAAGACATTCTAATTTATTGTCGGATCACCTATTTCAATTGTTTCTTCATTTCCATTGCTACTTTTACTAATTTTGTAGTATTCTTTTTTATTTGCCTGACATATCTTAAATATTTTTTACTCTAATATTTTGGTCCATAATTATGTCATGTCATTTATGCCTTCTTTGATCTTATCAACTAAAACTGTTCATTAGCTAACCAAGTATAAACTATGGGACTTCATCCTGTACATGTATAGCAAAACAGCTTACAAGATGGATCTATCTATTACCATTTTATTTTTTTTTGGAAAATACCCTTGAGCACGTAATTATGTGAGTAACAAATGTCATGTAATCAATGATTGTATGAAAATATGCCCATTCTAAAAGTATTGATAATATAATAGCTCCAACAAAATTGGGGACAACTAGACAAACCACAGTTTTAATTTGTGCAGTTTAAATAATACCACTTAAAGGTGCTTGTTGAAAATACAGTGTTATGTGTTCTTTCATTTTAGACTCCCGAGTAACTTTTGGGATTCGACACTTTGTTATGCACGTTGCATCTAAGCAGGATTGAATTATGTCAAATTTCCTGTTTAACACAAATTGGATGATGTGGATCTTGTTGTGGTCATACCTAAACCATCTACTGGGTGTTTCATAGCTATGTGGGAAGCAGGTAACCTATTTGTATTAGGGGATTGGAGGATATATCTCTTCTTCTCTAACCATTTTTTTACTAGGTGCTTCAGACCCAAAGCAGCATTTTTTTTTTTTTTTAATAAAAGATTCATAAAAGATGGATGTATGACTCGACATTATTATGATATGATGACCTTGGCTCAAATTTAGTGCCGAAATTTCTAGAAATTGGGGTCTATTTGAAGAGTTTGACACTGATGGTTTGGGAATATAATTGCTTAATATTATAAAGAACAAAAATAGTGAAGGCAAGGGAGTGTGTAATTAGAATTGCAGCCTTAGTGGTAATGGTTTAAAAAGCCTTGTGGAGTCTGATGAAGTAATTAATTCTTGCCCTTTATTTTAATAGCATCTTTTTTACCATAGAGATGGATGAAAGGGTTGAGTTGTCGAAAGGCATTATTGGTTCAATTTTGGATACTGCTAGTCCTGATAAAAAGCTTTTATTGATTACAAGGTTGAGTTGTTGAAAAGCTTTATTGGTTCAAATCTGGATGCCATTAGTCCTGATAATAGGATTCAATTGATCACCTTATTTCTTCACCCTTATAATGAATTTTGACTTTGTTTTGTGGAGACTTGGGGATCAGCAGCTTCTTTGAAGGTGGAATATTTTTGCGGGTGGCAGCTAATAACAGTGTTCTAACTCTTCATCATCTACAAGGAAGATAAGATGGACTAACAATTAGATTTGTGCTTTTAAAGACTTGATTCTAGATCTCGTCTCTTTATCTTCCATTGGTGCTAGCTGTGATTTGGTTCTACTTTTTTATTCTTTTTGGTGTAGGCCATGATTTGACGACCTATTTCGATTTCGACACTGGTCAAAATGATATGAGGATTGAGGGGTCATCAATATTTCAGTGTTTTTTTACCTAAACGGACCATATTTTGGTGCCATTTCAGTGGTACATTCCGTTGGTATACTTCAGTTTCGAAACCCCAGTTGGAACTGAAATCTTGAACCTTGGTGTCGAATGTTTGTTGCAATTTCTGAGGATATAAGAGTGCTCTTCTCTCCTTGGCCATGAATTCCTTTTTGGTCCCAAGGGGGGGTTTTATTCTTCTGAAAAAAATGATGCCACATGCTATTGTTTGGAGAATGAAAGAAACTGTGAAACTGGAATTCCTTGCAATGAAGTTGGTGATCATCCTATGGGATGGGCAATATCTGCGGCATAATTATTGGGGACATAAATCCAGCTTTGGCCACAATTAGAAAAATATGATTTGGGAAATGCTTTTGAGTCGAAATCTGTATTCACGATATTCATTCTAAATCCCTCTTTTACTAATGATTTTTTTTCCCTGTCAGTATCAGGTAAAAAAATTGAATAATTCTCAGCTGAGGTTGTGAATTTAGGATTTGGCTCAAAATAATCTATTAGATAAGTCCCATCACCTTGGCATGCTAACAGAAAATCTAAAATCAACTTCACTCAACTGAAGTTAAGTACTGCAATTCATAAAATGATGCAATTTTGTGTTTTTATATATCAAGCTCTGTGCTGCTGCCTCTTTCTTTTTATGTTCTAGTTCCAGCTATTCTTTTCAGTAGCTGAAAGTAGTTCTTTGTCAAAGAAACTTGCTTTATTACAAAAGCTTTTGGTTATAGGGAATATTGATGTAAGAAAGTGTAGGATGTATTGCGATCAAGGATAATAATTTTGATCTCGAGGCAGGTTTTGACCCAGCCCAAAGCTGAGATATGGATCGAAACGGTTGAAATCAGGTATTTTGGGGCAAAACTCGACATGTCATCGCCTGGTCAAAACTTGGTTGAAACTACCAAAACTGGGCTGGTCAAAAGACTCAAAACTGGTCCAAATTGGTTGAAACTTAGTGTTTTTCAGTTGAAAGACTCGAAACTACCGAAATGTGCGAAATATCATTGAACTTAGTCAAAACCAGTAACAAAATGCATTTGACCCTTGGTTTCGTCTCGGCCCAACTTGAAACTGGGAAATTTTGGTCGAAACTATGATTGTGATT
Organism: Macadamia integrifolia; assembly: GCF_013358625.1. Taxonomy (NCBI): domain Eukaryota; kingdom Viridiplantae; phylum Streptophyta; class Magnoliopsida; order Proteales; family Proteaceae; genus Macadamia; species Macadamia integrifolia. Next base: position 36,836,371 of record NC_056562.1, read on the forward strand.
ACGGGCCCTGAAAGGTTTAGGAAATTTGTGGTTTTGGTTTTGTTTAGGATTGGTGGTTTGATTAACTGTAGTTGTAGGTACAACGGACCTTCTCCCTTTCAGGGTCTGTATCCGTGGTCCCTTTTTTTTAAGGTGTATATGTCCCCACCACTTCCATTACTTCTACTGACGAAAGTGGGGGATGGGGAAAGCATGATTGTAGGGTTATCTGCTTCCGTTTTTTTAGGAAACTAGCTTATATTGTATTCAACATAGACAATCCCAGAGCCCATCTCATGTTTGTTGGATCAGGAAATTCACTTTTTTCTTTCTTGTCCTTTGATAAGTTATTATAAGTTATTAAACAACTTTGTTGATAGAGAAATCTGAGATACAGATCACTCGCCAAGCGTTCAGCATCAATATCATTATAATAGTATGAAATACTTGAGTACATAAAGGCAGATAAAATGTTCACTTGTCAGAAAGATACATCTTTCCTGAAACAAATCCTTTGGTCAATGAACCTTTTGTGTGGCCTGCTAATCTGCTCTTTCATTTGCACTCAATGGGAACTGTGGAAAAGAACAAACCAAACAAGGACTAGTAGCAATAAGTCTGTTAGTATGCAAATAACACCACAGATCCCTAGAATGGTCTGGCTTCCAGTGTTGAATCCAGTAGAAACTTAATTTTCACAAAATAAGATCCCCGAGGTGAGAGTAGAAAAGTCAATATGCAGGTAGAATATAGTGGAGGCAGCCCCTGCCAGTGAGGAAGCTGAGGACTTGGCAATTAGGTCAACTGTATAGAGAGGGGTTATTGCATGGTTGTCACTGCGTCACCTAGTCGTCTTGGCTCTTTCTTAGGTCCAAGGCAGCAACATGCCTTAATGACACTTCACGAGTTTTTATTAATTTATGTTTATTGCTTTGTTTTTCGATGATTCGTTTACTACTTTGTACATTATGACCCTCCCCAGGCGAGCCTCGTGCATTGGGTATGCCGTTTATGTTTATATTATATCCTATACGTTGTTTATTGTATGTCGATTTTCCCATATTAGGTTATTATTAGCATAGTTATATCATATTACATTGATATGGATTCTTTGTTGCATATGGGCATAATTATAATTTTATAAAATTAGCGTTGCTATATTATATAAAGTCTACCCAAAAGAAATAGCACGTATTACATAAAAGTCATATACTACACGCCTAGGCAACTCTTAGGCAGGTGTCTTGTCACCTAGGCTCCCCTCCAATGTTGAACTCAGGCTGTCACTAGTGGGGTGAATCAGTGACTCGGGTCTTTCACAACTTTTCTCACTAATTGAGGGATCTAACATGTTAAGCCATCGATCACACATCCATTGTCATTGCTATGTGATGGAGAGTCACCACTCATTTACCATTCTTCTTCAAAGCACAATCCACATATAAACATCCACATGACAAGGTATATGTGGTTCTCTAGTGTGGCTATGTCCACGCTGCAAAGGATTGCTTGGGCTAACACCCGAATTCAGCCATGGTACAATGCATGATACAACTTTAGCAGCACCCACTGTGATGCAGATATGGCTGCCCTTTCTTGGTTGGACCAGCATGACCGGCTTTGGAAGCCAAGAGCCAAGAAGAACCGGTCCAGCCCAGGGTTTTGGTCCAACAAGGGTTGGAAATAAAATTAGTAGTTTACTTAGTATTTTATTTCATGCTTTTAGTTTCCAGACTTGAACGTAGGAGTAGGATTTATTTCCTTGCTTTGGTTTCCTTTTATAGTTGTTTCCTAGTTTAGGCTAGTTTCCATTCCAGTTACGTTTCTAATTTCATGTTCTTATTTTTCTATATATTAGTTGTAATCGATTGAAGTTTTGGAGAGCAGTTTGATTATTGAATGAATGTGTGAGTGTGATCCTCCTTTTCCCCATCTCTAGTCTGATTTCCCCTCCCTTCCCTAAGGTTCTCTATCAACTTGGTATCAGAGCCGAAAGATCCCATTCCTTCCCACATCTTTCTTCTCCCCTTCCCCATCTCTGTTTCAGCTCTACCGAGACTGAGAACA
>NC_056562.1:36838436-36932380 GCF_013358625.1 Macadamia integrifolia
AAAAAAAAAAACTCTAAACCCTCCCTGCCCTCAGCCTTCTCTGTTCCTTCCGGCGGCACCACCTGCTCTCCGCCTTCTCTGTCCCTTCCGACAGCAGCCGCCGCCTCCTCTCTGTGTCCGACGGCAAAGAAAAAAAAGAAAAAAAGAATCGAGAAGAAAGAAGAAGACGAAGAAGGAGAGAGAAGAGAGAGAGTCAAAGAGAGAGCGAGACAGAACCAGAAAAGTGAACATACCTGGTTCCCAGTCTTCTCACCTCCTCCCGCACATTGACTTTCTTCGTTGCGAAGTACCCGTTGTTGATCGAAGTCCCCGCTGCTGATCACCACCTCCATCGAAGTCACAATCCATCATTGAAGTCCAAGATCCCTGGATTTCCGCCGCTACTTGCCATAGCCAAAGATACCCTGGATCTCTCCTTCTCCTTCCTTGCATCAGCTTGTTTCTTTGTTGCATCCCAGTGACCCATCGTCCTCCTTGCTGGCTTCTGTGGTTCGATCAAGAAGCAAAACTCTTCACTGTCCCTTCTGTCGGTTAGCGGTACCCCCTTTCTTTTGTTCTTTTCTTTCCTTCATTCTTCTGATTTTCCAGTATTGCCCCTCTATCCTTCCATTATTCGTAGTTATCTTTCTTTTCCCTTGTTTCCAAGTTTACCCCTCCCTTTTCATGAGTAACCCCTATCCCACACGTGACTGACATACCTTCTATGGTTTAATTTGAAATTCCGAAAAAAAAAAAAAAAATTTTATTTTACTATTCTGTCCCTGCCCTTTAAGCTTCCAGTTATTTACTATTCTACCATTATTCTTTGAGTGCTATTTTTTTACTCATCACCATGGTAGCTAATAGTGAAGTTGTTCAACAGCTGAATTCCTATAAAGGAGAAACTGATACAAAATTTGATGCTCTCACTAACATGGTCACGTCCCTAAAGACAATGGTGGAATCTATGCAAGTTTCTATTGATCGTTTGGTGGCAGCAGATAAAGGAAAGAGTCCCATTCAGTCTGGGGATTCTTCCAACACCACTCCACAGGATCTGTCAGTAACACCACCACCACCACCACATCATACACCACCACCACCATATGGGACTGGGAGACATGATGATGGAGCAGAAAGAGCAGCAAAACTGGATGTCCTTGATTTTTTTGGAGACAATAATCCAGAATTGTACCTTGACTGGATTCACAGTTTAGATACATTCTTCAGATGGTACGGGTTGACTGAGGCTCGAAAGATCCTATTTGCAGAGGCCAAACTGAAAGGCACGGCTCGAGTCTGGTGGATCAAGCAACAACAACAGAACTGAACCCGAGGCATTGGTTTGGTCAATGCTTGGGCTGAAATGTATGAAGTCATGAATCGGCATCGCATGCATCTTAGGTTTGCACAGTTGAAACAAGAGAATTTGACCGTTGAAGAGTATGTTGCTAGATTTTATTATTTGGCCACTCGTTCTGACTTTGAGTGGGATGAAGAAGTCTTAGTGGCCCAATTTCGCAATGGTTTGCACCCTCAACTTAGTGCTGCCCTTACATCTAGTTGACTACCTACAATGGAAGACGCCGTACAAGTAGCATATTAGGTTGAGGAAAGTTTGAAACGCCCATATAACCGGAGAAATTTTGCAGATACTTTTTCTCGAGGTACTAGTTCCGTTTGGCAATAGTCTCCTACCCAAGAGAGGTCATCTAGCAAGTCACAAGCAAGTGCTACATCTATGGCTTCTTCACGACCTAGTCGGCCGTATTCTCCACCTCGACATGTTTCTGAAATGTCATCTTCACGGCCTACTCGCCCATATTCACCCCCTCGGCGTGGTTTAGATAAACCTTCTGATTCTTCAAAATTTACAGTTCAGTGCTACTCATGCCATGGATTTGGACATATCAGTGCCCAATGTCCCAGCCGTTTGGTTGCTTTTATTGATAAGGATTCTCCTATACCATATATTCCCGAAGAGCAACTTGGTTCTAACACAGTCGATTTAAGAGAAGAGCGTGCAACAGGTGAAGTCAATGACACTCTCAGTGACGATGACCAACATCCTTTTTATGTCATTCGTCATGTGTTGACCACTCAAAAGGCCACTGAAAATGAAGATTGGCGCCGCAGTAGTATTTTTCAGACTCGTGTGAAGTGCAATGATCAGTTGCTAACCTTGGTCATTGATGGAGGCAGTTGCACTAATGTTGTCTCTGAAGACGCTATTCGTAAGCTGGGATTGAATACAGAACCACATCCCAATCCTTACAAGGTTGCTTGGGTGAACAACACTAATCTCAAAATCACAGATAAGTGCTTGGTCACATATTCTATTGGTGGATTTAAGGATACAGTCCAATGTGATGTCCTCCCTCTGAAGGTATGCCATATCCTTCTTGGTCGACCTTGGTTGTTTGATAAGAAAGTACAGCATTGTGGTTATGCCAATACCTATGCCTTCAAGCATGCCAACAAGACTATGAAGTTTCATCCTGCCAAAGATCTCCCTGAAATTAAACTCAAGAAGATGGTGGGATCGTTCCTCATTCAGCGTATTCCTTCAGACGGTCTCCTCGGTCCTTTCCCTAACTCGACGGAGTCGAGTTCTTTTCAGAGGAGGAGAGTTGATGCAGATATGGCTGCCCTTTCTTGGTTGAACTAGCATGACCAGCTTTGGAAGCCAAGAGCCAAGAAGAACCGGTCCAGCCCAGGGTTTTGGTCCAACAAGGGTTGGAAATAAAATTAGTAGTTTACTTAGTATTTTGTTTCATGCTTTTAGTTTCCAGACTTGAACGTAGGAGTAGGATTTATTTCCTTGCTTTGGTTTCCTTTTATAGTTGTTTCCTAGTTTAGGCTAGTTTCCATTCCAGTTACGTTTCTAATTTCATGTTCTTATTTTCCTATATATTAGTTGTAATCGATTGAAGTTTTGGAGAGCAGTTTGATTATTGAATGAATGTGTGAGTGTGATCCTCCTTTTCCCCATCTCTAGTCTGATTTCCCCTCCCTTCCCTAAGGTTCTCTATCACACTGTAGGGAGCACCAACCCCCAGTTTATGTGGCACCCACCGCAAGGAGCTACAACCCCTCTACCAAGCACCCACTTGGTAGCTAGTAGCTACAAAGATACAAAAATAGCATATACAAATGTCCAATTTAACCCCAAAATACCAAGTGTAGCATTTTATCAAACATCTTGCCGATAGTACAAATCACAAATACACATGTACATGTGAACAAGGAGATTACCTACGATCAATGATATATCTCCTTCTTTTCCACCATTCACAACTTCGTCTCAACACCTTTTGGAGCTTCAATCACTGTTCTTGAACGAGTAGAAGCTCTCCTTGTGTCTTCTCTACAATCCTAGGTTTGTTGGCAAGATCTTCTCCTATCCTTCTCTCCTCCTCTCAACCCTTGATGCACTTGGTTAACTTGAAGAATCCTCCTCACAATGGATGGTCAATGTGTGGCTTCAAAGAACTCTTCTATGGTTTTCTTTTGGAGTTGCTCTTCTCTTTCTTCTCTTAAGTGGGGTTCCTTCCTTTCTCCTTCTCTTTAGTGGGTATGCTTTTTCTTTCTAAAGCCACTCCACCCCACTCTGTATTGCTCAAAAACCCTGTCCCCAAGTGTTTTTTTCATGGAGGCATAGGTCATATATATGACTCCGTGAGATTGGCACTTAAAAATCCCACAAACAGCATTTTCAGTCCTCTTCTGGTCAACAGCCACTGCTATTGGTTGACCGGCATGAGCTTAGGTTGCATTAGGCCAACATAGACCACACTCATGCCGGTACCCCAGCTACTTGAATCTGACGTATATGCAGAAACAGTTTCCTGAAGCTCACATATCATATCTGATGTTCAAGCCATAACTTTCAACTCCGGTATCGGATTGATCTGATTCAAGTTGCATATTAAAGCTGACTTGATTTCCAACAAACCTCATGTTTACCAATTGAAGATCTGATGAACCGTCGCGAAGATAAAATGCAATCTATTCACTGCCCTGACACAAAACTTTCAGTCTTCAAAATCTCTTTTCCCTCCCACTTGTGCTCTTCTTTACACTGGCCTCTCTTCCATTTGCACATCAGCTACATACCTGTGAGTGTATTGGCCCAACAGCCCATGTTGACAACAGTGACAACATACATGGCATGTGTGCTCAACATCCAACGCCTTGGGTCGCCCAGTCGCCTTGACCATAGTTGTCACGGCAGCGCCAAGGCGTCCCGGCGTTTTGGAGAGGGAAATCGGTGGACCGATTAGTGTCACCTTCATTAATCAACCGCCAAGGGTCGTATGGCGTCGCCAAATCATCCCCGGTGACGATTTATGACGTTGTACACATAAATCGATCGCCATTTTTTTTTTTGAAGTTATTATTGTTAATTACTAAATTGATTCTCTTTCTAACAATGTTATTGGCAGGTGTAATTGACATGTACAAATTAATGCTACATGGGATAAAAGTGTAAATTAATAAGTTGTACCAATGAAAAAGAAAAAGAAAAAAAGAAGTCTAAATTAAGACCAAAGAGACAAGTCGCGACTCCGACTCTCTTCAACCCTCCAACCCTAAGTCTCAAAGTGAAGACCGAAGACTCCCTTCAACCCTTCAACCCTTATTTTGCTCCGGCGATAGCTGTTGCTGCTCTGTCGTTGCTGTTCCTTGCTCCGGCGAAGATAGGTATGTTCGACTCTTCTTTTCTTCTATTCTTCTATTCTTCTATTCTTCTAACCTTCATCTTCCTTGTCTTTGGTTTTCAGTCTATCGACTCTTCTTCTCTTCTTCTAACCTTCTTCTTCCTTGCCACTGGCTTCTTCTCTTCTTCTCTTCTTCTCCTCTTCTAACCTTCTTCTTCCTTGACCCTACAGAGTCTGGTTTATTTGACTCTTCAGAGTCTTCACCTCTCATTTTTTCTTCCCCATTTTCTACTACTAAATCAGTAATCAGTCTCTTCTCTTCTTCTAATCTTCTTCCTCTTCCTTAGTTCACTCACATAGAACATAAATCTTTCTCTGTTCTGATCTTATTTTGCTTCGGCGATAGCTGTTCCTGCTCCGGCGTTGCTGCTTCTGTGCTCCAGCGAAGATAGGTATGTTCGACTCTTCTTCTCTTCTTCTAAACTTCTTCTTCCTTGTCTCTGGTTTTGAGTCTATGAACTCTTCTTCTCTTCTTCTAACCTTCTTCTTCTTTGCCTCTGGCTTCTTCTCTTCTTCTCTTCTTCTCCTCTTCTAACCTTCTTCTTCCTTGACCCTACAGAGTCTAGTTTGTTCGACTCTTCAGAGTCTTCACCTCTTTTTTTTCCCCCCTTTTTCTACTACTAATCAGTAACCAGTCTCTTCTCTTCTTCTAATCTTCTTCTTCCTCTTCCTTATTTCACTCACACAGAACAGAAATCTTTCTCTGTTCTAATTTCCTTGGTTTTTATTTTTTATTTTTTTGGTAATGTTGTATACTTGTATTGTCTTTTTCATTGATGCAAATTTTCTAGCAGTCATGATTGTCAGATTGTGGTCTTCAATTACCAGATTTTCCATGATTAAGAACCATGTTCTGTATTGTGGATTGTATTAATCTTAAGCAAGGTAAGTCTATGTGCTAGAGGAAAAAGCCATTGTAATCTATGATATATGTTGGTTCATATAAATTTCTAGTTCTATTCTGTTGCAACATATTTTAACAATGTTTCCTGTGAATCTATGATATATGTTGGTTCATATGAATGTTTTTACAAATTTGTAATAATGTCTTGTTGGCTTGTGTGCATCTTTTTTCCCTCACTTGTCAATTCAATGTGGTCTTGTGCAATTATTGATGTAGGATGGATGGAATCATTTTCTGTTATTTCTCAGCAATGTCTTTATCTTTTGATTTGGATGGATTAAAATACTTGTCTATTGTCTACATTCTAATGACTACTATATTTTTTCTTAGAAAATTGGGGAAATAAAAAAGTAATATACTAAATAACTTTAGAAAATAGGAAAAATAAAAAATGACACATGGGCGATTTGACCGCCATGGCAACGCCATAATGGGCGATTCATCGCCAAATCGATTAGCCACCCCTCTACCGCCTTGGATCGATTTGACGCCGTGACAACTGTGCACGCCGTGTAAACTATGCCTGCGGCAGACTAATCCTTATTCTAACACTCCCCCTCAAGTTGGTGAATAGATGTCACATATGCCCAACTTGACTAAACTAGGATGGAATAGCTTTTTAACTAGTCCTTTAGTAAACACATCAGCTAGTTGATCACCAGACTTCACAAAAGAAACACAAATCATACTAGCATCCAACTTCTCTTTGATGAAGTGTATCAATCTCTATGTGTTTGGTTCGGTCATGCAGTACTGAATTATGAGTAATACTGATAGTAGTCTTGTTATCATAGTAAAACATCAAAGGAAGAGGAACAGGTACACCAATATCATCCAAAAGTATACGCAACCATAGTAACTCACAAATCCCCTGTGCCATGGCACGAAATTCTGTTTCAGCACTAGATCTAGCCACCACATTCTGCTTCTTGCTACGCTAAGTGACAAGATTTTCTCCTACAAAGGCACAATAACTAGAGATAGACTTTTTATCAGGTGAGCCAGAACAATCGGCATCTGTATAAGCTTCAACTCGGAGGTGATTATGAGGAGATAAGAGGATGCCTTTTCCTGGAGCTGACTTTAAGTATCGTAAGATACGCATAACAACTTCCATATGAGAGGAATAGGGATTCATGCATAAACTGGCTGACCAAACTTACAGCCACAGTAATGCTAGGTCGTGTATGTGAGATATATCAGTTTTCTTACCAGCCATTGGTAGTGGCCTTTGTCAACTGGTTCACCCTCCTTTTCCTTGAGTCGGCTACTGGCTTTCATGATTTTAAGTATCGGTATGTATCGTACCATATCGGTCGATACGTATTTGTATTGGCCCTTACTGATACGATACATGAAATTTTTAAACCCTTTTGTATCGATATGTATCCTACGATACATACCGATACACCATTGATGCACACTGATACGATACGATATGCACCGATACGTACCGATACGTACCGATACCCTATGAAAAAAATAAAATTAAGTGAAATGTACGTTTCGGTATGGATCGATACGTATTAGTACATATCAGTATGTATCGACCGATACATACCAATATGGTACGTTACGGTCATAATGGTCAAGTTGGGTTATTTTTTAGAAAAACACGATTTTTTTAGGGGTTTTTGTTGCAAAGTTGCTGTCAGTTATATTTCTCTCTAACTAAAGTGGAAATCAAGGTTGAGAACAAGGATTTTACATTTAGGACAGCTACAAACCTTGAATTCTTAGTGTAATACCCTCAATTTAGTGTTTGTGCATAATACATGTCATTAATAGCTTTTTTTAAACAAATTTTTTTATGCAAAAGTGATGCAGATTAATTACCAAAATAGACTTGTTTTATTAGGAATAAGCTTAGGGTTGGGTTCCATGCATATTGGGCCTTTGATCCTATGTGTTTTGAGTGTAATAGACCACTTTTATGGGTCTAAAAGGGAGGGTCTAAGATTGAATACGGGATTCAGTGATTTGTTTCCTTTTTCTTTAGTTTCCTTTTTAGATGGGGTTATTTAGTTTCTAATTTCAGTACCTAAATTAGTTTCTAATTTCAAGTCATTGTTAGTTTCTAATTTCTGTCTAGACTAGTTTCTATTTTCATTAGATTCTAATTTCAGTTTTTAGTAACTATTGTATTAGGAGAATATTTAGTTTCCTTTTTGAGGAACCTTCTATTTTGTAATTCCCTTCCCCATTAACATTATAAATAAAGAAGAGGAGGCTCCTAAAAGCCTAGAATGATTTTGATAAAAAATAATGGTTGTTGCTATTGTCTTCTTCATGAAGAGTTGTCTTGTGTTTGATCAAGGCTGATGGAATTGGTGTTTGATCCAATTGACTCTTTGCGGTGTGAAGCCCAAGAGGTTCTTTTCAAGTGTTTTTTTTTCTTCTTCTTATTGTTATTATTCTTCTTCAGCCATCTCAGGTAAGTAATCTGAATTTTTCTGCAGAAATTTCTGGGTTAAACTCTCTGTTTCCTATTCTGTCGACCTAGTCTATTTGGAGTTCTGGCCACCCGATGGCTTTGAGTTTCTGGTCGAGTGTTACCCTTGTTGTATGGAAGACTCGATCCAATTTTTAGAGTAATCTGACCAGGGGATTGTCTGATATATTAAATCTTTCAAATCTGGTCGATCTCTGTTCTAACTCACTTCTGTCCAGAATTCTGGTTCGATTGTTCCAGCTGTTGATGTATTAAAATTGGTAGCTGTTGTTCATGGTTCAGCCTCTGTTATTGGACTACTAAGCCTCTGTTTTTCCTGGTCTCTATTCAGCTACAGAAATTCTGAAACACTGAGATCGATGGACTGCTGATTTATTATTGTTTTTTGCTGATTTATTATTGCTGGTATATTGGGTTCTTGGTTGTTCTTTGGTTTACAAGATCCTGTTGTTTGGGTCTAGTTTGGCTTGTCAAACCTAGTCCTACATCAAGTGGTATCAGAGCATGGCTGGGAACAACACCCCCACCCTAGTTTCTCTTATAGAGATGCTACAGACTATGAGGACTGAGATGAAGGCTGAACAGCAAACCTTACGGACTGAATTGAAGGCTGAGTTGAAGGCTGAATTGGATGCCAGGTTGTTGAATGAAGAGACCCCACCCCAACAGCCTACTGGCAGTTCACGTACAACACCCGAAGTGGACACTCCAATGAATGTTGTTACTCAGTTGACTAATAGGAGAGCAAACCCTAATCTGAGAGCACCACAGAGGGTTCCGGTGGCACAACCTACTTTTGAAGAGCATGTAAGAGGATACTTTGAGACTGAGCGTCCCGTGCAACAGAGGTATTCTGGAGATTCACAGAAGGTCAAGCTCGATCTGAAGGAGTTTGATGGGAGATATGACCCCCAATTGTTCTATGATTGGGTAGTGGCACTAGACGACTATTTTGACTATTATGAGTTACCTGAGGAACGGAAGATGAAACTAGCTCGTGCTAAGCTAGTTGGGGCTGCTCGTGAGTGGTGGAGGACCTATGAGCTAGAGTTGGAAGACCGTGGTAGAGAACCTACTAGTTGGGAAGAGATGAAGCTTGAGTTATCAGATAAATACTTGCCACGCAACTTCAGAGCTCGCATACAAGACCAGCTAGACTCTCTTCGTCAAGGGTCTATGACTGTTGCCGAGTACATGAACAAGTTTGACGCACTTTGTTCTCGTACAGGCATAAGGGAGAATGAAAGGCAACTGTTATCTCGGTTTCGACTGGGATTGCGAGTGGAAATCAACAGGGGTATCGGAGTTGTTGAAGTGCACTCAGTGAGGGATTGTTTTGACAAGGCCCTACGAGCAGAGGAGCTTCTAGCACAACCAGTTAGAAGGTTTGGTTTCCAAGTTGGGGAGGTAAAGAACAATTTTTCAGCCACTAAACCTAACACTTCAACACCCCCAAGAGCCACAACTCCTCTATGTGAAGTGAAGATACCTCTATTCAAACCAAAAGAACTTGAAGTCAAGGTTCACATTGAAGAGATGGTTCTTGAAGCTTCAAAGACAGAAGGTCAAAAGATAAAAGATTCAACTGAAGAGTTCTACATTGAAGAGAGCATAATAGGCAAGACTAAAGATGTGGAAGATGAGGTAGTGATTGAAAGAACTCCACAACAAGTCTTTGAGACTCATGATGAGAAGGAAGAAATTGTTCCTCCAATCCTTGATGAGAAGGTTACCAACATTGACGACTCTATGCACACGACATTCACAGTTGGTATTGATTCAGAGGTTGAGCATATAGAGTTTGTTATGCCATCATGGTTCTTTGAAGAGAAAGCTCCACACCTTGAAGACTACCTTCCAAAAGTCTACAAGCAACCAGAATTTTGTTTGGGAATGGTTAAAGCTGCTACGCACATGTTGTTTCCTCCTTATCATTGCAAAATTCGAGGACGAATTTTTTCAAGATGGGGAGAGTTGATGCAGATTAATTACCAAAATAGGCTTGTTTTATTAGGAATAAGCTTAGGGTTGGGTTCCATACATATTGGGCCTTTGATCCTATGTGTTTTGAGGGTAATAGACCACTTTTATGGGTCTAAAAGGGAGGCTCTAAGATTGAATACGGGATTCAGTGATTTGTTTCCTTTTTCTTTAGTTTCCTTTTTAGATGGGGTTATTTAGTTTCTAATTTCAATACCTAAATTAGTTTCTAATTTCAAGTCATTGTTAGTTTCTAATTTCTGTCTAGACTAGTTTCTATTTTCATTAGATTCTAATTTCAGTTTTAGTAACTATTGTATTAGGAGAATATTTAGTTTCCTTTTTGAGGAACCTTCTATTTTGTAATTCCCTTCCCCATTAACATTATAAATAAAGAAGAGGAGGCTCCTAAAAGCCTAGAATGATTTTGATAAAAAATAATGGTTGTTGCTATTGTCTTCTTTATGAAGAGTTGTCTTGTGTTTGATCAAGGCTGAAGGAATTGGTGTTTGATCCAATTGACTCTTTGCGGCGTGAAGTCCAAGAGGTCTCTTCAAGTATTCTTTCTTTCTTTTCAAGTGTTTTTTTCTTCTTCTTATTGTTACTATTCTTCTTCAGCCATCTCAGGTAAGTAATCTGAATTTTTCTGCAGAAATTTCTGGGTTAAACTCTCTGTTTCCTATTCTGTCAACCTAGTCTATTTTGGAGTTCTGGCCACCCGATTGCTTTGAGATTTTGGTCGATTGTTAGGACCATTAAGAAGGGGACTCGATCCAATTTTGAGACAGATCAGACCTCTGGTTCAGTTGCTGTGTAGTGATCTGCAGTCCTGACCGATAATGGATTCTGCCCATAAATTCTTGTCTGATTTCTGATTCCTGTCGAGGTTGGTTGTTGCTTATATTTTCTCAAGGGATTAGACCTTCTAATCAGTATTTAGACTTGCTACTTGTTCCGTAAACATCTACTACTGAAGTTTCTGAAGTATTAGAATCGATGGTCAGGTTTCAGATCCTGCTGTCCAGAATTGAGTCTTGATTTGAGTTGTCTATTCTGGTGTGTTTTGGCTTTGATCATATTTTATTCATACTCTATTTCTGTTACTGGATATCCTATTTGTTAGTGCAAACTCTACTCTCAAAATTCCAGATTCTGAGTTTGATAATTCTGGGTTCTAAGGACTGTTGACTGATTATTCTGCATTGTTGTTGCTGTTTACTATTAGGTGGTTTTGGTTGTTCTTAGTTTAAAAGTTCCTGCAGTCTTGGGTCTAGTTTGACTTGTCAAACCTAGTCCTACATCAGCTTGTTAGTCAGGAGAGATCCTGAAAGAAGTAGAATATCATATAGGAGAATTATGTCTTTAATGTTTGAAGGTTACCTGGGTACTGAACCAAGGCCTGACATCCTGCATTCTTCTCAAACATGGCAATCTTTTGAACAGGTCCACATGCAGAAAACACCTGTCGAGAACGAATAAGTGTTCTATTTTGCACACGTTAATATGGAATATAGAACTACAAGTAGTAATTGCGAATACCATGTATAAAATATCGACGTTCACTGCACACTGCATCTTTTCAATAGTTGCAAGAAGAACATTACTCTCAGGTTCTTGTTTTTTCCCATTGAGGCCCACAATAAACTGCATTTTCGAAGCATATATGGACAGCCATTAAGGAGCATGCTGACAGGACAGGGATAGCGGCACATTTGATTCAACAAAATGAAAGGAAAATCAAATGTTTTACAAATTCAGAATAATAGTCAACGGCTTACAAAAGAAAGTTGGTGTATCCAACACAGAAGAAAGTTCCTAAATAGAAATGCTTGAATGATTGTGACCAGCCAATCGTAGACTATGATGGTTCCCGTCATGTGATTGGACTTATTTACTTGGTGGGAGATCTCTTTACGTGGGAAGCAGTAGAAGTTACATTCTGGATCCCCCGAATGTACACAACTACTATACAGCATGTGGATCATCCAATAATCTCAAGGGGAACCATAGATACCTTATAAAATGAATATGAATCCATGAATCTCCTTTTACCACCGACTTACCTGACCACTGCTATCTATGGCAGATGGAGCAACTGGAAGGAACGGATTAGTGTAGTCCCTGAGCAAAATAAAGAATATAATTTTGAATTTCATACTAAAGAAGTTTAAGGAGAGGTAGAACATTGCAATAGAAACTAATAAACTTTTCAAACAAGAACTGAAATAACTACTCAAGCATAAAAATAAAATGAAAGAACCTCTCGAAAAATAAATGCATCATTAGAAACAAATAAAGAAAGAGATATGGCAAAAATTAATACGGTACGGTGCCTGTAAGCTCTAAATCATCAAGGTATTAAGAAGACTTCACAGTGTCCATGACTAAAAGAATGACTTCAGACTAACCTACTGCGGTGACTCTGAAATTTCACATTCAAATCCGTATGCGCAGAAAAATTTATCCGGAAGGTACATGGGCCTACATGGTCAGGAAGCAAGTAACTGCAGTCACAGGCAAACAAAGGTAAATCGGTCAACAATCCATTGTGCAGGATGATTAAAAATATATATATATATATATTGGGTTTATAAAGTACATAGCTGAACACACCAGGTATGGAGGGTCAGGGAGCCTGGACCAAACATTTGCTGATCTAAACTATAGGGGATCCTCTACACTAAAACTGATCCACTGGGAATCATGTGATGCAGTTCTAAAAAACAAGAAGACCAGAAGCAAATCAGGCCATCAAACCTTCGTCATGACTCTCCAATATTTTGCATTCATTAGAGTGAACGAAAGAAGTATGTGCAGAGGAAAACAATCGCAGTTAACAAACACAAAAATACACACACACAGTTTGTTCAGATCATCTGTTAAGATCAACTCTAGTGTAACCAGAAAACAGGCCAATAGAGCTGGTATATGCAAATGGATTTTTCATTTGAGTTGAAACTAAGTTAAAAGTTGTCTTCAATTGCCAATCCCACCATTGCAAACATCAAAGTACAATGATCATGTCAAGCAAAAGCACTCCATGTGGCTGTTATCTTTGCGGGATTCAATTACATTAAACATAAATCACCTGGGGATGCTTCTCCCATCCAGTGCATTTTTTGCAGCAGAGGACGTTTCAGAATTGGAAAATTGAATTAGTGCCTGAAGATATGACATTACAGTAAAAATGTTGCGATGAGAGGGGTGGAGAAAATCAAATATAAGTAGATTAGGATTAAAATTAATAAAAAACCTGGAATCCAGCTGTCTTTTCAAAGGTAGCAATCTTATGTACAAATCCGAAAGCCGAAAAAACCTGCATCATCAAATTTTTTTTAGCTCTCTAAAAGGTTTTCAGAAACATGGTTTTGAAGCAAATATCTTGTAAGACCGAAAAAGAAATATTTACCCATAACCTTCTCCATAAGAAGGATAATTAGGAAAAGGTACAGATGGGGGAGTGGGAAGAAGACACAAATAACCAGAATCTCCAAGTCAGTGTATCTTAAATATGCAAATATTTAAATCCATGTATTTCTGTCATGAAGAATAGGATTAGAGAAGAAATAATCCGAAAAATAGTTAATAGGTAGTTGCAATAATATACTACTAATAGCACTACTAATGAACATCAATTCCAGTTGAGAACTGCCAACTGCTCTCCTATTTAGAAGGCCTTGTTCATGGTGATTAGCTCATAAGCCCCCATCAATCCATTACTACTCAGAAACTGTTACAGGCTTACAGGAGAACCTTGTGTCATCTTGTCTACAAGGTTAATGATATTAGGCTACAGTAATGAAATTGATCTGGATAGTTGTTACTTTTGGAGACACTATGAGAGGTAACTGGTCCATGAAATGTTAATGGTAAATTTCACGAAAAAGAAATGTATTCTAACTCAACACTATTAAATATATCCTTTTCCTGATTAACCAATGGGATTATTGAGAATAATAGAGAACATGAGTAATTGCCCAAAAAAGAAAGATATAAAACATAAGTACAAAGAGCAAGTGGATATAAAACGGGCAACAACAAGTACAGGATCATACAACTAAAAAGAAAAAACAGGGCTGACCAAAAGATAACAATAACATTTGAAAAATCACTATAGAAGTTATTGTCCTGCATATATAGACTCCCTCAATGCCCTGCTTCTAATCCACTCATTGGGCATAAAATTGCTACATCGACCAACAGCTTCATTAGAAATTCTTGGATCAACAGAGGTAACAAAATTTTGCCCCTAAAATCCTACTATGAAAATCCTCCAAGTGCTTCAAAATACCACCAGAAAAGTGAACCTTCAAAGGTCTCTCAACCATATTATCATCATGAGACCTCATTTAAGTCACTCACAAATGAATATTCTAAGTCTATAGAAATTTACAGATTTTATTGGAATTGGTTGTTTGAAAAGATCATTAAAAAATCCAAAAAGAAAAAGAGTTCCTTCAATTGTGATCAGGCCAGGATCCCAATTTTAACTGAGAGAAACCCGTCTAGAAATTAGACGTGTAAGCATCCCACTCCTTGTAAGACCATTTCCATAGAGTTGATCATTCTAGGAATTCATTGAAACAAGCTCAACCTATTAACATCAAAATATAACCATCCAGGGCAAAATCTATAAATATTTATACAACAGATAAATTTGTGTTGTAAATAATAAGTATTCAAGGTAGAAATGTGATCATTAGGAGATACAAGTTTCATGTCTCCATTTCAAACTTAATAATAGGAATCGGGAACAAGAAAAACATAGGAGAAAAGAAAGGAAAGCATCTGTAATTTCTCGGATGGTAAGGAGAGGAAGATGAGGAGGAAGAAAGGAGTAGGGATGAAAGAGGCAGTGATAAGCAAGGAAGAGAGTAGACAAACACACATGCGCTCTTTCTCCCGATGCAGTATGCTGCCACTGAAGATGTTGCCATGACATGGACCTGCTGATCCATTCAGATTCATGTCAAACAAAACCCTTCATGAAACACTATAATATCAAGCTAACCACATTAACTCAAATTTGCAGAGCTCCATAAAGGAATCAGGTTCTCAGGGAATAGTTTACCTCTTTCATCTATAAATGGAATAAATATATAATAATATGCTTACCAGGTGTAAAACATCAATGCTGACATCATGTGCCTCAACACCCTCGATGGTAACCAACAATACATTCCCAGCAACATCCCCACCAGTTCTGTTATTTACTATTTCTTGCCTGTTGGAATATTGTAGGTAGACAGTCTTTCCTCGTACCTGAGCTGGGTCTGAGGAAGTGGCATAGTATGAGATCATTGTGATTGCTTGATTCAAATCGGCCTAAACATAATCAAGAAACAATAGGAAGATGGTCAGTCAGTCAATCATTACAACATAATATGACCAGGTGACTACAATGTAGAAATCAATTTTCACTCACGAATTCAATAAAAGCCTGATTCCTATTTGGCCCAACATTGCACTTTGTGTTAACTACTTCGCCAAATGGCTTCCCCAGTTCGATCAATTCCTCCTCTGTGCATTCCCATGGCAAGTTTCTCAAATGAAGTACCTTAGAAGGTGGCTGCGAATAACGAAACTGTGGCTGACCGGATACAGACATTATTCCACCCAATAATCCAGAGCCAGGAAGTAGGAACAAACGACAAAAGAAGGCCTGGTGCCAAATATGTTCCCGATAGATCCACGCTACAATTATGCCCTTCAACCTAAACTAAAAATCTATAAATTAAATGCTAAGAAAGAAAAACAAAAAATCATAAAAGAGCAACCATACTTCTTTTCTCTTTCTTTTTGGTAGACCATCAGAAAAAGAATCATGATAAGCTGCTAAACAGAATAAAGTTTCCATTACAAAAGTTTCGATTCAAGAGTTTACGCAGGCTGGCTGTGGAAACCACATCCAACTCAAAATTATACATTCGAAAGCAATGAATCACCTCTTTTAATTAACTAAAATTCCCAAGTTAACCATATTCGCAATTTAATCTTCTCAAACAACATCCATTTGCACCCAAAACACAACAATAACTAAGAAATACTAGAATTAGGTAATTGATGCAGAAGAGTTCTCTATGCTCAAGTGTTTAAGCAAACATAATGGAGTTCATCTGACAGATATTTAACGAAACAGTATCTCGTAAATCATAATTTAATTTCTGCAAGTAATTCAAATCAGAGAATACAAGTATACGTCAACAGGATCATGCAATATCGCGTTCAAAACTGAATTCCTAAAGAGAATCAGAAGCAAAAACATATACAAAACATAGCATAATTAAGGTTCTGAAGATCACAAACGGCTATTGATAATCGAAGAAAACAGTTCATGGAACGTATACTCACTTAGGGCGCAAAGATCATTAACAAGAAAACCAGACTCGTCGGTGCTTTCACTTCTTTGGCTATGGATTCCAGGAATTAATTTCGATTTCGCTCCCACGTTCATTGACGGCAAAAGAGGTTAGCGTATGTTAGCGTAGAGCGGAAAACGGCGGCGAAAAATTAAACAATTTAGACTATTTCTCGGTTTCTGTATGTCATCCTTAACAATAGGGGCCGAAAGGTCATACCGTCATATTAATCTATACTAATCTTATCTCTGACGGAGGGTGTCGATTTGGTAGCCATGGAGATTTGGTGCCAAAACTGACAAAAGTTGTATCAATCTCGGTTCGGTGTGCCGGTGTGGTATCGGTTTTTAAGACAAAATTTTTTTGTTATATTGAATCTTATAGAGATACACATTGAATAAGAAATTATATTTATATCGAATAAAAATCGTGCTAATCCGATATCAATCGATATTGAAATATAGGAAATTTCTCAGTACAATATGGTTTCGGTATCTACTCTTGGTATGTTATACCATGTCTATCAATTGACACATTTATTTTGTCATTACAAATTATAAGATGAAGAATTTTTCCAATGTTGATTTGGTATGATTTTGATTTTAATTTCGGATTGATTTCACTATAATAGTCAATAAAATGGTATCAACCATAGGAGAGGGGTATAGCAATGGGTTGCAATAAAACGGTATGACTCATATGATAGGAGGACAAGAGGATAGGAAAATCATTTCATACGAGGAAAGAGAGACAAATATAGACAATAGTTGATACGACAATCTTAACTAAATGGGGGTGGCATCTATATATTAAATAATCGGCATGCCTCTTGCCCTCTGATTCGACTCCTCTCTTGAGCACTCATCGCCCAGGTCTTGCCCATAGTTACTTGGGCGAGTTGCGAGCATAATGAAAAAACTGATTTCAAAATGCATTCTTAACCTAAAATCGATTAAAAAAGCAACATATCAATTACAACCTCAGTGAATTAGAGCTGATGACATTGTCAAGGACTAAAAGGAAGAAACTACAACACTGTAGCAGTCTTGACATCATTTGCATATAAATAGCAAAAATATTACTTTATTAGAGTTCCCCCTATTATTAATCCACATTCCACAGAAGAAGAAGAGATGAGAAGCTGCAGAAGCGAGCTATATTTTGTGTTCATGAACTTTGATCCAGAATATGATCGTCTTCGATCCGATAGGTGATGTCTCCTTATATATTCTAGATTTTCCTTTCCATTGAGTGTTTCTTTCTTTCTATATCTCTGTTTACAGAAATTTTTAACGATAAAAGGTCTAATCCTCTTCTTCTATTAAACAGAACAGAGCAAGGGGCTTATGAGCTTGATATGTACCTAAGCAACAAGCATGATGAGCTGCTGGCGATCAGGCTTGGGCCAGGAACATATAAGAAGCGATTTTCTTTAGTCATTGTGGATGGGTTTGCAGTAGAGATCACTGATGACTAGGTAATGTTCATTGTTCGCTATAGTAATTTTATCTACTTCTTCTTCTTCTTCTTATTTGTTTTTGTTTTTGTTTCTGTTTCTGTTTCTGTTTCTGTTTCTTCTTCTTTTTTTTTTTTTTTTTTTTTTTTTTTTTTTTTTTTTTTTTAAATAGGCAAACACGCTTAGATCTGCAAAGGGAGTGAGGGTTGTAGAGAAGAACCAGGTGCTTTCATAGTGTAAGAGCTAGAGAAGGTCCTCTGTTTTAGTAAGTGCATTGGTGAAATTAATGTGATAATATGGTTTCTTTTAAGCCTACGCCATGTCTTATGACTCTGCTTTACATGGACGGTAGCATGTGTTTAGAATTCTCTCCCTCTCTTATGCCATGGGTGTGTTTATGTACAGACAAGCTCAATGGGCCTGTGATCATTGTTTTTAGAATACAACATAAGGGGGTTGGTCCATTGGTGACTTGTAATGGGTAAAGCTCCTCAAGAAGCGTCTTGTATGGGTTTCAATCCCCTTGGCATTACCCCTATTTATTCTTTGGGATCCCACCCTCTTTGAAGTGAAAATGAATAATGGGGGCTGTAGGAATTATTCTCAATCCAAATGATGTTCGGTGGAATTTTGGTAAATATTAATCTAAGAATCAAAATATTTTGGTTTCAACCAAAGAGCATGCAGAGTAGAATTTGGATCAGCTCCTCGAATGGCTCTTTATATACCCTTCATGTATGGTTTTCACAGTTTTGAGACAACGCATGTTTTTTTTTTCTTCCACAAATGTCCCTCTAGACAAAATTAATGTCAGCATGGAGGGGTATTAATGGAAGCAAATGGGCATGTCCTCGCTTTATGCCTAGGGATTTGATCATAGACGGGTCATGTTCACATACGAGAATATACGAGAACGACCCTAATCCATGGATTTAGACTTAATTTTCTCTCTTCATTAAATATATTCTAAATCCACGGATTAGAAACGTAGAGATTTGATCTAAAGCATATAAATTAAGGGGTCTTCAATGTTTTGGTTTTTTCATCGGAATAGATCATATTTTTATACTATTTCAGGCATTTTAATGGTTTTTTTCAACCATTTTGATGGTATATTTCAGCCCAATCATGATCCAAATTTCAATAAATCCGAAATCTTGAACCTTGGCCCTGAGTAGATGGAATTCACGTGGGGCCATTATCTAACTTATTAATTGACAACCGTTGATCCAGTCCTTCCAAGATTCCTCTCGGTAAGTATCAGAGTTGGGTAAATAATTTTGTGATAGCCGTAGTGTTATCACTAGATTATCCTATAAA
Source organism: Macadamia integrifolia (assembly GCF_013358625.1). NCBI lineage: Eukaryota > Viridiplantae > Streptophyta > Magnoliopsida > Proteales > Proteaceae > Macadamia > Macadamia integrifolia. Next base: position 36,857,608 of record NC_056562.1, read on the forward strand.
AGGATTCCATGTTGGCCACAGACCAAAGTTGAATGGTCAAAGGGCGGCAGGTAAGCTGGGGCCTCAAGAAATTTTGCATAGACCCGGATCATATGGGCCTTCCAACTGCCAAGTGGATGCTAGGACCTTGGAAGCATTCATCAAAGCTGAAAGATACTTGAAATGGTTGTAAGTTATTCACAATAGCTTCATATAAAGACTGACATAGTTCGTATAAGCATTGTCTTCACATGCAACTTGCTTTGTGACCCTGTTGAGTTGTGTTTTGTTGTGTTTGTTTTCCTCCATGCTGACTGTTGTTATATTTTATAAATTAAAAAAAAAAAATGTTGTTCTATATGTTGGCCAAACCTTAATCACTTCAATTTAATAATTCTTATGAAAAAAGTTTTCCTTTATCGCCTGGTGAAAGAAGTGACCCCACATCGTAATCTCCCCCTCCCCCTATTATACGCATCAGTTGGTCGATTCATTTCTTATTAAAAAAATTATACTATTCTTCATAAATTGCTTACGTAAATACTATTTAGTTTTTTTTTTTTCACTAATGGTGATGTGACGATATGATTGTAAATTTTTGTTATCATTAATTCTCACCTCTTATTGTTCATAACCTTAAATATCCTTTAATAGTCAAAGTGGAGTTTTATATGGAATAGACGAAGAGATTTTATTGTCACCATGGATGAAAACAAATTGGGTCACGATGGATAAAGTTTTCCTTCCATAATGGTGAAAGGAAACACCCGTGAATCTAACATCTTCCTTCCTTTCATGTACGAAGTCGAAAATGCCCTTGACTATTCTCACATACCCATCCACACAACAACTAAGGCCATCGATGATGCAATTCCTCCTTTATCGTTGCTTGATAAAAACCTCTTCCAAGGAAGAATATTAAAGTAGTGACATAAATTCCCTATTTACTGAAATAAGCTTGAGTTACAACTTTCTATCATGTAAGTATCCGAAACACAATTACAAAAGTACTTCATATACTTAAGGAGCTCTCTCCACTTAATACCTCAAAAGTTTCGGATTAGTCAATCCACAACATATTGTCAAATAACACATACATTTGTTATTCTCTCTACGTTATCTGTCTATGTATAAAGCCAAATATGCTAAATTTCTATATGAGAGGAGTATTGAGATGTTGAGTGTTATAATCTCCCATCAATTTTTTTATGTTCAAATCCTCAATGCTTACATATTCTTGAGGAACTATCTCCGCTCAATGTTCATTAAAATTTTGAGTTGGACCTTTCAACGAAAAGTTTTGCAATAACAAAATAAGAGATTGAAAGTTCCACAAAACAAAGCGGTCTAAGCTTTGTGCTAGCTAGCTTCAAGGAGGAATGGTGCTTCATATATAACATGTGATTTCAAAATCAAGCATATCTTGTGATCTATAGCCTTCAATGATCGGAGAAAACTGCCGGGGCTGGATTCATCATTTTTGACGAAACCTTTTCCTTCATATTAGCTGTTGCTTCGCCCATTTCCTGGTCGTTGTCGGAGATTATAAAAGGTCTTGTTGGTTTGGTTTTGTTTTGAGGTTTTATGAAAATGGTCAAGTCTCAAAGACTATAACCTATTAAAATCAATAAGAGTAGAAAAAAAATTGAATAAAAATTCGATCCAAATTAGGTTGAAACGAAAACCAACTTTTGGGTTAATGGTTTCGTCCATTATTATTATTATTTATTTTTTTGGGGCCTCACAAGTTGTTTTCACTCTAAAGAGGGTGGGAACCCCAAGGAAGTCAGAGTGTTATCAAGAGATTCAAACCTCGGTAAGATACTTTATAAGACGCTTCAATCATTATGAGTCAACAATGGACCAATCCAATGGGTATGGTTTTATCGATTTGACCTACTATCACCTTTAGCAAAAACAAAAAATCCCTATCAACGGCTTGAAACTGGTTCAACCCGACCAAAACCGGGCTGAATTTCTTTTTCACAATCACATGCGATGTCAATTTCAGTCCGGTTTCGGCACGGTGGTTTCACGCGCTCTGTTACGTGGCGAGACGACGAGACGAGTTGTACGTGCAAAACCAGTGCTCCCTATTCCCCAGTCCGTTTCAGCCGTCTCTCGCAAAATTGGCGCGAAATCTCTCTTCCCCTCTCTCTGTCGGTTCTCTAGGGTTTCGATAAAGCAGAAGTATCTTTCAGGAGTTTTGGTCATGGTTTCTCCTCCTCATTTGAAGCGTCGTCGTAAGGAACAGAATGAAGCTGAATCAGCCGGCGCTTCTATTCAGAAGATCTCACCTCTCGTTGTTCTTGCTCATGGCGCTGGAGCTCCTTCCACTTCAGATTGGATGCTGAGGTCTTCTCTCTCTTCAGTGGTTTCGGATGGTTTTTTCCTTTTCATTCCACTAATTGGTTTCTCTTTCTTATATTAATTTGGTTATTTAGTTACTTTTCTAGCTACGGATTTGCATTCTGTGTGCAGGAATCGGAGAAATTTGAACTTTTGTACTTAGCATCCTAACAATTTCAAACGCTTTTTCTTTGCGGTTTCATTTATAAGTGAAAATCTACTTAAGTGTGTTGCAGTTATGCATTTGATGATATATGTCAACCTAAAAGTCTGGAATTTATGTAGATGGAAGGAAATGCTTGGCAAGTCATTGGACGCTGTTGAAGTAGTTACATTTGATTATCCTTGTAAGTTTACGCCCCAATAGATGTTGCTTGGTTTCTTCCTTTAGATAGTCTAAAGCTATCGTGATTAGATCTCTAAACTCTGTATAATATTTCCTTTGAGTTTTCTGACAATTTTAGCCTAACATAACAACCATATATGATTATCTTGAGTTTCATTATCCAAGGAATTCAAGTATAGAATTCAACTAATAATTTGTTGTCATTACCTTCCCAGTAAGGGTTTCTGTGATCTTGTTCTTTCGTATTAGCTTAAAGCTTACAAGGTATTTGCTAAGTTGCTATGAGAATTTTTGCCTTACTGGGGTAAGCTGTGCTGTTCCAGACATCTCTGGAGGGAAACGGAGAGCACCTCCCAAGGCGGAGAAGTTGGTCGAGTTCCACTCTGAAGTTATCAAAACGGCAGTTGCAAAATTTCCCGGGCACCCATTGATTTTGGCAGGGAAGTCCATGGGTTCAAGGTATTAATATCACACAGGATGCCCTGCTCAAGAACATGCCTGTCAAAATATTTTCTCAAAATATGCTGGCTATTTTGTGTCATTTGGTTTGGGTTGTTGTTGCTTAAGTTCTATATCCCCTTACTATGATGCAGAGTGAGCTGTCTGGTGGCAGGTCAGGAAGACATTGATGCTTCTGCAATAGTTTGCTTAGGCTACCCACTAAAGGTTTGTTGCGATTAACTATGTTACCTCATATTCCAGGTTATGCATCCTTGATAAGTCGATTGTTTCCTTAGAAAGTTTGCATGCTTCGGTTAGAAGTATGTTCCTTCTGAATTCTTCAATAAAATCTTAGAACTCAATCTAATGAGCTTTCACCATTAGCAATATACATTTTCTATAGGGATTGTCTGAATGACACCTCTATAGGTATGTTTAGAACTTGACGTCTTCATTTTATTGTCCCCTCTCTTATTTTGGGGAATAAGACAAAAGGCAAAAAAGTGAGATTACAAATCTATTGGTACCTTAGGGGGTGTCAATTTGAAAATCCATTTTCTATATGCAGTGAAAATGTTATTTGAATTCAAAAATATCTCAAAAGAAAATAATATACAGGTAGCAGGTGTGAGACCTGTGATACAATTGGAGGATGATGTTCAGTTTTATTTGAGTTTTCTGCATTTTTTTTTTTCTTGAATGTTACTAATTTAGTGTTTCAATGCTGTAGAACTAGAAATATTGATGTTAGGGAACTATATTATTACATAATACATCTGCAAATATATAAACAATTCATTTTATTGTGGCTAAATTATGATATTACCTCTGCACTTTATAAGCATTTCATTATAATGCGGTTATCATTATTTACATGTTTGTTTATATTTTCACCATGAATAGATCTATGAAATATGAATGTAATTGGAGTTACATGTGATAACAAATATTTGAACGCTGGAAAGGAATCAATTGAGAATGGCCATGAATATCAGTGTTATATCAACATGTGGAGTTTCTACCGAGTTGGCAAGGGACTTTCCCCTGAGGAAGTGTATGGTTTTGAGTTCGACTCCTCTTACCTCCTTGGGGCCACTCACACGGGGTGTTTAGTGCTCTTCACTGCTTTTAGTGAAAGTTGAATGGTTCTCATTCAACCCTGGAATACCCAGTCCATGCGATTATGGGGTCGGTATGGGCCAGCAGGACTAGTCAGGCTGAAGGCTTGGATACTCGATAAAGGAAAAAAAAAAAAAAAACCTTAAACCTTAGGCAAATAAATGAATGTAATCACAATCTATGAGTTACTACTTTACTATGTGGTCTGGCAGAAGACACTTTGAGTCAGTAAGAAGAATGAAGAAATTAGCCAGTATACATTTTCATTAACCAATATGCAATTGAGGTGCTGCTTAATCTTTTTGGTTTGCTGCGTTTCTTATCTCACTGTTTTGCCCAGGGTATGAATGGTGCAGTTCGAGATGAGACACTACTTCAGCTTAAAACTCCTGTGATTTTTGTACAGGTAAGAACATTTATTTCCATAATTTTTCTGGCATTCTGCCATCCTGGGTATGTTAGTATTATTTAGCTGCTTTAGTGGATCACCAATCGGATTTTGAGATGATTGCACTTGCAGAATTGCTGATGGGTTCTACACATATTCTGTTTGATACATTAGACCTAGGATGCCTCCTATGTGATCCTCCAATGACAATGAAATGCATCCCCTATTCTGGTTTGTTCTAATGAACTGTTTAGAAAGACAAATTTGGTCAAGATAAAAAAAATAAAAAAGGAATGATCTTCTTTCTGTTAGTTACACCTTTTGAATTTCAGATTCAGAGAATTAGGAAAATGCCATGTCAGAGCACTGTAAAGTTAAGTTCCCCTTGACGGTTCACAAAATTTTGCCATGTGGCAGTGTGATGTGGTAAGGTGCCCATTGGATAGACAATAGACGGTGCTGGATAAGCTCAAACACAACAAGGGAGCCAATTTTTTTTTTTTTTTTCCTTTTAAAATAGAAACAAGTATCATTTACATATTTGGCTGTTTATTTAGCTATGGTTTTCCTGTTCTACTGTTCTTAAATGTTTTCTCATCCTCCAAAGGGTAGCAAAGATGGGCTGTGTCCACTGGACAAACTCGCTGCCGTTCGTGAGAAGATGAAATTTGCCAATGAATTGCATGTGATTGATGGAGGGGATCATTCCTTCAAGATCGCTAAAAAACACCTACAGTTGAACGGATTGACCCAAGATGAAGCTGAGGATCAAGCTATTAAGGCAGTAGCAGAGTTTGTTCACAGAACTTTGGGCGCCTGAGGTGGATGAGAATGATACTTTTTGGGAAATATGGCGTCCTGCGTTGTGCCTAATCTGTCCAAACCAGATGTGTGCTTAGCGTATTTGGCTCTGTTTCTTGTTCAGTTTCTTAGTGTGTATTGTAATGTTAAAGTTAAGTTTCCTTGATTCGGGGTTTTATATAAGAAACGTAAATCTTTATCTGTAATCTCTTGAAACTACTCCCTAATCGTGGACCAGGGTTTAAATATACTAAACCGAATGGTCCTTGTCGACTCCAATTTACGTAGAAGGATCAGATCAGAATGGCCAAGCAATCCGACTGATCGATCCTGATTCTTGAAACCTTGTTTTGGACCCTAGTTACCGTACAAATTTGGATCAAAATTGACCACGCCCGATTCTTGAAATACCATGTGGACCGTAACATTTCAACTCAGTGGGTTGCAGATTCATGGATCAAGGTGTCGGCATGTATGGGCTGATATGTATCAGTATCGCTCGGACAAGAGAGGAGATTGAATCACCTAAGAGTGGACTAGTATATTTGTAATGAGGATCTTCTCAAGAACAATATGAAAGATGAGGACAAACGACTATAACTATATTATACATCAATAATAAAGTAGCAGATCATTTTATCGTGGATATAGATAATTTTATTGAATGATATAATTCTTATCTCATCTCATTGTAAACTTAAATAATCTTATTGAATATTTTAAATCTTTGTGTTTGCGTTATGTGATTCTTTATTTACGATTTAAATTATTTTCTACATCGTTTTAGGCTCTTTTTTATATTGCCTATGTCATTGCCAAATTTGTCGACATTTACTCAATATCAACCTACACAAATGGAATTCTCCAATGTCGGCACAAGGTTATTAGATTACATCAATATCATGCTGGTATATAAGCTATTAATCAGTGGCATCAACGATACATGGCCTTTTATATGAGTTTAAACTCACTACACTGTACAATTACTTAATTGTATATGTAAACATCCAACATTTATCTCACTTTTTACCATTACAATTGCATAGAAGAATATATTTGAAAACAAAAAAGACAAATGTTAAATCCTCATCTACAACCATGTGATTGTAGATTCAACAGTTTCAAATTCATTTTACACCTACATGCTCCACGTTGACGATGTTTCCTTATACCCTTTCATTAACCCATGTGCTGACGTATGCGGCCGTACCTTCACGAGCAGGTAAGGTTTGGAAAAAAATCGTCTGCAATTCCGATCTCGTACAATTCCGTGCAATACCACCTTCAGGCGGTGACACGTGTATTGATACCAATACAATGATCCAGATCTGATACAACTAATAAAACATTAAATCAATGAAGAGGCTTTCTTTTGCCTTATTTCTAAATTCCATTTGATCTTGGATGAATATCGCCCAACACCAAACTTATACATACGTTCGGATCCCCACTGAGATTCCTTGCACGTACGCTTCAGGTGCCAAGTTATCACCATTAATTAGGTGAGAAATGGTATTTATGGAGGTTTTTTTTTTTCTGGGGTAAAGAAAAAGAAGAAAAAATAAAAAGTATTGCCGTGTTGTACTTATAAACTTATAGAGCGGATCATGGTCACATACGCTTTTGGTCCATAGATTTAAGATCTATTAAATAAAAAAGAAAAAAAATAGGTGTTATATCAACGGGCTAGGGGGCTAGGGGCGTTCATGTAGTGAATACGTGAATCTTCACTCACTATAGACTTAAAAATAGATTCTCGTACCAGTCACGTACGTACATGAACCTGAGCCGTTCTGATAACCTGAACCACTCACCCACGTTTAAGCCAACATTGATACCTTTGTTAATTAATTTGTAGTCTTGTACTTTTTTTTGGTAGAAATTTTGTAGTCTCGTACACCAAAGATTATTGAACAAACAAACAATATCAATGAGACAATGTAAACGAGAACATCTTATGATAGCATTTCAAGCCTTAACGCCACTAACTAGGACATCCTTGTAAGGAGTAGGAACTGGGACATCCTTGGAAGGAGTTGGAACTATAATTGGTTTTTCTTCCTCTCTTTGCTTTTCCATTTTCTTCCTCCTCTGTTCTTCCAGTATGAGAGGTACTTGACCTTCCCTCTCCCTCAGTAGTCGTTCGTATGCTCCACCTCTCAGTTTCTCTAGCCTCATCCCACCTGGTTGCTGCATCTTAAACACTTTCACCAGATTCAAAAGTCCCCCAATTAAGAAAAGCAAGCTCCCAATTATCCCCATCCAAACCCAGTTCTTCCCCTGCCAAAGATAATCAAGAAAATCTCTGATCTAATTATCATCTAATCAAACAGATTCTTGTGCCAGTAATTCTGAGTTTAGAGTTCAGTTCTTACCAGTAGCATCAATCCATGGTGGATTTCTCCTGATCGGTCACGTAAGTTTAGAATTGCGCCAACCGTGAACAACAAGCTCCCCATCAAGAACGGAATTTGAATGCTCACTTGTAGAATCTGAACATGACCATCAGCCCTCTCGTAAATCTGGCATAAGTTGTGTATTGATCCGATGAGCCATAAAACAGGGCCTGCAACAAGCATGCTTAGAGAATGCTTCTCCCATCCGTAATAACCAATTCGTTTCTCTTCCTGCAATTCAAATAAGAACGCTCATATGGCTTGATTCCATTTATCAAATGATCGGCAATGGTGTAAAATTACGTACCTGAATGAAGATGAGAAGAATGGCTACGAAGGTAAGGATCGATCCAAAGGCCTGCACGATTGGGACTGCGAACTCCACAAGAGCGAGCTGCGCGTCAAATCCAAGCAACGACAAGCGATAATCGATGCCAGCGAAATGCGCTAACAGATCGTGAAGATTAATTAGGGTTAACAACATTAAAGCTATGATGAGAACAACGAGGCCCGATTTGGCTTCCATGGAGAGCTGAGATACAAATCCAGCGAGCAAGAGAATCGAAGCGAAGACGTAGAGACCGGCATTTATGTATTCCAACCTATTACGAGACAACCAGGGACCGTATAATCGGATCTCTCTTGCCGATGCGAGCTTCACCATTTCAGAAAATCTCCGCAACTACGGATGCCGATTAGTGATCAGTACGGTAGTCTTCTCCAAATACACAGATTCAGACACTCTCCTGAGTCTGAAATTGGTTAGAATCGACTGAAATTGAAATGAAGAACTTGAAAGATCGAGATCTTAAGAACGGAAGCAGAGAAAATCGATTCTGTAAAAGCGACAAAAATGTAGGATTGCTTCTGCTGCTGCTACTAGTTGTGTATTAGTTCTATCGATGCGTGTGAGTGGCAGTTGGAAGGAGATACGTGTCGTGGTGCATGGGGTTCCCCAAAGTTTTTGCTTCCAAAGTGTTGCGAGAATTGCATTACGTGTCACCTAATTCTTCGCGCACTTCTTGGTTTCTGGATTAGTTGATGTATAGTTGGGCTGTTCTGTTCTAATGTGGACTTCAGGCCCAGCCCAAGTTTTACTGAACCAAAATTTTTAAAGTTTAGATATTTACAAGGACATTGGTGAGAGAACTCTTACTGCAGTTTCTCGCTTGAGCTTGGATCATACCACAGGTTAGAAATTGGCTCGGTGGGTGACTTGAGACGGAGGCTCTGATGACTAAGTTAGTATCCAGACAAAGAATAAAAGAGAGAATAGGCAAAGATCTGAGTATCTTACCTTAAAAATTCGTTAAATCTCCCTTATATATTGATTGGTGACTCCTCTCATTGGTTGGTTGGTTGTTTTTCTTGTTGATGTGGACTCGCGAGCCATTGGTGTATCGATCACCATTTGAGCTAAGGTGTCAGATCATATAATGGCTAACCATGATGGTAACAGTTAACCCAATCATGATTACCCTAGGGTGGGAAAATCACCTAACCTGAACTTAGTCAAGTTTGTTTTCTTTAGTTGAGTATAAGCCATGGTGAAGGATGAATTCTTTCACAAATGGATATCGTTGTGATTGAGTGTCAGGAATGGTGAATGGTAATTCGGACTTTCAATATGTAAGAGCAAAATAATGATGATCTTAGATTTATGGGTGAACCTTTTATCGGGGTTAAAGAAAACTTTCTCTGAAGAGCAATGTTAGTTTTTGTCATTTGATAAAGTGGAATTAGGTTTTAGGTATTGATATCGTATTGGCTAATAAAATTGTACTTTCAATAAGGTGCAATTTTGTACTAAGAAATTTGTTGCACGAATAACACAGTACATACTTTTTTATTTTTAGTATTTTTTCATCAGACTTGTTATACGGTTTTCCTCAAGCCACGACGAAGAAGGAATTCTTTCACTGATGATCATATTGGCCTCAGATGTGGATGTTTCATTTACCGCGGGTGAAGAAAAATTTTCTCCATCTTAATAGGGATTATGTAATGCAATGGGTGAACGGTCAAGGATAGGGAATGGAATCAGCTAACCCAACTTAGCAAAGAATAGGAAATGCCAAAGCTTAAACGATCGAGCTTGGCAAACCTCGAACTAGACCACACACGCACATACACAACTTTATTTCATTGGTTTTATTCATTTAAAGCATAAGTAGTACAATAGAAGGGTGTCACATTTATTCTTAGAAGGTAAGCTTCATCATTAGAGCAATTTCATTGCTAATATCCCATTATTTGCTAGAGATCATCTAGTAGAGTAATGCTTCTTCAATCCCTTAATTCCTCTTAATCCTGCCAAAAGAAAAGGAAGAAAATGATTCAAAATCAGGATATATATGAACTACGCTAACACATGTGCATGCCAGTGGCATGGCTTCAAACCATGAAACTTGACAGTACTTTAAAGAGGGTAGCCCCCAGTTTCTGATCTTAAATGCTATAGTACAAGTTACATATAGGTAAGGGTGTCGAAAATTGGCTTGCACCAGTAGGCCCGACTAGAACCGACCAGTTAAAGCCCAGAATTAGATCACTGGTTAGTAAACAGTCAAGTGCCAAGCCTATTTCGATTCTTATTTTGGTGTTCATGGTGCTTGGTTGTAGTTCGATGGGCACCTGACTATGACCAACCATTTATAATCCGATTAACTTGTTATAATTTAAACAACTTATTTTTATAGCTTAACATATTTAAATATATTCATTATACCCAATGAGTCCTATTAATTTGATATCGATTATGAATCAATAATCGACTGATCAACTATAAACATATCCATGCCTAGTCTATGATGACCTATAATTAACTAAAACGAAGGTGTTTCATGTGGGGGGAGTGTGACAAGGTCCAAGGCCACACTCCCCCATAGAAACCATTTTCCCTCCACTAAATAATGTGATAATGGTGTGAAAATTAAAGTTGATGATACCAATTAGGCCTGACTGAAACTTATCAGGACTGATTGATTGACTCGCCTATGTATATACCTTCTATTTGCAGTGACCCTCGTCCTCGCTCTTGCTCTCGCTGCTGCTACTGTTGCTGCTGTCACCATTGTGCTCAGCCTTTTCGTCTTGACAAAGTTAAGAAGGCCAGCCCCAAGACCATGGTGCTTAGTGTGGGAGGCTTTCATGCATAGCCAACCTGTGACTCATGGGCTTGGGGTTTGCCAACATGATATGTTTGGGTTTGGCTGTGATGCTCTTCATGCTTGTGTTCTGTCCATCCCTTCCAAACCTCCTTGATCTTGTTGTAGTAGATTGCTCCCCACATTTGGCTTGGGCATCATGAGAAACTTGGTTAAAGGGTTTTTGGCATTGCATTGAAGCCATGGCAAGTGACAAGTTAACTCACAATGACAAAGAAATGGCTTATGGTTGTCTATGTATGGCGAAAGGTTTTATGTATGGCTTAAGGTTGTCTATGTATATGGTGGTGTCTTCAGCTGTAGAGGTAAAAAGGCTGTTGGGTTTGGTCCATCTTTCGGTGTTGATCGGATCGATTCGATTCGATTCGATTTAGGTTTCTAGTGATTCCATAAGCCCCAAGTCAAAACCAAAACTTCACCAAAAAAAAAAAAAGAGTCAAAACAAACCGATTTTATTGTTTTAAGTCCAAAATGCCCTTGACATTGTTCAATAGTCCGATCCGACCAGAACCCCGTGGATTAAGAAATCCGGTGAACGGAAGAGTTGTGGAATCAGTGAATGTACAGATGGGGAGGAGACGAGACCGACGAGTTCAAGTCGATCCCAATCGCGATCGTCAACAGTCGGAATCGGTAGCTCTAGAAGATCGAAGGAGCAGCGGCGTTTTCTCTGATCGCCGGCTAATCGTTATCTTCTTCTCCTCCGTCGTCTTGCTTCCCATCTTTTCCCTAATAGTTTACCGTATTAAAGAGGCTCCGCAGGCAGCCGATAAGCTCCTCTCTGTATACGACAGAAGCCTTGTCAATCCTAATGTGAACTACCAAGAAATCCTCGCCGTAAGTACTAATTCTTTCTTCGTCTTGCTCATCCATCTCTTTCTTCCCTGTTTTTTCCTTATATCAGAGTTGCAGTGCCTTTTTTTTGTTGCTTCTTAAGAATGTGGGATTTCAGATTTATTGTTTTTGCTTCCAAGGAATTCAGGAACATTCGAAGGTTTTGGAAAATACAAGCCATCGACACTATACTTATCCAGTACTGGCTTATATCACCCCCTGGTATGCTTCGCTATAATATCAATTCTTCTTTTTCGTAGTAAGGTAATCGTTTTAGCTTATTCACGGGACCTTACAAACGATACAAACACAAATGGTTCTGATTGGAGCGAATTTATCTCATTTCAAATAGTGTGTGGAAATTGCTAGCGAATTGACATGGAAGAAACACTAAATCATAATTGTCAAGGCGCCTTGGGGAACCCAATTCTTTGGAAGAGCAACTAGGCGACAAGGCGCAAGGGTACCCTAGGTGTGTATTATTTACATTGTGTTAGTATGAACACAGAATTCATATCAATGCAATATGATATAAGGATGCTTATTCCTACCAAAAAAAGAAGATATAAGTATGCTAATAATGATTTAATATGAGAAAACCTACTTATAATAAACAAATGATTTAATATAAGCATACCAATAAAAAACAAAGCAATAACTATTAATCGATGAGAAGTGTCAAAAAACTCATATAATATAACCATATAAGTTTATTCAATATTTGTTCCTCTGTGAATTGGCATACACAATAACACCGGAAAATGACAGTTTAAGAATAGTAGAGGTAATCATCTATAACCATTAATTGACGTGAAGTGTCAAAAAACTCATAATGTAAGTATGTAACTATATAAGCATATTCAAAATTTGTTCCTCTGTGAATTGGCATACACAATAACAGCGGAAATTGACAGTTTAAGAGTACTAGAGGGAATAATCTATAACCATTAATTGACTTGAAGTGTCAAAAAACTCATAATGTAACTATATAAGCATATTCAAAATTTGTTCCTCTGTGAATTGGCATACACAATAACACCAGAAAATAACAGTTTAAGAGGGGGGAAAACATACAGTTTAAGAATGGTAGAGGTAATCATCTATATACTAAAGAATTTATATATTGCAATTGATAATGTTAGCATGTTCAATGATGCCAGTTATGCCATCAACGCCTTGGATCTGATTTATATCTTGATATCTTGTTTGCTAATATAAAAACTGTTGTTGACCAAAATCTTATCTCTATCAGTTCAATATTTGCTGAGATATCTGAGTTCCTAATTTTTAGGATCTTGTGTTGCTAATTCTGTAACAGTTCTGGTTCTTGAGATCCAGCCGTTGGATCGAGTCATCCTTTTGAAGAGTTGTTCCTGCTATTTTATCAACTTCATATCAGAAATTCACGTTCATCTGAGTTACTGATATGTTGGTATTAATTAGTTTTGAATTCTGGTTATTGTCAAATCACCGTGATCCTGGTTAATTTGAGTTTCCGAAACCTAATCCTTTAGGCTTCTAGAAACCCATCACCCTTCTTATGGTTATGGTGTATATTATTGGATTACTGTCAATGCCGATGAGTGGTTTACCTTGGCCTCTGTTTGGGTGCCATGTCTCTGTGTGTAGTTGTTGGTATTATATAATACTCATTGCACAGAATTACTCTTCCATTGTTCATTTACCTTTGAAAATTAATGGGGTTTCCTTTGTCAAATTGACATGATGAATGCAATTCTGATATCCTTGTTCAATTGCTCACTGTAGGAACTCCAGAGGCTATGAACTGGCAAAGAGATTCATCTCTAAGATCACACATGTATCACCTGTTTGGTATGATCTGAAAAGGTATGGTCAAAGTTGTAATGCAGTCTTGCCCTCTGGCTGCTCTCATTTTAATATCCTGTTTGTGGTTTCTCCAATTCCAGTGAAGGGACAAAATTAGTTCTTGATGGACGGCACAATGCTGATAAAGGATGGATTTCTGATCTTAGAATGAATGGGCATGCTCTGGTATGGTTATTAACTTGACTCATTCTCCTTTAAAATGCATAATATCAAAGGCATGGAGTGGTTTTTTTTTTTAATTATTTAAATTAAGAATAAATTGACATTGTTCAGCAAAAGGTATGTGATGAGAAGAGGGATTCAAATCATGGATAGTAAAATAAACTGTTTAAAATTGCTACAGTGTACCTTTAGTTCTTTACCATTAAAATTGCTAAAGCGTATTACAAATCAAGTTAAAAGCATGACAAAATTTAAGATTAAGCATATCAATGATTGTTAAAATTAATTAGCAACTGAGAAATATGTAAGTCCTTGTAACTTGAGTTCTAAAGACTCTTCCAAATTACATAGTTTCCAGTTAGAGTCCAGAGAATTCCAAGGCTCTGTGTTGAGGCTAGCTGGTAAACATTTGAAGCATGTATCACTGAATAATTATTTTTCTTTTGTTTTGCATCTCCCTTAGATCCTGGATTAGGTGGGTCTCCTGAGGAAGAAGCATGTTCATTTCCCTGTTCAAGCAAGTTGGGATAAGGTTTTGGTTGTTGTTTGTTGTTGTTTATTTCCCTGTTACATCATTGCAGAATGTGGATTACCACCACTGGAGTACCTAGTTTTTTGGTTGGTGACTTATGCTGCATCACTTACACCCTTAGAATTCTATAGCGATGATGGTAGTTTTCCTGTGGGAAAGAAGCAGAGGTGTTTTTTTTAAGGGTGTGTTACTGTGTTGTCATGGTGATTACATTGGCTTGCTAAATAATTTTTGCTGTTTGTATATTTCAAAACATGTCTATGATTGGATCTCAGGTGGTTAGAAATTAGAATTTTGTTTAGCAAGTTGTCACAGCAGTTAATTTTGCTTTCATAAAAATGCTCATTTAAATTTTTTGTGTTCATAGTGGATCATACAGTTTTTAAAGGTTGGTAACTTGGTATTGCCTTATTAATAGGTGTTACCTAGAGTTGTTCTTGAAGCATTTCCCAAGGAGTTTCTTAGAAAGAAAAAGCAAAAGGATAAAGCAATTGATCTCATAGTAAGAGAGTGCAGGTAAGATATCTACCTTCACTTCTATTCTGCTAGGTCATCCTTTACCTCACAAAGAATGCTAATCCTAGTAATGAAAACATCCAAGGGAGTAGATGTGCTTGGCAAATCTTCATACATGGGGCCCTTTTTGCTTTTAGTCATAATCCTTTTATTTCATTTATGGTAAAATATGTATACAGAGAAGCATGCAAGAGGATGTCATGAGTATAGCTAGTTAAAACATATAAAATAGGTTTACCAGGCTTGTTCCCTGCTTTGGTGGCATGTTCTTCCCCTTTCTTCCGCTCCCCACCTTTACGGTTTTGTTGTTTCGAAGAAGTTCTTGCTGGCTGTCTGGGGACAGTTGTTGGCAAGGCCTGCTGGGCTTGCTTCTCATGAGATTGGGTGAGGGAATCGGAAAGGGGCTCATAAACCGAGCAGGCGGGCTTTTGGGCGCACGGAAAGAATACATGTTTCAAATGCCTTCATGTATTTTTCCATATTAAAGCCATTTTTCATATCTTGCAAAAACATAATGCAAAAAACGGCTCAATTTCAGCGTCTCCTTTAAATGCATATAATGTACGTGCTCTTTTTTTGAATTATAAAAACATTATTTTTTTAGGACCAAGTTCTCGGAAGTCCTTGCGTCCACAAAGATTTGGTTCAATCTCTCTAAGTTCTGGTCCATTCAACCTGAAATTTATATTATGTATTTTCTAAGTACACCTATCATGCATCTGGTAAACTTATATTTTTGTATTTTCTAAAATTACATTTGGCTCTTCCCAAACTTCTTTTCATCCCAGGTACTGTTTTTTATTTGTCAAAAAAGACCAGAATTGGTCTGACTTCACAAAATAACTCCTGCTTCGTCTTGTTTGGGAATTTTATCAATTAATGTTATGCAGTTTGGAATTGGATGCATGTTATTAAGCAGTATCATAGCCATGCATGAGCATTCAAGGTAGGTTTCCATTTTCCAAGATTCAATATGTTGAAAGTTTTGTATGTGATGTTTATATATTTGTCAAGAACATTTTTTTATGTTCACCGACTTCTTGTATACAGGGATATGGGATACGATGGAATCGTCCTAGAGTCATGGTCGAGGTGGGCAGCTTATGGTGTCTTGCATGATCCTGACTTGCGAAGTACGTTATACAAATTTCCCTTGAATCTGCTCTCTGAATCTTATTGGGGCATAACCTTTTACTATTTTGAAATAATGAGAAGTCATAAAAACTTTTGGTATGCTGCTACTTTAAAATATTAAGACAATTAATTTTCATTCATAATTTTGCTTTTGAGTTGACACTGAATCTAGTACACCCTGATTGACTTTTTTTCCAACTAGAGTAACGTTAAAGAGGAATATTTCCTAGTTCCGTGTACAACATTGTTGAAGGAATCAAGGAATAACTTTCGAAGAAATGCTGAGGAATTTCTGGTCATTCAATTTTATTGAGAAATTGCCATGGACAATTCTCTTTCTATGGTTTTGTCATGAAACCTGCAATATATATATATATATATATATATTTGGGGGGGAAAAATCACATCAAACGCAGGGCGCTTGAAGCAATTGTGACAAATGAAAAGATGATCAAAAGAAAGGGGTGTGGATCAAGTTACCTGGTGCATAGTAGTGCCATAGGCTATTGAAAAATGGAATTATATTTATGCACTGAAATTGTCTCTGTTTCCCTTTGTTAATCAAATAATTGGAGTTCCTCCTTTCTTTAGAGGCTAGGAAGCCTGATCACATCACCTGTGTATATTGCCTAATGCTAAAAGCTTGTGTGCGCTGCTTCTTTTATTGTTTTCTCTTAGCTAGAAGGGTTCTATTTGGGACTAATATTAATTGTAATTTGGCTATGTTGGCTACTTGATGGGTTTACCTCATTTGGTATTTGCATAGATGCTTCAAGAACCATTAAGAATTCAAAATTTTATGAACAACTATTTTATTTACTTAACTAGAAACATTATTAAAGCTTTGACATTGAGAAAAAAATTGAAATAGGGGCAAAGTGATTGTAATGCTATATAGAAATTAGAATTTATGGTCTATGATATTGCCTTGCTATTCATTTTCACTTTGGTATATATTAGTATGTTTTGAGATTGAGAAAAGTGTGAAAAGGATGGAAAAATGATTGAAAGCTATATTTATTTGATTTTTTTTTTTTTTTACCAGCAGCATAACATCATTTAGAAGATTTGAATGTTGGAACTATTGTCTTTTTAGGCGTTAGCACTCCAATATATACAATCACATCTTCTCTCTCTCTCTCTCTCTCATAAATGTGCACAATGAGCCTTCTCATCTTTGTAGTGGAGAAAAGTTACTATCTGTTATGGTGCATAGAGATCGTGGGCAGATTAATTGTGCGATTGATTTATTGAGTTTCAGCTTCATTCACTACTGTCCTATTACTGCATCAACTTAATTTACTCTTTGTTTGTACACCAGCCCAGGCACTGCAGTTCATCAAACAACTTGGGGATGCCTTGCATGCAGTGAACTCAGAGAGGAACCCTGAGCATTATCTACAATTGGTTTATGTTATAGGTCCACCACATTTAAGGAACCTCCAGTCACATGATTTTGGACCAGAAGATCTGCAAGCCTTGAGCAGTGCTGTGGATGGTTTCTCACTTATGACATATGACTTCTCTGGTCCTCAAAACCCTGGACCTAATGCTCCTCTCAAATGGATGCAGTCTACCCTACAGCTGCTGCTTCATTCTACCAGGAGTGATCCAAGCATGGCTCGTAAGATGCTCCTTGGCATCAATTTCTATGGGAACGATTTCATGCTTTCAGAAGGTATGCAGTGATAGTGTATATTGTATGTGGGGGTGGGCGTTTTTTTCTCCCTTCTCTTTGGGAGCGGTGGGGGTGAATGCTTCATTTTACTTTCCAAGGGAGATGTAGATTAGACATTAGTTATTAATGATTCTACAGAGACTGTCCCATTCAATGCTCTATAGAGATTGTCTAGTTACCCACATCTGCAGAAAATAGGGACATGATACTGGTGGCTCATGTCTGCTTATGTTTAAAATTTGGCACCCTTCCTCCTTTGCAGCTTTTTAAGTGAGGCTTATTTAATATCCAACTGGGATGTTTTGCAGGCTCTGGTGGTGGAGCTATCACCAGCAAGGAATACCTATCTTTGTTGGAGAAGCACAAGCCTGTGTTGCAGTGGGAGGAAAACAGTGCAGAGCATTTGTTTGTCTACTTCGATAACAAGCGAGTCAAGCATGCAGTGTTCTACCCTTCATTGATGTCTATCTCAAAGCGCCTGGAAGAAGCTCGAACATGGGGGGTTGGCATCTCTATTTGGGAAATAGGGCAAGGTTTGGATTATTTTTTTGATCTTCTCTGAACTCAATTCTTCTTGTTTTTTCATTTTCAAACATTGTAACATAAATTTTGTTTATGTAGCTTCAGTTCTTAGGTGACCTGATCTGTTAGAAAGGAAACTTTTGTTGATTAACTGTTGCTGTCAATGTTATAAAGATTGCAATTTTATTCAATCAAAACTGATGCAATGATCACCTTCTTAAGTTCTCTAGGTATGCTTCCTATATTAACCACAAATCAATATAAAGTATAAGGAAAGCTGGTTTTGTTGATGGAGTCCATGGTATTTCATGGAATCATGGTGAAGAAGATGATCATTGGTTTAGCTCAATGATGGACTGACTTTTCTTCTTTAACCTGATGCTGGACAAGGAATTGTGGGATCTCATCAGAGCTGCTACACTCACCTGCTGGTTTGCAGTTTCATTTACATCTAAATGAAATAACACAAAGTATAGTTTGGAAACAGTAAGATTGCTGATGAAAGAACAGGAAAAATTCTTGCAAACCGGGAATTAATCAGCTCATGACATTCTCAAACTTCAACCTACAGGTCGCAATTGTCAGTAAGATTGCTCCAACAGCTCCTAGAACAAGAGTGTAAATGTATAGCTTTCCAGGCAGCTTTCCATTCTTTCTGCCTGCATTGCCAGTTGCAAATATGCATCTGTGGATCTGAGACTGCTATGAGATTCATGGCTGTTATGGGGAAGGAGATGTTGGAGGTTTGAAATCTGGATTCTGCATTCATAAAGATAAAAGACCACATCAATTTACTTTATAACATGAACAACTAGTTTGTCTATGTAGCAGGTAATGGGCTTATGTTTAAGAAGCTGGACATGGTAGCTTAAGCTATCATATTAGATGCAAATGGAAGTACTATATGAAACTGCAATTTATTTACTATTTCATTCTCCACCTATAGATGGAGTTTGTGTAAAGATTAGTTTTTCCCACCTTAATCTCATCAACAAGCTCTTTGGAAGCAACCTTGGTGTTCTAAAACTCATCAACCTGTTGCAGTGTTTCCTTCCGATTTTGTCAATGTAAAGTAGGTGAGGGTGAGCTTGGCGCAACGATAAGGTTTTTCTATTGGTAGTGGTCATGGGTTTGAGTTTTGGAAACAGTCTATCTAAAGTGGAGGTAAAGCTGCATTCATTTTGATACTCCCACACCCCATAATGGCAGGAGCTTTGTGCATTGGGTACACCCTTTTTTTTTTTGTTCATAATTCGACAATGCTGAATTTCAAGTCGTATAAAGTTGAAGTTCATTATCTTCTCTTTTATCCAGACAAAAGATTGATTAGAAAATTCATCAAATAGAGAAATATGGATTTGTTTATTCAGTCGTGTAAAAAGGATTGAAAGATAGCAAATTCGACATCGTGAGATTAAATTTTCAAAAAATTGTAATTTCCTTCTCCACTTTTTTTTTTGTCTCAGGAGATCATTTCCACTTAAAACGACATTTGAACCGAATTACCAATACCGTATACAAAACCGAATAAACGAATCGAGCCGGTTTCGATTTACCCTCTCATGAGTCATGAGTCATGACGCAGAGCCAAACGTGCGCACCCTTACTTCAGACACTGTAAAGGGTAAATGTGTAATTATGACTATTCGCTGCCTACGCCCTACAGCGAGCGGGAGATTATTATTTTGAAATTTAGTTGAACTGAAAACACCGAAATGAGTCAAATCACTGTTTCTCTCGTAACCAAAAAAGAATCAGTCTCTCTTTCTCTCTCTCCTCGCCTCGCTTCCATGGCGAGGGTTAAACACAGAGCCGCACGAAAATCTGCACGATTATCAGGTCTGCTCTCTCTCTCTCTCTCTCTCTCTCTGTGTTCGTTCGGTCGGAAGTCCATCTTAATTTCTGTGGTTTTTTTCAATCATGGAAACCTAATTTCATTTGTTACTTTATTTTCAATTTTCTAATAGGAGCTGGAGCAACATCGGCATCTCCTGGCCCGAGTTCGGTACTTTTCTCTGGTTTCATTTATAAATTTCTCTAATTGATCTTCTTCCCTGCTCCATCTTTATTCTGGAATTGATTCCTGAAGTCTTTTAAATTTGTTACAAAAATTAACATATAGGCTTCTGGTAGACGCGCTACAGGAAATGCAACCGACGCACCCGAAAGTAAGTCCTTTGCTGCCTCGGACTCTGTAATTGGTTGTTTCTCTCTCTGAAATCATGAAATATTGATGCCTCAGGTTCTACGGCAAGACAGAGGCAGCGTAAACCTTACCGCCACCGCCCAGGAACGGTGGCTCTTCGGGAGATTCGCCAATTCCAAAAAAGTTTTAAACTGCTGATACCGGCGGCACCTTTCATTAGAACTGTGAGTTACTAAGCTCACATTGATCTTAAGGGTTTGTTAGTTTCGAATAGAAATGTTCGTTTATTGGATTGAACAAAAACTGCAACTTTGCCCTGAAGATATGCGTTCTACACATACAACTTAGCTCGCCAAATTCTTAGCATGCTCAGTGAAAGCCAAAATTTTTCTGAGTTCATTAACGTGGACAGCGTTCATGGACATTGACCCAGACAGTCCAACTGTTGATTTTAGCCATGGAGTTGGCTATAAAACCGAACACCATACTGTTCTTACTATTTCTGTCCATATGATTGAAGCAGTGTTACTCTCTGTAACCTGCTCTAATGAGCTCTCCTAAGTAGATTTTTGGGATCATCTAAAGAGTATATATGGTACATGTTTGGTTCATGGCCGGTCCAGAAGATGTTCTAGTGTGTGAAAGTGAAACAGACTGGATAGATCTCCTTGACAGTTTGTTTTTGGCACCCACTCACTTTTCCTTTTGTACGACACTTTTTCAGATGGTAGGATAGGTTTCATAGAAACAACGTAACCATTCCTTTGTTGTGCCCAACATTTATACATCTCAAGTTGACTATATATATTTTATTATTTATTTATTTATTTTTTTTGGGGGGGGGGTTGGGGAGTGTGTGGGACTAAACTAGGAAAAACATGTGAAAATAAAAAACTAGGGATGGATGGTCAGGCCAGATAACCAACTCAAGAAAAATGTTACTCAACATATTTGCATTTGTCCAAATTTAGGTTTACTTTCATCAGTTTCAGTGTTTAAATGGATCTTAAATCAAGGTTTACTTTAATTTTTTGGTGTTATTGTGCTTGTTTTTTGGTGATGATGTGCTTTGTAGTAAGCTTTGAATAGAGCTGATTTGAGAAAAAAGGATCCATGTAGCAGCCCCTTTTGGTTGGGAAGATACGGCTGAGTTGAGTTTGAGTATGCTTTGTGTAGTAAGACATTTTTATTTGCTATTAGTTGATTGAGCTGGTTGATTATTTGGATTAGGTAATTAAGCTTGTAGAAAATGAGTTATTAAAACTGATTCTAATGAGTAGCTTCATTTTTTTCTTAGGTAAGGGAGATTAGTACATTCTATGCTCCAGGGGTAACTCGCTGGGCAGCTGAAGCTTTGGTAGCTCTTCAAGAGGTACAAAAACTATTAGTTTATACTTTATACCCATGCAGTCCAAGCACACTGAAATGCCTCTAGACCATGTCTTTTTAGAAACTCATTTTATCCCCTTTCTCCAAGGGGAGCCATCCTCTATCTCCTCGTGTATTAAATTCATTCATCGTTTAAATGTACATTTGAAATGTCATTATACTAAGTCAAGTGAAATTGTCTATGAAATCTATCTGTGTTGGTGTGACTCACCAAAGAATTTCCTGGAGAAGCAGGAACGGCCTCGTACTAACTATGCCAAACCAGTACATCTTATGGATCTTTATAAATATATATTGCATTTACTGGGTGACCCTCTTTGTAGGCGGCAGAAGATTATTTGGTTCATCTATTTGAAGATGCAATGCTTTGTGCAATCCACGCGAAGCGTGTTACTCTAAGTAAGTTGGTGTTCTTAAGTGAATTGGAGTTTTGTTCTTTTCATTTAGGGTTCTGTTTACATCCTAGGTTTCTTGTGAATATTCGTGATAGTTAGAGCTGGTGACAGGTTTTTGAGTTAATTGATTCCTTTTCTATTGATTAGATCATTTCATTCAACACTATTTATTGAAAACAACAATTTGGTTTGATAATCATTTTCTTAAAACTTTTACTTGGTAAACCATGCATGGGTCGGGAATAAAAGATTGCAGTCTTTAGATTTCAGTGCTGAACATCCTGTATGCATGAAACTCTTAACAAGCTTGCTTCCTACGGTTTTGTTCTTGTTCTTTGCATGATCAATGTCATTATGTCAAGGAAGTGATTCTTGGTTGTCGGTATATGGAGGCTCTTGTTGAACCTTTAAATGTGAATTGGCAAATTCCCCATTGTTTTGTTAAGACAGAGGCATTGATTTCCTAATCAAAGTTTGTGTAGGATTGGCTGCTAGATCAGAACTGTGCTTTGAGTGGCATGGATATAATATGAAAGGATAGAGTCTAGAGGTGGGAAATGTGTAGACTTGACAAAAAGGAGAGTTTGGGCATGATTCCAGAGTGGGTTGCATTATCTGTTATGCACTTATGGTTTGGGAGGAAATTACTAGCACTTTCATGAAGTTAATGACATTGAACATTTCAAATTTTAGCTTTAATATGGTTCTGGGATTTGCATGGAATACTTGGAATATCTTGTTGAGGTTTGAATCTGTCACCACTTTTTTTGCACTAGTTTTTCTGCTTTGCTATCAAATCATTGGAGAAGACAAATATAATGAAAAGACAAAGTCACCTGTTTCCTGGTTTCAAGGGTTCTGAGGAGGCTTAGC
The DNA here is from genome assembly GCF_013358625.1 of Macadamia integrifolia. Classification (NCBI taxonomy): domain Eukaryota; kingdom Viridiplantae; phylum Streptophyta; class Magnoliopsida; order Proteales; family Proteaceae; genus Macadamia; species Macadamia integrifolia. Next base: position 36,880,623 of record NC_056562.1, read on the forward strand.
TCCCTTCCAATTTACCTCTCTAATAGCTGATTTTCTGGCAGATGGTGTTTGGCAGGAGCTAGGCAAATGAAGCTCACTTCTTTGTTTCTCCTGGAATGGTTGATGCATAATCTCCTCCACCTCTTTCCTTCATTTTTAACCATATGGCTTTTGCTAGTTGCAATTGCAAACAATTTTCATAGAATTTTTCTGTGATGTTCTAATTATCAGTTGTCACCAAATAATAAAGTTGGGAAAGCTGATGCATAAGGTATAAAATGGGGAAGCCCTCAAGCACATTGTATAATGCTTGAATCTGCATTGAGAAACTTAAATAATGTTAAAAAAACTAGGAGTTACGACTTATAATACAAGTGTATATATCATTAGTCTTATGGACTTTTCAATATCATGCTTTATGTATTCAATTATTTTCCTTGCTAAATAAGCTAGTACGACCCTAGTTGTACTGGGATGTAGCTGTTACTGACCTTTGTTTTCACCATTGACCTTCACCTATCCCCCTGAAAGTTCAGTTATTTGATAAGTTATTTTTCGGTACTTGGTTCCATTGTAAACTAACTTGTCTTTGTTTCTCTGTTTTTGCTCCAGTGCAAAAGGACTGGGTACTAGCACGAAGGATAGGAGGGAAAGGGAGGCCTCGGTGAGAAGGGTGCAATACTTATTGGCATTACCATCTGTGGATGGTAAATGTTTCATATATTTGTCTGTTTGATATCCTTTTTATCTTAGTGCAATCATATGACAAAATTTACCAACCAGTAATCAATCTTAAAGTGCTTTGTTGGTTCTGTAGCATCTTTGGAGATTTACTGGATGGTGATGAAGTAATCTGAGTCTTCTTTGATTCATATCTAGCCTGAGATTCTTTTTTTTGTTTTGGGTAGGGGTGGGTGTTGGGTGTTGGCTGACTTGGATGTTGTAGATGGGGGTCATTCAATGGGAGATAACAGTGTAACCATTAGACCTCTAATCAAATGGATGTTTCTTAGTTCCAATTAATAGACCACATGTTTGATGTATATCCTGAAGTCAAAGGGCAAATTTACCAACCTTCTACTGTTATTAACCTCCAATACAATAATACCAACCTCCTAATTAATATTTTAAGCAAGGGAAAAATTCATTTGAATTGTCTGGAACTGGTAAGCCTACCAAAGCAGCCCATTTTCATTGTGCCATGTTGAATGATGATGTGGTAATTTTGACTGTTAGATAGGTACATGGTTTGGCTTAGCTTTGTGTTAAATTTCAAATATTAATTCGCTCAATTTACTTACTGTGTATTAGCATGCATCCCCATGTGTGTCTACCCACAAATTGAAATTTTACGTGTGAGCAAGGGACCTTGGGTTTACCTGTCGGCCCCATCTGATATGTAGTGTGGCAGATATTTGGGCTGCTCTAATAAACTTATCAAGCCAGGTCGCTCTGTTACCCTTAGAATATTGTTTCCATTGGTTGTAGTTACAGTACTTGTCCGAAACCTTTGGGGAAGAAGGGTATTATTAGTTGGTGGATCTAGGGGTAGCCCAGGGCCATTGGGCTGGGCTGAGTTAGCTGAAACTTTGTTTCTTTCTTCTTCTTCTTATTCTCTCTCTCTTTTTTTTTTTTTTTTTCGGGCTGGAATCATGCATGGGGCTAAGTTTCGGTTGGGTTTTTGCTCTACCTGCTGACAATCTTAAGGCTATGCCAGGCAAAGATGGGCCAAGTCTTGACAGGTAGGGCCAGTGCGGCAAATATTCATCCGATTGTCCAATTGTACAGCTCTAGTTGACAGAAGGTTGAGATTTTTTTGCTGAAATGTGAAATATTGGCTTCGCTATCTCCTTGGAACTCTGCTTTTGTATTGCATGAAAACAGCATAGAGATATTTGTCCTGGTTGTGGTTAGACATAGTTGGGGATGAGTGGGGAGAAAAAGAACCAGAATTGATTCTGTACTGGAAGGTTCTCAAACTGGTGGTGAAGATGAGGTCAAGGTGGATATGGAACCTGTTGCTACCTCTAAATGGTTCCTGTGCTCAGATATTCTTCCACTAGTATGGTAGGTTGCAAGTAAGTTTGAAGTCTTGTTACACAAGTATGGATTCCTATGCTCAGATATATGTCATGGATATTTATTATTTGGTTCGAGGTTGTTTTGTTTGATTCATTTAATTATTTGATTCAGTTTGATTAATAATGCATTCAAATTTTTTGATCCATTGAATGTTATATTTTGATGGTATATTATGTGGAGAACAATCTTGGTATTAGGGTTCTTGTTGATGAATCAATGTTGGGATAAAGTGAAGATTTGAATAAGTTCTAAATGGATGTCATTGGAATTACATTATCAAAAGTAGAACCTGATACTTAACAAACTTGGTGCAGTGAAGAAAGAGAAGAGAAATATTAGAAATATTTTGAGTTCTTCTGGGATGCAAGTAGCAATACTAGAACCTAGCAAACTAGAATCTTGTAATTTTTTGTTCTTTGTACCCTATGGCTGTGGGTTTCACTCTCAGCTGGAGGGAGTTCAGTCAGGCCAAAAATTTTCTGTTTCTGTTTTCTATTCTGTACAACCAAACGGGTCCTGGGCCAGGATCAGGGGAGCGGGGGGCCATCCAATGAATTACCTATTCTACCATTGCATGGTCAACCAAAACCACCACCCAAGTAGCCCATGTACTTTCGGATTAGCCTATTTTGTGCAGGCAGGTTGAAAGCTTAGCAACTTCAGAATCTTTGATATGCATTTTCAGAATAGATTCTTGGTTTAAAATGGAATTTGATACCGATATGATCCAGCCGTCTAACTGATTTGATACTGATACTTGGAACCTTGCTGGAGTGACTTCTTCATATCATTTCCTTTCAATATTTGTAGAATTTCTTTGATGATTTTGTTCTTCCAAGGCTAAAGCCAAAACTTATGCAAACAAGGTAGTACCAACAGTAAAGCTCCATTCAACCAAACCAACATTGGGTTTATGGTTTTTTTCCTTATTGACTTAAAACCACGTCAATATGGTGAACATATGTGATATAGTTCATTCTTTCTTCAGTACAAACAAGCTATACCCCCAAATCAGTTAAAAGTAGAACCCCCCCCCCCCCCCCCCCCAACACTTGTTTTCCCCCCTTATATTATCTCGTTTCTTACTAATTGAGACTGCCGGCATCACTTTCACCTGTCATAGCCACCAAAAAAAGAAGAGAGACCCCACTTTAGTCTTCGTTGGATAGAAGCAACAAAAAGTAGAGTAAAGAGACTGGTTTATGATACTAAAATAATAAACCTTTGAAAGGAAAGCAAGATCTAACTATTCGTAGTTAAATCTTGCCATTGGTGCCATTGATCATAGTTAGGGGTTTGTGTTCCACTCCATTGGTTTCTATGTCCATCTTGCTTGGTTCTTCTATGATTCCTTTCTTACGGTAGATGCAGTATAGTATCAGCTGGAAAATGCCCAATGGGCTCCCTAAGAGATTTGGACACTGCCCACCAAGTAAAAATAATAGACTTGTCAAATAATTTGTTAGAGAAATGTTAAACCTTAGGGCTGAGAGGGTTTAGGATTTACAAAAAGAAAGAAGAAAATGTGTGAAATACTATATGGTTTGTATGCAGACCGCTAGGAAAAGATCATGACTTAGTAGACCATATGCCATCCAAAGTGAACTAGCCAGGAATGAGAAGAGGGATAGGTAGAACGGCATGTATTCCACGCTCTTCGTCTTTATCACTCGTTTCTGTAAAAAAAAAAACAAAGGCTTTAGGTGAATCGAAAACTTATAAATTCTCATAAAATAAGTAAAATTGACATACTTGTTTGGGGTATGTTTTTGTTCACCCCACGGTCTACCGTCATAATTACCTGTACGAATGTATATTGGAGGCTTGAAATATCCTTCACTGTTCTCAAACGGGGCTTGAGGGTGCTTGGATGGGACTTCAGGCCTTCAGGGGGCAATTTCAACCCTATACTAGGGGGAGGTAATTAAGATCCTTGGATTCTTCTATGGGTGGAGGAAAACTTTCCCTAAAAGCTATAAACCAAGTTTCCTATCACTTATGGTGAAATAATTCTTCTTTCACATAGGTCATCAACACTGTCATATTGCATTAGAAAGGAGGTAATTTCAATTTTTTAGATAATGGATTGGAATTTAACGATGACGTAAGACTCCAATCATGGGGTCACATCATTGGTATAGTAGAAATTCCTACTTCTATAAAGGTGAAAGAAAACTTAGTCCTAAAATATTTAACGGTCACTATCTCTTTCTATTTATATATTTATGAAAAGTTAATAAATCATCATATAATAATCTGAAAATTGCAATAAAAAAGAAAAAGGGGAGAATTGTGAAGATTTGAAATTTTTTCTACTAGTAATTTTTATCCAATACATGAAGAGAATCAATTCGGTTGTTGTGGTCGAACTCTATTATGAATTTTTTACCACATTCTCAATAGGAACCTCTTATGTCTTCCTTCTCTGAGCTCAAGTTATAAAAGATGGAACCGAGAAAAAGGTATCAACAACAATTGGTTTTATAATGGGACAACTCATGATGTTCATGTCGATCTATTATGCTATGTGCCTTTAAATCTAACATTGGATAAACCTCATACAAGAACTGTCATAGTTCTACCGTATCTTTTCTTTCATTTCTTTTGGAACAATCACAAACACTTTCGTGATGCATATGGGGTTGGATGGTAGTAGCCAAATCAGTTTCGTTAGCTTGAATGGAAAATTAACTAAAAAAAAAAAGAGAGAAAGAGCACTAACCACAACAACAAGTGGAGAGCCGTACATGACAACAGAGGCCACCAGTCCTACACTGCCAACGAAGACCTTGCGCTGTCGATGGCTGTGCAATGCGAATGTTGAAACAAATGTGGTGGTGAAGATTGCTATTATCACAGGTAGCGCTACCAGAGCAACCAACTTCTGCACTTTCATAACCATTCTATTTATTTATTATTTTCTTCTCATATTAGTCCCTATCTTCTATGTATTACTATTACAACAATGAATTCACTGAGAGAGAGAGAGAGAGAGAGAGAATCATGCATGGGAAGTACGTAACATGGGTGAACAATGAGTGCAAAATGCTATGTCATTTTGAGATGTTGTGAGTTACTTCATATACTTAAGAACTCTTTTTCACTTGTTGCCTCAAGGTTTTGGGTTGAATCTTTAAATGATATTTTCACGGAGACCGGATCCTCTCCCCATGTGGTGACCTCTCCATATGGGTAAGAGCCGTCCATGCCATCTCTCCCTCTGACCACAAGTTAGAGGGGGAGAGAATATCCGATGGACAGCTCTCACTCATGTGGGAGAGGGTAACTCCTCTTCTCATATGGGGAGCTGATACGGAGTTTCTTTCATAAGTTAAACTATGAAGAGCCTTTGCAAATGGATTATATGAAGTATATGATAACTAGAAAGGAACTGATGAAATTTAAATTAAAAAATTACTTGCCTTGCCTTTTGAGGAAGCAAACCAGAAGTATATGACTATAAAGGTGCACTCCATGAGAATCCCAAGGCCATTAATGGTGACAAGAGGGAAATTTTCCCACCCATTGCTCACCACAGGCAAACCATACCATGTATAGAGGAAACAGTTAAACAAAGCAAGAATATAAGGAACACATGAGAACTCCTCAGTATTCTTCTTCTTTATGACCCTTTTGATAGTTAATCTGTTGAAACAAACAACAAAAAGTTAAGAACCTCATTTACAATATCAATTGGGTTTCTCTTTCTTTCAATATAAGAGAAAGAAAGTACAGTAAAGCCTCCTTGTGTTCTTACATTGGTGCAGCATATAGTAGCAAAGAAGCTGCGTTCCCTGTAACAAGTAACCATGCATTATAAACTTCTATATTTGGCCTCAACAAAATGGCTAGAGCTGTAAAGTAAAGAAAGAAAACTAGAAGGCAAGGTATACCCATTACTCCAACAGCCATGCGCAAGGTAAATCCCATTGTTTTCCTCCCAAGAACTAGAGGAGTCTTAGACTGGGAGAGAGAAGGGAGAAAGGACTTAACTAATGAAGAGAATGTCTCTGTCTGTTAAGACAACTCCTGAAGGGACCCATATAAATAATGCTAAGGGTTGGCTATGTACGATGAGATAGCTGTGAAGGGGAGGGTAGGTGCTGTCTATTCTCCCAATAAACTTGTGAAGGAAATCATTCACTTTAATTCAATGACTCGTGCTTGATTTTTTTTTTTTTTTGATAATTTACTAAACGCAAAAGGTTTTATGAACGGTCCATGTCAATAAATATCTATGGGTGATCCATCTTGTTGTGTCTAGTGGATGGATCATGTCGCAAATTTTGATAATTTGATATTTAGAGAATGTTCTATATCTCTTATTAGTTGTTTTGCACCATCTTGGTAGTCTAAGCACTGTCATGCACACCTTAGGTAGTCTTGGATTTACGATAGCTTAATTTTGTCACTTTGGGTAATTCCAATTGAGTTGAAAGAGCAATGGATCTATTACGTACCATTTGTTTATACTATATAGTAGGTCTGGTGAAGGTTGATATTGTAGAGAGATGGATAGAGTTTAAAGGGATTTGGACAAGTGATAAAATAAAGCTTTCAAAAACCTGGACAACCAATGGGGGTGCATGACAAAACTTAGATCGTCGGAAGGTGCATCACAAAGGTATATGATTGAATTTGAATACAAATTTTAACAAGTGACCAATCCAAATCACTCTTTAGATATTCAACGGCTAGAAATTATTACATCACCAACCCACATAGCAGAACTAAATGTTCTATCACCCAAGATATAATAAAAACCCTTTTCTCATTTAATAAAACACCCAATCTACACCCAAAGTTTGTAGGGGATAGTGTTTCCCTTTTTTTATTTTTATTTTTTTTAAATAAAAGACATGTCAGAATGAGATGGGAAAAAGGCACAAAACATAAGGAATTTTAGCCTGCAAATTTTGGTTCTTTGGTAAGTGGAACATGTCACAGCCTCTGAGGACTTCCACTAATCCTAATTCCTTACCACTTGTGATACATCTCTTAGCCAAATGGTGGCATGTCCTTTAATTTATTCTCTTCCTTAAAAATGATAGAGATGCCTGGTGGACTAGAGCAGAAGAAGCATTTCCCATCCTGAGAATAAAAATATACCCAACTTAGGACTCCAAATGCTCATTTGTGTGGTGTAAAATTTAACAGAAAGTCAAAAAACAGCAAAAAAGAGTGAGAAAATTCTTTTTTTTTTTGGTTAAATGTGAGAAAAATCTATTAGCAAATCCCAACTCTCCTCAAATGGGTATTTCCCTCAGGTGCTTTAGTATTCATTTAAGGCAAAGAACAAACAAAAAGAACAGTAAAAAAGCATGAAATTTGTTTTTCTTTTCTTTTCTTTCCTTCCATGGTGGGGATTGGGGTCTCATTTGCTTGGAATTAGAAAATAATTTTGTCTTCTTCTGCTTTGCTAAGGCTTTCCATATTCATTATCTCCATTGCTTCCCTTTACCCTAAAAAAATTCTATATGCATTGGTTCCAACCATTTTGGGTTCCTATGCCTTATTCGATTATCCAATTAAAGATGAGAATACTATTTCAATCTGTGACGCGTGATGATAATATAATATGATACTGTGTGTGATGGGTCTGTCTGTGACTGTGAGTAGTGGCTCAATCACTCTTTAGTCTTTACTGATTCTAACTTGGATCCACGTAATTTGTTCATTCTTCATAATCCATCAATCTTACCAGCTGGATCCACTCTTTGATGAAGTCAGAATCAATAAATCTCTTACCAGTTACCAATCAGATCTCTGTAGAATGGATCTCTCTACACAATTTCCTGGGTTTGGAGATCTCTCTCTCTCTCCAAACATTCTCTAGAGAGAGTCATAAAGGTGACAGTGACATTAACGAAGGATATATACATTCACTGCAACACTACTACTACAACTGTAATATTATGGTAATCCATGGGATGATGAACAGAGTAAGTTCCTCTTGATAAGTTCTCTTTCATGCAACAGTATCTGCTTCCCTTTCTGATATATTGTTCTTCAGCTTTATGATGTGTTTTTTTTTTTTTTTTTTTTTTTTGGTAGCCTTTATGATGTGTTATAAGTCCATTGGTCAGTACGTTAGCACCTTTTTTCTTCTTTTCTATTGGTTACAATTTGTCTCATTTGCAGATTTTGTGAAAGTTTGGCAAATATTTATTTGTTTGTCTTAAAAAAAAAAAAAAGTTTGGCAAAGGCCCACCTGACCGGCCCACTCCTCATTCAAAAAGGTCTGATCCACATGCTTTGGTTCCATGAATACCAATGTTTCAAATCGTGCCTCTGTCAAGTTAAAGGAAGAGTCGTTGGAGAGGATTCCAATTCGATTTCAAATGTCTAAGTTGATATTTGATCGACATTGTATTGATATAACAATTTGTCGTAAGGGTAAAATCATTCAAAACTTGATATATATATATATATATATATATATATATATTTGATAAAGTCCGATATGGCCAATCCATATCAGTGTTGGCATCGGCCAAGATTGATATCGATCCCATATCAATATTTAAAACCATGATTAACACAATCAATGAATTCGGGTGTGCATAAATTACAATGACAATTTGATCACATAGATATAAAGAGATTGAACTTGTTAAGGATTGATGTTTTGTATTATGTGATTTGTGTTCTGCATCCTAAAGGGTTGTTAAAATTGACAGTGATGGGGTCATTAGGGTTAAGGGGGAATTCTTTGTAAATATAGAGGTAAGAAGAAGGGGACTGGTAACCTATTCTCCATTGTTAATGAAGTCGCTCTCATCTCACCATGGATGTAGGTTGTAGGCGCACACTTTGTTGAACCACCTATGTCATTGTTTTATGGTTCTTTGATTATTCTCTCGTTTGTTACGTTTGTTTTTTGCATCATGGAAAAGTTTCGTTTTGCACAAGACTAAGTTTTTTGTCACTCTAATCCTTCACCGTGGGGACCAATAGTGTCAAGTTAACCAAAGGTATTTTCAGCCTTGTCGATATGATGTGGAATTGTGATGATGACCCAAGTGTCCAATCACAAGGTCAGCTCACCTGTGGGGAAGGAATTATTCTTTTTCTACATGTGAAGGAAAACTTAATTCCGTTAAGGAGGTTTAATGCACAACCCAGATAGTAAGGCCTTCTTATTTGATTCTGCATAACTTACGCCACACAGAAGGATGGTGTGGCAAGTCTTAGTGCGCATTGGATAGATAGGACACATTCCCTAATGGTCATGTGTCAAATTTTAGATCTAAATTCAATCATAAATTTCATGAATTAGCATTTCTCATTGTATTGACAATTATATATTTAGTGTCAATCATTTTTTTTTTTTAAATTTGACTTTCAAATATATTTTCAAAATTTTTTTTTTTTTTGGAGGAAAACTTTGTTAAAGCTGGAATTTAACAGATGAGCAGGGATCCTTACTCCTACCCTATAAAAAAATTCCCCTTCTAATATACCACATGAATACCTTGTTATATGTAGATCAACTACGGGACCATAGTCATTAACGATGAATTACACCAGCAAACAAGAGTGGCCATTTTTAATCAGAAGAAAAAAAGAAAAAAGAAAAAGGAAGAAGAAAGAAGAATAGAAAAGAACCCCATATTTATCTTAATGGTCAAGTTTCAGGACAAGAAAGAGAAATGCCTTAGCATGTGAATTTAAAAATGACAACAAATTATAAAAAAACGCCATTAAGTTCTATTCAAGTAGAATAGTAATAATAATAAAAAAAAATTACAGGCCTAACAATGTCAACATAGAAAGAAAAGCAAGCATCAGATCAAAAGTAGCCATTACTTGAATTTCTACCATAATGCATGCATCTTGACTATGTGTTATTTTTTTTTCCTTGAGTATATTAACTACATGTATGCGTATAGTTAGGTGACAAGAAACAACATTTGTCCTCTTTGTTTCTATAGGTGTCGTCTGTCAATTCATTCTTAATGCTAACAAGTGAAATAAATGTCATCATCTAATCATGCACGTTTGTTCTTCTTATTTTAGCTTCTCTTTCAAGTTGTCAATTGGGCGACTAGAACAAAAGTTTTAACCAATAAATAGATAGTTCATATTTCTATTAGAAGGAGAGATAATGTCAGTGGAGGACCCACATTGTCAAGATGTAAGAGAACGAGAGAAATCATCCACACACTTTGTCATTTTGTACTAGAGGAACCCTTTCTCTCTCATATATAATTTTCATGAAAATTATGTGTATTTCATAATAAAAATACTATAAATAAAATGGAAAAAAAGGAGCCGCAATTCACACCAAATAAACCAGCCATTGTGGGATCAAACCTCATTAAAAATTAGGTCTGAATTTTAGGGACCTCGAACAACTCATTAAAGCAAGAGGCCACATGACATAATTTAATGGGAAATTTTCATCACGCTCTTATGCTTATCCTCTATTTACTATTTACTCAAATCCTTGAGTCCCAACTCAAATTTTAAATTATTATTATTTTTTAAAACTTGATCTATTATCTCTCTCGCCTATATTAGTTTTAAGGAGAAAAGAACTTTGCCTACTTATACATCTCTATGTGTAGACATAGATGGTTGTGAAAAGATGGCATTACCCCCCACTAGATGCCTTTGTGCCATTTCTCATTAACCTATCCATTTCCATGGTAACCAACCAAACAAACAAGCTTTTCTTCACGTTTTAATCTCTAAGTTACCTCTCCCTCCTTTTTCTCTCAGTCCCTTCCAGTGCCACATTACCCCGTAGTCTCTTTTTCTCTCTAAGTTTCTCCCCACCCTCTGCCACGCTAACACCACTCAGCCCGTCCCACCTTCAAACATTATCTTTTTCTTTTGCCCTCTTTGTTGCAAGGACTCAAATCCTATGCCGTGAGCAATGAATGATATTGAAGATCGAATGATTAAAAGGATCCCAACATATGCACTCCAGCCATTAAATCCTCATTGCCCATTTACTGTCTCCCTGCAGATGATATTTGTGCCTATTCCAACACCAACGACAGATGATATTGATATAAATATTATCACCATGCCTTTAGGTTTATCCAATCCATGACGACCGAGATTGAGCTCGAGATCGAGGTAGTGAGTTGAGGACAGCCTCCGAGATTTCGTGGGTGCCCTCCCCTTTCAATGCCAGACGAGCACTACCGAACGTTCGTGACTTCTGGCTCTGGGTTTAACCAAATCCTCCTTTCTCTCCCCCCCCCCCCCCCCCCCTCCCGCCTCCCGCCTCCCGCCTCCCGCCTCCCGCCTCCCGGTTGGTTATGCCTTGTGACATGGATTCAATATCAAGGGTTATCTATATTTTTTTAATCCTCTCTCTCTCTCTCTCTCTCTCTCTCTCTTATCCTGAAAGTCTAACCAAGGAAATAGTTTTTTTTTGGTAGGAAAAATAGTTAGGTTGATAATGGAGGATAAGTGGAATTAAATCTCTTTTATTTTATTTTATGAGGGTGAGGAGAATGGAGGAGTTGGTGAGGAGGGTTTTTGGAAAAAATCCTCTCCTGTGGGTGCAGCAGAGCGGTGAGCATTTAATGGTCAGAACGATATCGAGGCACATGTCGATGTTGTCTCAGCCATCAAATGCTCACTGCACCACCACACCCGTGGCAGACAATTATCATTCAAGTTAAAATCCATCTTGGGATATAGTGTGTAGAACTCCGATAAATCCACACCACAATCAAGATTCAAATTATATTGCTCTTAACTATTGTTTTAGAAATCGAATTTGAATCGGTTGATTTAAATTGGAATCGATCATGATTCATCTAACAAAATTCTGGCTGATTCTAGCCACTTTGGATTAGAATTGGCACACAATTTTTATTTTTTTTACTTAGGAGCCTAGGAGGGTTATGGGTCCCATCCTGATGCATGGTCTCTAACCTCTATCATATTCATGGGTTGATATCGACTCATTATCAGGTCATGACCCAAGTCTTCTAGTTTTCTCTTTTTTTTTTTTTTTTTACCAGTGTGGATTCCCTACTAACAAGGCTGTGTGTTCATGTTGGTGTGGTGTGGGAGATTTCTACCACACATGCAGCATAGAGAATTCTCCTCAAAAAGGAAAACGAAACCATTTTAATACGGAAGTCTCATTATTAGGTCATGACCTAACATATTATATAAAAAGAGTCTCACGCTATCCGCCGTTTAACGTAATGCTTAATAGAACGTAGGTGTCTTATTGATCACATGGTTTTTTGTGGACGTGCATGGTAACATGAAAAGCATTAAAAAATTGTAGACATATCGACAACAAGATCCCTTGCTCATGTATTACATACAAATTATTGAAAAATCATCGAATATCAAAAGGCTGTATTAGTATGCAAGGGAGAGTGTGTGGTAGAATTTGACAAGTAACCAATCAAGATCATTTCCTTTGATATCTATCACACGACACAAGTAAATGTATAACCCAAACTCTTTCTGAAACTTGTGGATCCCACAAAACCTTGGGGGTTAGGTAGACACTTAAAATTTCTCCCTTTTGTTTCACTTTTCTTCTAACTAAATAGTGACCAAGTGAGTCTATTGCCATGTTTGGTTGGTTATCCATAAAAGTATTTTATTTTTTATTTTTTCACTTTGAGAAGGGGAAACTTTATTAAAAAGATAGAAACGAAAAACTATATCAGCTACTTTTAAACTGAGTTTTTAAATCCTTGCCTTAAGGCTAACATTAACCAAAGTGAAAATATTTACATTTTAATATCCAAATTAAAAGTAAATAAATCCCATGCAACTCTCCCATTCCTTGATTTATACCTCCACCAAACTTTGATAATTAGCTTAAATGGGGAAGGTTTTAGCACCTAATTGTTTGGCTTATTGTAAATCCTTTGAATAATCCCCTTGCCTCTGTTTATTGTACGCTCCTTGCATATTTATAAGCCAAAGAAGCAACCACAAAATTCTTACCAAAAGCAATAATTGATGCTTATCCAACCTCAACAGATGATTCATTAGGGTAACTACCATCACATATTACAATATAAGAGTTCGAAAGGAGTAACTCATGGAACTCCGGTAGGATCATTAACATAAAAATGTACTTCATATAACTTTTTTTGTTTTTTCTAATGTCTTCTTCTATTTTACGGTAAGGGTGTCAATCGGCTCGGTTTTGATTATTCAGTTCAGTTCCTAGTGATGATAAGGTAGATCAAAATCGAACAGAGAATCGACTCGATTCCATATTTAAATATTCAAGCCAATTCAATTTGGATTCAATTCGGTTTTGATATGTAGTTTTAATTCGGTTTTTTACCTCAGTTTTAATTCGATTATGAAAACGATTCCACTTTTGGATCATGACTGTGATGGACCAAAGAGCATAATGTGCTCAAATTATGGGCTTTATGGTCACTGCTAACTCCAAAATTGTCTTAGTATGTAAATATGTGATGATAAATTGCAAAAAACACTTACCACCTAAAAAAATCTCTCTTAATGATACTAAGTTTTTTTTTTTTAAAGAACGATTCGGTTCTATTTTGGTTCGAACCAATGGTTCTTACACACTAAATCGAAATCGAGCCGAACCAAGGATCACACTCACATACTCAAACCGAATTTGAATCGAATAAATTCGATTTGGTTCGGTCTGATTAATTTGGAACGGTTTCAGATTCGATATTCGGTTTTGATTTAAAATAAGAAACAACAAAAAACTTATTGCCAAAAAGAAAACGATGCTTGGTCGCATGGCTCTTGCACTCAGACATGAGAACATGTGAAATTATTATCTTGATCCTCTTGAAATTAAAAAATCTCTTCGATGTTAATGCTCCTACTCACGTTTTCATTAGCCCTCACACTAGTATAGACACATACAAACTAGTACAGACCCACACAATTAGGCAACGATTTCTTACCCAAACTTATTTTATAAGAAACAGGAAAAATAAAGCTACTTAGTCGTGTAGCCCCTATGCCCAAACATAAGGGCACACAAAATTACCACCCCACCCTTATGGAATAAAAAATCCTTTTTCATATTTATGCCCATACATGTACTCTTATTGGCTCTATGTTAGCGCAAGAGCTACACAACTAGGTAGCAATCTCTTGCTCGAAGAAAATTATTGTTTTGATTTTTTTACATTAAAACAAACGAAGGGATGAAAAACCCGAGAGAGAAAATATTTATTTTCTAATATTAAAAAGGAAAATGATCATTGAGATCCCCTTTTCTCGGGGTTTGTATGAGGAAATTATAATTTCCCGATTCTCAGGAAGCAAACGCGGCCCCCAAGAAAGGCCAGAAGAAAACGAGATGTTTGCATGGGAGCCTACCAGCAATTTCTTATCTTCCTAATAAAATACCAAACAAGTAAAGACAGCAGGGCAGTGGAAATATCCAGAAACTACATCAGTAGTTAACCCATACTTTATTACTAATTAAAAATGTTTAACTTAAAGAAAACTTTGTTTGTCACATGCTAAGATTATTGGTTAGTTAGTTTTACCTTATTAATTAAGCCCCTTTTTCTTTTAATAAAAGTCAACTAATGCGACGACGCATGAGACAAAATTACACTTAAATCCCACCAACCAAACAACTAAATATTAAGTAAGAAGTAAGTAGTTAAACAAACGCTTTTACCCAAAAAAATAAAGGTAGTTAACTAACGATTTTACCCAGTTTCATTTTCTACTTTTCCTTCTACCCAAAAAAAAAAATCTATTTTTTCTCAAGTGCCACGTTGGATTTCTTACCCAAATAGGGAGGTGGGTAATCCCAATAAATCTAATTGATTCCCACGTGTCAACAGTAGCGGCTTCTGTTTGGTATCTTCTGTTTTCAAATTTCAAGTAAATTATCTTATAATTTTTTTTTTAATGAGGATTCCAGTAAATCGATTATTATTATTTTATTTTTTTAGTAAATCGATTATCCATTTTATTTTTTAAATGGAGATTTTTCCATGCCACATCAATCATGGTGTGGAAAATTGTAAGCCACATTCGAGAGGGGAGAGGGGAGAGGGGTTTCTTTGGACCGGGATCTTCTATCACCCGATATTGTGTGTAGCCTAGATCCAAGGGTTGTGAGCATCTTGGGTTGTGCATCCATGCCTTGGGCTGCATGTTTGAAGGCTTGCAAATCTTAGACCTACACTACTCTGTAGCATGCATTATAGAGGAGCCTGATTCGGGGTCCTCACATATATCAATGGGTTGATTTTGAAGGATTATAAAAAGCTTGAAGGTCTGCTAGTTTGAGGCTTAGAGGAATTAGCTTACCTTGCATGTGATACTTTTTAGTTCTTGGGCCTTGGGGAAATGGCCCGGCACCATAGCAAAGGTTAGGGGCATTATCCCTTGAGGATATTTTTTTGTGGGTATTTTGATAAAGTGTACCAAATATTGTTGCAATGAATTGTAACGAGTTCATTCTCTATACTACTTAGAGAGGCATGAGCAAACAAGCAATTATAACCCTATTTTTCATTGATAGTGAAGTAGATCTCGTCTCACAATGGGCATAAGCAAATCACAAAAATACTTACATTGTGTGATTGTTTATTTGCCACTTACATTCATTTCTACATCATTTTAGGTTTTTGTTTCTATAAACCGAATGTAATCTCAAACCAAACAACCAAACTGAATGCAATACGACAAAAATTAGAAGAATAATGGTCAAATTTGAACTGAAGACCTGAACTAAAAATGGTTTGGTTACGATTTCAAGAATAAACCAAATGCAATATGGTTCGTTCTTGATTTCTAAGTTGGCCTTCTCGAACCAACCCAAAACCAAACTGAATGGTCAGAACTGAACAGAACTGAACCAGTTGACATTCTTATCAAACACAATGTGCGGTAGCAATGAACTTAGACAAGAAACATTAATTAATTCAATGATGGTTTCAATGACTAAATTACAATAGTCTCAATGCAACAATACTTTCGAGGATTGAATTTTCCTTCACCATGATTCACTTGAAGGTTTTAACATTTGATAGGACTCTTAGGCTGCGTTTGG
Organism: Macadamia integrifolia; assembly: GCF_013358625.1. Classification (NCBI taxonomy): domain Eukaryota; kingdom Viridiplantae; phylum Streptophyta; class Magnoliopsida; order Proteales; family Proteaceae; genus Macadamia; species Macadamia integrifolia. The sequence goes on from NC_056562.1 coordinate 36,896,695, forward strand.
TAACGTAGAAATGACGTTTCGTGTCAAAAACGGAAATTTCAGTTTCTGTGTCAAAATATCGTTTTTTTTTTGTTTTGAACGAAACTGGAACGACGGAACTAATTTTTGTCGCTCTGTAAATTCTCATTTTTTTCTTCTTCCTTTTTTTTTTTTTTCACTTTTTGTTCAAAAAAAAATAAATAAATAAATAAACCACACCATAAATGTACCAAACGCTTTATTCCTTTTTTTCGTTCTCATAGAAAGATAAAACTCCAGAATATTTTTTTAGAATGTTACCAAATGCAGACTTAGAATAGTGAAAAAGACATTTTGAATCTTCATAAACAAAAGATTCATTGATGGGAAGAAAGAGAAGAGAATACAACACTTCCAAACCAGTCAGGGCATGAAGAAAAGGAAATATAAGAACTTTTGGCCTACTATCCCTGACCCAAATGGACACACTTACAAATTTTGGATGCAAATAGGGGCCCATATTAGCAAACAATTTTTGAGTACAAGCAGGGTCTTTTTCTGTGTATAGAGGAAAAGTAAAACACGGATGGATCACATTACTGTGCATTACAAGACAAATTTTTTTTGCAAGAAAATGGATTTGCACATTCTCATGATGTATAGCTTTGTCCATATCTTCCAATAATCTGCATTTTTATCATTAATCTGTGTTTCAGGGGTTCACAAGTTTGATTCTTCTCTCTTCTCTTCATTTTGTGTCTAAAGGTCTTTTACTTTATTGATATGAATCTTGAGAGAATCTAATTATAAATTGGCTAATAGGAAATTAAGAACATATAAATTTACATTAAATCTTTTTTTGCAATCGGCAAGAATCAGACTATCAGCCCTCACATGACTGATATGAGCCTTCATTTCAGATTTAAATCCAATTATATACCTTTTTTATGTATTATTATTATTATTTTTTAGGTACAATTATTGTGTACGATCATGTATGAACACGGCTGCTTCAGCCATTCATCTCGTAAGAAACAAATAGTCGTGCACAAAACTTTTGCCTATTTTTATAACTTTCAAAAATCTTACTTGACCCTTTTTTTTTAGAGGTGGGGGGACTTGTTGGTGTGTGAACAAGGGCCTTCGTGATTCTTTAAGATTTTACTTTAGCAAAACCTAAAATCGAGAAGATATTGGTGCCAAACTCGGTTTTCTTATTTAGCTTTTCTCCCACCATTAACATTCATTAATGCTAATTTTGAAATAAAGTTTTCTATACATGAGAAACCCATGTGCCACAAATAGAGAGGTACACAATGACCACCATGCCCTTATATGTACCAATATCAATATCATGTGTTACCTTGATTTGATGATTTAAGCCAATGCTCTTGCCCCAAATAAAAAATGAACGAACTGTTCTTGATCCAGGTTGTTGACACTGTATGGACTACAAACAGTTTCATTCTCTTTAGTGAACTATCTCAATTCATGGCCCACCCAGATCATAGATTCACCGTCTACTATACTGAGCACGGTAGGATATACACCGATACAATACCCTATGCCAGTGAAAGCCAGTAAAACATGGTATTGTGTGGGTTTATTGGATCCGAATCTACGAGGTTAAAATCCCAATATTGTAACGTAGATAAACAGAGGAGCCAAAGACAGAGGGAAGGGTGCAGATGGAAGAGTAGGGTTTAAAAAATCAGATTCAGATAAGAATCAACCATGTAGATCACTGATCACGATTCTGACTGATCGAACCAGCTGATTCGTACTGCTTTGATCGGTTTAGGGTATAATCTGGCTGTTCGGATTGATCCAGACAACCCCTACTAAATTTCTAGGGTTAGGGTAGAATCTAACTGATTTTGATGGATTTCTTGCCTATTCTCTGATTTGGATCATAATCAAAACGGGATCATTCAGGACTGATTTGGATCTCGATTCCTCTCTTTAAAACATGTGGACGAGCCTGAATGGTAGGAGTGTCAAAAGCTAACCTGCACCATAAGGCTTAATAGAAACGTATTCATACCTTAGCCTATAAAACCCAATTACGTAAACGATAAGTAACTATGTGAGACCTTGAATTGATAAATATTATTAAATTGAATCAAATCCGACCAGTTGACCCCGGTCGAGACCGGCATGAACCATGGCATATTGGCAATCATAGAATTGAACAAATGGAGACAACCCTTAACCTCAATACTCCAATCATGGAATTGGTGAAAAAGGAATTACAAATTTCAAGCCAAGCAGAAAGCTCCAGAGTGGATGTTGGTTTGTACATATCTCTATATACACACACTTCCACATCATTGCTATGGTGATTACTATCCCCGAGTGACTGACACTGATGTGATCCGAATATTTGATAAAGGGTAAATGGCCAAAGGCAAACCCCCACAAATTCTTTTTTCCTGGTCCCCACTCCCCACTGCCCACTGCCCACTGCCCACTCCCCATTCCTCAATGTTACCATTTCATTTTTTTTTTTTTTTTAAATAGTAATATGCATACCACATCAATATGAGGGTTTAGAGAATGATATCATGATTATCCACTTGGAATCTATGGGGAATCCATATGATCAAAATAATAGAAAGATTATCAATGTAGGTTCCACAACTCTCTATGTGAGAAGACATATGTTGGAATCTGTGTTGGAAAGGTTACTATTTCTTTAGCTTTTTATTATTTTTTATTTTTTTTAGTTTTTTTTTTTTTTTTCGATTTTTTTCACCTATGTGAGAATATTTCAGGCTTCATACAATTGGGTCGGAAGGAATAATGACACCCGACCTAATGGTTAGAAAATTTTTTCCTTTTAAGGGGCAATACTGCTTAAGAGTTTTTTTATTACAGACAAGATAATCTTTCTTTGATTAAATTATAATCTAGACACTTAAGTTATTTTTTACCATTTTTTTTCCACCTACCAAATATAGGAGTGAGAAACTTTTAGTTAAGGAGTTTTGATGGTTGTATGAGATTTCTAAAATGATGTGAAAGATATTTCGAACTTCATACAATAGGGTCCGAAGGAATAATGTCACCTGGGCCAATGGTTAGGTTTTGTGCTCACCCACGATGAAGAAAAACTTTCGTCTTTCAAGAGATTATGTATAAGAGGTTTTGATACTAGGCAAGGGAATCTTTCATTGATTGAATTGGAATTTTGACATTAAATTAATTTTGTTTAAAAAGGATTGTCCATTGCTTATATAAAAATAATAATTTTTATTAAAAATATGAGAAAATTAATATTAGAATTCAGGTATAGATAATAGGGGAATTTGTATTCTATCCTAGATGGCCTATGTTAAGGCACCATGTGTCTATCTCTCTTCTTCCTTTATGAAATGACATATTTACCCCTATTAAGGGAGTAGATAGATAGATAAGGAACATTGGTGTAGACCATGCTCCTAGATAAAGAAAGATCAGGTGATGCTGATTTCGATTTAAATCAAACGCGGGTTGGGTGCTAAGATTGGTGGAATTCCCTTTTGCTAAATATAAGACTAGGAAAGAAATCTAGTGGTGTTTTCTGTTTTCATCATATACAAAAAAAAGAGGGTATACCCGGTGCACGAGGCTCTCACATGTGTGAGGTCTAGGAAGACGAGAACTATGCAGTTTGACATGTGTTTTCTATTGACATGCCTCGATGTTGTCTCAGCCATCCGATGCTCGTCACATCGTTGCACTCGCGGCAAAGGATGTTTTCATGTTTCTTTTGACATAAACTGAATCAGTTCAAATGAAGCTCCTCGCATGATTTGCTATCTCAGCCATAGACATAGCAAACGGGTGGGAATGGATGAGCTTTCTTCATGTGTTCTATGATGGAAGCCTGTACTGTTGGACCTAGATGAGAGAATTGATCGAAAAAAGGATGTAGTGATGATAGAGGAAATCTTTACCCCCAAAAAATATGATATGGATATGACAAATGGGCCAAGGCTTTCAACGACTGTTATTTGACTGATTCATTCAATAAAAGAGGTTCATGTTTTGTTTGTCATTCTACAATTTCAATTCAATATAAGAGGTTCATATTTTGTTTGAAGAGAGAGTGTCAGTACGAACCACGAACGTTTTCAACGATGTTATTTGATGGATTTCTTATAAGACGTTCACATTTTGTTTGAGGAGAGAGAATATTAGTATGAATCCTACGATTTGTGGTGTGAAAGAGAAAAAATAAAGGTGTCAATTAGGAATCAGAAAACAAAAATTGATCATGTAAAATCAAATCGGATTGAAACAAATTGATTCAATTTTGATTTTGAAAATTGAAATTTCATCCAATTAGGTTCGGTTTTAAGCTAAGAAAGTCGATTTGAATTGAATTGAATGAAGTATAACCCATATAAATCAAACTTGAAGTTAAACCTTAAAATGCTAAAACACGAGTTTTCAGATTTTGATTATCGACTTTGCTTACTTCTACTCGTTTCCTCCTTCATTTATTGTTTTTTCAAGGCCAGCATGAGACACTCCCAAGTCTCGCATGAATCGAAAAGGTAAACTAAGCAAAACCATATAAGTCAAACTGAATTACTGAGACTATATACAAACTGATCAATGAAACTAAATAAGTTCACATCTTCTATGGTTCTGCATTGCTATTCCTTTTTTTTTTTTTTGTTAACCAAGGTGTCTGGGTCAGCTTATAAGCATCTCGACTAATCCTCGTGTGCGCCTAATCCACACAATCCTCAGTTCACCCTAATCATCTGGATAACCCACGGGTGAATACAGAATAAATAAGAAAACACACACACACTCACACAATGCGTACGACAGGGTTCGATCCCACGATCTCCTCCCTTGGGTGTCAACTCCACAATTCGAAACTACCACTATTAGGCTATCCTAATGTTCGTATTTTGAATTTCTACTCATTTCTTCTTTAGTACTTTGTTTCTTCAATGCTAAACCTAACAAAATTGAATATCTAAAACTATATACAAACCGAATGTAATCGAATAGAAGCTAAAAAAATTCGAACTAGTTCAAAAATATTATTGTATCATGAACCAAACCAATTGACATCCTTATCTCTGTTTCAACTCATTTTAAGAATGTTGTCACTAAATTCAAAATTAGATCTTTTACTCTATTTTTTAAAATTTACCCAAGTAGTTAAGTTGTTTTAAAAACAGGGAAGTCAGATTACAAATTTCCATCTGATACCTTTTCTAGGTGTCAAACAGAACAATCGAATAATATATTATAGAAAATGACGACAACTACAAGTCAACCCAACAAAAAAATTAAGTTCCTGTTTGGTAATACCTGTCGTTCCATACTTTTCTAAAGTTGCTTGAAAACCTTCCCCTCTTCCCCCCAAAAACCCTCATTGGGTTTAACAAACAAAAGATGGTCTGTCGCAACTGCTTCTCCCTCTCTCTCTCTCTCTCTCTCTCTCTCTCGTGTGTCTCTGGCATCACCAACCAACCCCCTCCCCTCAGGTTTTGCCAGTTTAGGAAAACTGTTAAGGCCAATCCTTTTAAATCACAAAGCCCAACTTGACCAAGAGACCATAAAAGGAATAATCACTCACATGACTCCATATTCCCTCCTTACAAATACCTACTACACCTTCGTATTTTTCTTCCCAGATTATACTCATCTGGTTCCACTCTTCTCTCTCTCTGAAAATTCTCTTCACTTCCCTTTCACTTCATCATCCTGTGTTTTCTTGTTGCAGAAACCCATGGACAAACGTCGCCGAAAGCAAGCCAAGACTGTCAAATATGACCCTGAAGGTCAGTTTCTCTTGTTTTCTTCATCTGCTCTTGCTTTCTGGGGCTAATCCTTTAATGGGTTTTTCATGTTTCTTTTTTTTCTTTCTGGTTTGAGACAGAGGTGAGTAGCATTGAGTGGGAGTTCATAAACATGACAGAACAAGAAGAAGATCTCATCTATAGGATGTATAGACTCGTCGGAGACAAGTAAGGCCAACTACGGATTGAATAACTTTACTGTTAGTCCTTCCTTTTCTTCTAAGAAATGGATATTGTTTTTTTTTTGAGAGAGAGAGAGAGAGAGAACCATTAGAAGTAGATGTTATGAGTTGTGAACCATTAGAAGTCAAGGACAGTAGCTTGCAAGGGAGGATGTGGAGATGGGACATGGAGGGAATAAGGGAGTACTAGTTGGTGTCAGCTAGTTTTGTGTTGCTTGGACAATGCTTGGAGCCTTGTGTTAATGCATGTTTGGAACACAAGGGCTGTTTCAGAGGCGAGGTTTAGGAGCTCACCTACCAAAGTTCTTGGCTTTAGAGCAAAATCTATAACACCTTAATTTAGTTCTTGGCTTTAGAGCTAAATCCTTGAGGGTCATGGTTCGTATTATAGTTAGAAAATCTAGAATCTTTAACACCTTTAGATTCCATCCTTGAGGGTCATGGTTATATTTTAGTTAGAAAACCCAGAGAGAGAGAGAGAGAGAGAGAGAGAGATTAATGTCAGGGAACATCATGGGCTTCATGGCAAATGTTCCCTGACATTAATCTCTCTCTCTCTCTCTCTCTCTCTCTCTCTCTCTCTCTCTCTTGTTTAAGTTAATTAGTTGTTTAAACTTTAATGTTTGAGGTTACTGGGTATTAATTTTTAATGTTTGATTTGGGTGAAGGTGGCATTTGATAGCAGGGCGACTTCCAGGACGGAAAGCAGAAGAAATAGAGAGGTTTTGGATAATGAGACACGGTGAAGGTTTCTCCGGCAGAAGAAAAGGGCGTGAGAGTTGAGAATCGGAGTTCAACAATTCTAGTTTCTTGTTCCATCTTCTTTTCCTTCATTTTTTTTTTTCCATTTTTCTTTTTTTTTTTTTTTTTTAGAATTTTATCTTTCTTTAATGTTTTAGGGTTTTTTGTTTTTAGTTTCTGCCACTGAATTGACTGTATATCTTATTTGCTTGGTCTTTCTGACCCTTAATAAGGATGGATATTCCCAATCACAAAACTCTCTCTCTATATATATATAAATAAAGAATGAAAATTATAAACAAATAATCACACAATATAAAAATTTACGTGATTCAATAAATTTGTCTAAATCTTTTCAGTATCAATCGATAATAGAATTACTTACAAAAACCATCATTATTTTATATATAAAAAAAAAAACACTATTACATATTTATAATGAAACCTCCAAAAACATGGCAAACATTACTAAAATACCCATTGATACCTTACTACATGGATTTAGGATTTGTCGATACTGATTCGGATTGGATGGAAAATTGTGTATCAATCTTTTTTTTCTTTGTTTTCCTTTTTTAATAAAATAATATATTTTTTTAATATTAACCTTTAAAACAATGCGAATAATTAATTCAAATAAATCAAATATCAGTATCAATCTCAATTCAAATGATACCAATGCTTGAAATCATGCCCTACAACCTTTTTAAAAGTCCTTTTAGTTCAGATCACAGACAAAGTTCAGATCACAGACAAGCGACAGAATACAATACACCATACCCACAACATATATATGGGCTTTGGTTTGTCAAATCAATCCAAAGGAAGCTTTGTGCTGGGTTAAAAAAACTCATTCATATGCTCTCATTCCAAGAAAATTCTGACTAAAGCTATAGTACTAAACTGCTTGATGATGAGTAGATGATCAGTGTCATGTGAGTGTCACTACCCCACACCCCAGCCCAACGCCCACCCAGCCCAACCTTGACAGGGTATGAAGACTGACATTTTATCCTGCAAAGCTGTCCTCTTTATGCGAGGAAGATTTTTTTATTTTTTATTTTTATTTTTTTAAATTAGATAATAGAATGCCAGAAGCTAACAGGTGATCAAAGTGATCACTCACCAACTAGTTACTACCCAATCTGATCTTCTTCTAAAAAAATCAAAATAAAAAAAATAAAAAAAATTACATTGCCATCCCCTTAACTTTCATCCTTATTTAATATCATTCTTGGACATTTTAAAATATTAAAGACACTTCTTAAAAATTCAAAAATTTTTAAATTAATCCCCGGCTTTAGCCTACTGTGTTAAATAATAGAATCTCTGTTAGTTTTTTTATAAAATACCCAAAATACCCCTAACTATTGTGAGATGATAATATTACTCTCGCTTTCATTTCTTCTAAACTCACTCTCTCACCCATTTGACTAAGAAATACCCAAATTGAGAAGACAAACCTACAATTACTGTGAGCACCTTTCCCATCCGGTGACTTGTCCGACCAAGGTATTTCAGTTGAAAAAATATATATAAAAATATGGGAGAGGGATAGATATGCCGTCGATATCAAGTATGCTAGTGGATATCACCAATAGGAACACATGATGAAGTATTATTCAGAAAGGATATGAGGATCATTTTAAAAAAAGAAAAAAGAAAGATAGACACAATGGATACTAACGTACTTGATAACGACAGCATACTTAACTTTTTCCCATAAAATATATAGCTTCAATGTATTTATTGATGAACGATTCATCATCATTATCTATTGTCATGCCAATTTGATGGGATTATACTCCACCACACGCTGTTCGAGATTTAAAATCTATTAGAAAATGCAGATAAGGACCAAATTTTGCTTCGAAAAGCGGAAAATTGAACTAAGTAACCAAAATAATGAGATTAAAAGATCACACGAACCTCTAAGAATCTCAACACATTTATCAGGAATTCTCAATTTGAAGGAGTTGCAGGTCTCCTAGAACAATTACATTCGAGATGGAGAGAGAGAGATACTATAATAATTTTGTTATTTTTATTACTGTTATTATTGTATGATTTATATCAGTAGATGATTACAGGCTTTGCTTCTTACAAACCCTCGAAAAAAAAGGGGTTTTGCGGTGGGAGGTGTGAATCAAAAGGTTACATGATAATAAGAAAATTTGATTCTCCGGATGAAAAAAAAAAAGAAAAAACTAAAAATTTTATGGTTTTTCTCTGAGGACGGAAGCTAAACCGGTGACAATTTTGCCGCCTCCACTGCAACTCTTTTGTTTGATTGCCGGCGGCTTCCATTCCGACACCACAACTCTAATTTTGTATTCGTCGTCGCAGATACCGCTAGGAAAAGAACAGTCCTCGCCGATTTCTATCACCGACGACGGCAAGGTCTTTTCCCCAAAAATCAGCTCAAATTAGTTTGAGAAATTCTTTGTTGTAATCACACTCGGCTTTTTCTCTGTTACTGTCTCAGTTTTTGCTTCTGTTGGTTTGCCTACTGATGTTCTAGTGTGTCGGCGGGAAGTGCATCCTTTTCTTGTCTCACAATCGCACGTTGGTGAGTTTAGAAGAAGGGAAAGGGAGGGTAATACCCTCTCACAATAGTGGGGGTGTTTTGGGTATTTTATAAAAAAACTAACCAAGGTTCTATTACTTGATAGGGTGTAGAGACTGATTTGAAAGGTTTTTAATTTTCAAGTGGTGTCTTTAGCATTTTTAAAAGTTCAAGAGCTGCTATTAAATAAAGACCAAAGTTCAATGGTAGTAATTAGGGATGTCAATTCCTAAATCGAATCGATAAAACTGGTTGGATCAAACCAATAACAACCCAGACCAAACCGAACCAAAGTCTTATTGGTTCAAATTGAACCGCATCGAAAACCGGATGAACCTGAAACCAAACTGAAATCGGCTCAAAACCCAGATTGAAACCGAAACCAAATCGGTAAGAAACCAAAACACTCCAAAATTCATTAAAAAAATCAAAATTTACATAATTTTGTATACATTTGTATGGAAAGTCGAATCCAAACTAGACCAAAAACCAAAACCAACCCGGTTACAAATCGATTTAAGAAACCAAAGTTCAACAGTTCATCATTTGGTTGTTTCCTAATGGCTCCATACCAGTTTAAAAAATTGATCCAAACCGAAATGAACCTGATAAATCCAAATCGGTACCAATCCGAACCCAAACCGCACCAAAGCTGACACCGGATCGAAACCGATAAATCCTTAATGGGTTGGTTTCGGTCACTTCCAAAGTCAGACCGAAACTGGTGGAACCAGACCGAAACCACACCAACCCGGACCGTTGACACCCCTAGTAGTAATGTAATTTTCTTAATAAAATAATAAAAAATAAAATCTGTAAGAGGTGGGTGAAGGGGAGAGAGGGTGGGGGGTAAAAGACGAAGGGTGAAGTTTCATGGTACATACAAAGAAAGTAAATCAGGGGATGTGTAAAGGACTGAAAGACTTGTCCCTGCAGCCCCTAGAGAATATAGGTTTATAGACTCATAATCTGAGTATGGATCAGTCTCCATCAATTTTGGGATCGGTCTTCATCAATTCTAAATAATCTTGGAATGGTTAGGTATCGGTCTAATTCAACCAAAGGAGGGTTAGATTGGTTCTTATAAATTTTGATTTCGATCCACAAAAATTGATCCCAAAACCCTAGAAGTGGTCCAATGGATTTGAAACCCAATGATACGGTCCCATAAACCTTAGAATTGATTGCTTAGGGATGCTAAATTGATTATGATATGAATCAACAAATTCAATCGATGTTGAATTTAATTTAATAAATGAAGAATCTCTAAAGTAATGACTCCCAATTCCAACTGATTATGTATTACTTCATATATGTGTTAACCATGTTGACAACAATAAATAACATTATAGTCAAGTCATATTGTTCAACAAGACTTTTGACATGTTATTATATCATGATGTATGAATTTGGAATTGATCTTAAATGATAGGTAGTGGAAAATATAACGGTTTATGGAATATATGCATTGATGTTGGATTATAATTGTTTGAATATTAAATCCAAGTGTGTAGGTAATAATAAATCCTCAATTTATATGACTATTTGGTCTTTTTTTTTTTTTTTTTTTTTTTTTTTTAATCTACACATTTTAAACTTGTACCATCCAATTTTCTTTTTCCTTTTTTTTTTTGAAAATTTATTTAACTATAATGTTCATAGTTTTTACTATTTAACCTGAAACGTTAAACTCTCTCTCTTTCTGTTGTTTTCGTTTTGCTAACTAGGGATTGAAAAACTTACGTTGATAGCATTCTACCCCATGCGCCACCATTTACTAAAGCAATTTATTTGTTACAAAAAAAATTCTCACACAGCCGTGAGAAAGAATATCTTTAACAGATGGGTACATCTAGTTATTTTTCCACATGAAAAAGTGAAACAGCAAATCTAACAATTGCATCTCTAGAAAATGATTTGAATAGGACAAGTCAAATTAAAAACAATTTATATGAAACGTGAAATTTTAATTTTAAATTCAAAGTAGGGGAACACCTACACACACCTGCATATGGCTAGAGTTGTTCCTCAAACCACTAGGCGACAACTTCAACAGTTCAACTAGTCGATCACTACTAGATATATCTTGGATTTCAATATTTTGTTTTGCCACTTGACGAAGTTTGCTTACCTGAAACTTTAGATATAAGTAACCGATCATAGGATGTGTACTTATCCACAAAATTTCAGCCCAATTTAACCCTCCGTGTGGCAGATCTAGGTACCTTTTACATAAAAATAGGTCCATAATTAGTAACCTTGATACTTGATAGTTTCTTATCTTATTTATTCCATAGTTAATCTTTGATTTTTAAGGTTGGAAAGCTAAACACCTACTAATTAAAAATCTAATCTACCATTACCTCAGAAATTAACCTTGCTAATCCTTAAAGAGTCGGCCCAGTCCCGTAAAGTTGATTCTTATAAAGTCGGTCCAGGACATTGGGACGGGCCTAATCTTAAAACCTCAGGCCCAGCCCATATGTCTGAAGCGCAGGCACACGTGTGAACATTTCATGTGAGGCTCCCCCACTGTGGGGTATGGAGGGGTTTGTTAGATCTTTTTTAGGGTTTCATATCAGACTCTCATTGATTTTCATATAGACAACTAAAAAAGATATTGATACAAACATAGATGCTAAAGAGGATCAATGGACGTCACTCCCAATGTCCCTTGGCTATGGATCTTCTTATATTTTTATCCATGTTTCACGAAAAGGCTATTTTCCAATTCAGATCTATGACCACTATGTCCCAATGGAACAATCTTTCAAGAATATCTCTGAAGTTTAAAACTCACACGATTGAAAAATGAGCTGATTGAAAGAAAAATAGCTTTGTTGACCAAATTAGGGATGCTGATCAACAAATTCCTTATTTGTTAGTGTCATAATCCATCAAACTTTTTTCAAACATTAAAAAATAATAGAATTTATCATTGACATTTATTAAAATATTAAAAAATAATAGAATTTATTAACCGAACCTCTGGTTTCACCCTGAAACTAAACCGATTTGTTTCAATTTTTAATGGCCGGTATTGATTTCGATTCTAAATTTGATCTCTCTCTCTCTCTCCTTATATGCCTCGATGTTACAAGTAGTTGGGTTCTCCGGCAAATTTTTTATTTTATCTACATCGAACCCCAAGATGAACCAGAAACAATCACAACTTTTTCATGCCAAGACGTATAGGCAGAAGAGTTTAATGGGAGGATTGTAGGGGTTTATATGACCGTTTGAATCCTAAAACGGTTCAGTTTTCCTGCACCCAAGATGAGAGGATAAAGAAGAGAGAATCTCTTTGCCTTATTTTTTCCTTCATCATTGCTATATGATTGGACTTTGGGGTCGTGGTTAACTTCCAATCCAGTCAAACCATTGAGTCTAGAACTCTAGATGAGGGTGTGGGTGTGGGTGATATTTTGGATTATTTCCTTCACCAATGTGATGGTAGGCAATGATTGATTCCGGGTTCATTATTAATTCCACAAGTGTGAATGAAGAGATTTTCTCTGGATAGAGAAAAATTAGGTCAAGTCTTTTCTAGGAAGAAATAAATAAATAAAAATAATAATAATACATGTTAGAATCAAGTTTTCCTTTACATCGTGAAGAGGATCTCTTTGTCTATCAGTTTTGCTGATTGGATGAGACTACTCAAATAACAATGGCAAGGAAATTTCAACAAAGGAAGAGTAATATCGTGATCTATAAGGATGAAGAGAATTTTCATATAATATGATAGGGAGAGGGTTTCCAATGATGCTTGAGTACTGATTTAGGCATTTGGGAAACCCTGTTATGAATCATGAAGTAGGGTTTGTTTGTTAAGAGAGAGTGGATGGGGCCACGTTATTGTGTCTTGGTGTATGAAATTTTCCACATGCAAGCATACGTCAATACGTCATGCAGAAATTTTAACTTTTAACGAAAGTACCCAAATTCTTCCCACCAATGGTTATGATAAGATCTCTTCACCATAAAGATCCGACCCTTTAATTAGCATGGGAAAAAGTTATTGTCAATCTCATACAATAGAACAATAGAACCTATAATAGAAGGTGTGAGTGATGACAAAAAAATTAAATCATAAAGTCACATCACCTCTAACAAAGGGATTCTTCCTTGTCCATGGGTGAAGAAACTTAATCCATAACCAGAGCATCATAAATGAGAAGGGTGAATGATGCAAGAAGAGGCAAACAATATCATTTACATAGCTATCAACAAAGAGGATATTTACATATCCCCTAGAACAGTTACATTAATAAAGATCAGCCACCCACACTAAGTAATAACTGGTAAGAGAAAAAAAAAAGATTGGTGGAGCATATCAACCCCACTAATAGGAGAGAAATAATTGGTTAAGAACCACCCCCCTTTATACACCACAACACCAAATCATTTGGTGACTGAAAAGATTGCATTTTTATTTGTCTTTAATGGGTCAAAGAAAATTACATCCCAAGTATCCAACTCAGGGATTTGTACCCATATTATTAGATAACCTTCTCAACTAATACAAATTAAGAAACAAACACAATACTATTCATTGAGTCAGGAACAATCTAAACTTCTTCACAGCACTGAGGTTAGAAAGAAATTGCAATGGCAATTAGGATGAAGAGAACTGCAGAAAAATTCATTAACTAAAAGGATTGAAACAAGTGGAGAACAGGTTAAGAATCTCTACCCTCCATTTTCAGGTTATAGCTCTCAAAAAATTAAAAAAAGAAAAAAAGAAATCTCTTGGGGGAATAGAGGAAGCTTCAATAACACAAGCACATGCCTAATGCTATTAGGCCGAGAAACTTGGAAGGATCAATGGGTGAGAGCAGATCAGGTTCTCGTACAGGATGATCCATGCAGATGGAATCCACCAAAGGAAAAATCCTGTGATGGATTCTATCTGTGGCTAATTCACAATCCCAAGTGCACTAAATGAGGATTTCAGTTTCATGAAGGGAAGAAGTCAGGGCTATTGAATGGAAAATATGGGTCGAATTCTATTGGGAAATCCAAATCCACAGTAGGAGAATTGGTTGCTGATGTAGCAGCTGAGAGGATCTCATTGAGATCACATTCAGAGGTGTTCAAATTCTGAGATCCACAACCTCCAAAGCTGTTAACCTGTCCCGGTGACACCGGGAAATAGTTTGATTCGGCTGTCACTAGGGGTATAAAGGAAGGAGAGAAGCTGCCCATGTAATCATGGTCCACTGTGGGTGGGGAGAAGATGTGGTTTTCAGACTTTGAGCATCCAATAGAAGGGAAGGAGAAGGAGGAGGAGCTCATGAGCTGCTTCTCTCCAGTGTCCAAGTCCTTGGTTCTCACTTTCAGACCAGTTTTGAAGTTCAAGAGTATATCTTGTGCTTTCTGTTCTTCTTGTTGATTTTTCTGTTTCTGTAGGACATGGTCTTGCTTAGGCCCTTTCTTCGAGTTCGACAACGACCCCATTGCCGGAATTATATAGGTTGCCTGGATGCAGGTGTGTCTTCCCCGGTAGGTGACTTCGAAGATCGATGGGTCTTCATCTGATCTTTGCACTTGCTTTGTAGCCGAACAATCTTGAACATTACGATGGGTACATCTGTAATAGGCTCTGCAAGTTCAAAACAAAACCATCTCTGACCTAGTTAGGAAATGAGCAAGAAACCAATATACTAAAAGTGTACGAAGCAAAAATTGGAAATGAGAATAAAAAAAATGTACGAACTGAAAACTTATCCACGATGCAGAAGACAATGTAACAAAAGAAAGAATAATCAAACAACCACAGTGCAAAGACATATGAGTTTGGATCAGGATATCGAACAAGAACCATTCTCGTATGGTGCCTGATCCACACTTGGGAATCCACTCAATCTCTCTTCTTACAACGGGCTGAGAGATTGAGTGGATTCCAAGTGTGGATCAAGCATTGTACGAGAATGGTTCTCATATGAGGACTTGATCCTCACTCAAGATATATGTGGTTCAACAAAGTGCCTACGTCCTTGGCAGATGAGACTGGTTTCCCTCTTCTAGTCAGGGGGATCAAATAGTGTTACAAGCTCTCTTCCTCTTGCCTTTCTATTTGCAAACAATTCCATCTAAACATTATGACCCATCGATGCCTCTTCCAAGCCTCAAGCCCTATGGTTTATAATGACCATTTGGAGGTGCCACAAGTGTGGGGGACACTGCCCTTCCCTAACGGTTCGATCAGGTAGGTGGAGGGACTCCCAAGTGTACAAGGGAGGCTGTAGGCCAATTAGTAATCAATGTGGTACTAAACTCCAAACACTCCCCCGCATGTGTGGTATTATGTACTGTGGATACGATAAATACCTGCTCTAATACCATGTAGAGTTTTCATCCCAAAAGTTTGAACCGGTAAATGGAGGAACTCCCGGTGTATGAAGGTTTGTAGGCTAATTAGTAGTCGATTGGGGGAGTAAACTTCCAACAAGATATGAATCTCAACAAAAGGTCTCAAACCATCCTAATGCAAAAGTCAGCTTGAGTGCTACAGTAAGAATGTGGATTTAGGATCAGCTAGCTGAGGCTTTCCATGAGCCCTACTTAGAAGTTCAAGCTTGCCTCATGATTTGGTAGAATAATATAATTATTGAGAATTTGTGGATAATGACATGAGCTATTGTTGTTGGGCTTATACAAAGCTTTATAATTTCTTGGATGAGAAATTGAGAATCTAACAGAAAGCATTTATGATTTGAGTGGTGGGAGGCTTCTGTGAACTTTTGAGGTGGACCAATAAGTGTCACTTTTTAGTTGCTAAAGCCCTTTCCCAATTAAGGCTTTCCTTTTTCCCATTTCTGCAGCTTTCGTCGTTCATGGGCTCATGGCTAGGGTTTAATTCAGATAGAATAGAAGAGGAAGAAGGAGATTACTATTCCATGTCTCACTCTTACCTTGGATATTTAGCTCCAAGGATGTCCTTCTGGCCATATTTCCTCCAACTGTAGCCATCATCAAGAGGTCCTTCAAGCCCAGTCCCTGAACTAACGCGTACTTGTTCTGTCCATCTGGGCATCATCTTTCTGCAACACATGATTTCATGAATCAATCCCAGAAACAAGGCACTTACTTGAGTTCGATCCTCCCATGAAATTTGAATATGGAGATGAAAAAATCAGTATTAGTAGCAGGAGGAACAGCTAAATGCTTATAAAATGTTACCTTTTCTTATAAATGTCTCTGCGATCGGAGTCCTCACTGAGGGGACTTCCACCATCAGAGCAAGGAGAGTCCGACATGCCGGCGGTGGCTCCTCCAGAACGAACCTCCCCATCTGAACCACCGCCCCGTTTCAGCATGGACAGTGCCGTATCGTAGGAAGTTAGTATCTTCTCCACAAACATATTTCGCATCTCATCATCCGAAGACGACGGATCAAGATGCATCTGAAGCTGCTTCACCAGATCCTTCCCCTGCATTAGCTCATTCAGCAAAGTTGTCTGCTCCAAATCTCCAACGTTCTCCATTTGTCCCCCCTTTTCTGAATTTTTAATGGATCGTACCGGTGGGATCAATGGTTGGACTCAGAGAACAGAGAGTACTATTAGTTCATGTCAAGAGTAAGGATTAAAAAAACTTTCTTTTTGGGGGAAAAGGGAAGAAGAGAGGATCAGGAAAGAACTGAGGAGAAGTATAGAATCAGAAGCTACAAACATCAAAATAGAAGCTTGAATTAGATCAGTGACACTGCAATTCAAATTGGGTGAAGTGGGTTGTTGTCTTTTTCGATGATTAGTCTCACACAGTATCACAGTAAGAGAGAGTGTGGAAGAAGATGAGGTAAGATAAAACCCTGAAGGAGGAGAAGGTGAGGATTTGTATATAAGGGAAGGTTAACATACCTTTAGTACTAAAACGAGTAGGCAACGATTGATGAACAGAAGAGGGAGAAGTTTGACTGAGAAAATCCAATTTTTTTTTTCTGCTTGGACCCGTCTCAGGTCATGGATCTTGTGGAGTATGAGGAGGAGAGTACTAGAGAGAGAGAGAGAGAGTCCATTGCTGACCAGTTCAACTTCAAAATGAGATCTTTTTCTCCATCTCTAGAGGATTATTGGAATAGTAACGCGGTCAAGGTTTGAAGATTCTTGGTCTTCTGCTCCTCCCTACCAGCTTCCTAATCTGACTTTCTTCCTTCCTTCCCAACCTTTCTTCATCCATTGACAATGAATGCCCCAAAGGACAAAGCCCAAAGTTGATAAGAGAGGGAGGGGTGGGGGAGAGAGCGACGTACGCCCCAGACGTCATTGGAACCATTGTGGTTGGGCTGATGCCGATAGATCTGGAGCATGTGACGCACACATAAAGGCACAAACAAAGCTTATGATTTGTTCATCGTAAACACAAATTTAAATTAGCTCCCTCACTAGAAGAGTTGCAGGCTTCATCTTTACTGGGTATTAGAGATCATTGAAGTACTAACAAATTTATATAATTCAATATTCATCAATAATTGAAATTTCCTTCATATTTTTCTGTACAATGCATGCAATCCATTATGGGTTTCCTTCTTAATTTATTTATTTCCTGATCGTCGTCATCAGTCATCACTCACTTCACTCTCGCCCTCTGATTGAAGAACATTTTTTGATACCACAAATGTGTTTGTGATTAATCTAGATTTTTGTTTTGCGTAACAATTTGTGATTAATCTATATCAAGGTTATAAAACATGGATCGGGCACCGAAGCAATCATAGTCGATTTGATATCGATACATATAGGTTTGTATCGGGCAATATTGGCAAGGTTTTAAAACATGAAATTAGGGTCTCTGTGGATTTGAAAGGATGGGGAAGTCTTAAAAAAACCCCTATAATAGGATCTCATATATGAAAACTCAACAGTCCTAGGGTTTTGGGGCATGAATCAGCTAAAAATTGGGGGGGATCGCCTCTTCTAAGGACATGTTTTTTCTTTTTTAATAAGACTTCTAATTAAGGACATGATTAGTACTTACTTATACACTAGTATTTGTTTAGTGGTAAAATTAAGCAATGAATAATTTAAGGACATGATTGGGACACACTGAGAAGGTGTTTATGAATATTATGCTAAATTTGAGAGGAGAGAGAGAGAGAGAGAGAGAGAGAGAGATCCCCTTTCTATGTCTTGGTGTGTGATAGGATCTGCATACATGTTTTTTTTGTTTTTTTGGATGGGTACATACTCTTTAAAAGGAGGGTGGGGGAGGTAACTGGGTATCGGTTTATCGTACCACAGTTTCACCAACGACACTAAGCGTGTGCTACATATCCTTTTCCCTATAACTTTCTTTTACCATTCAAAGAATACATTGAAAACACTCTCAGTGAATTACGTTAGGATTTTATCTTGCCAACATTGAGAAAAATTAGATGATGGACTGTTAGGTGTAGCTTATGACGCTGACTTAGGGAACCTTTCGCCGAAAAAAAAAACAAAAACTATATTAATTTTTTTTCAAGTATTTATTATAAACAAATAAAATTGAGAAAAGTTCCTGTGCATATTGCGGCTACTCAGATGAATTATTATATTAATTTTTTAAAAATAATTAAAAAATCAGAGGAAAGGGATATCCTGTTTCCTCAAAGAATCATCTCCCTTCACACAAAAATAAAAAAAAAAAAAAAAAAAAAAAAAAAAAAAAAAAACTCATGGCAAGGCTCTGATCATGTAAACATTGATGGGGTGGATCTTTGCTTTTCTTTTGGCATTTTAAGAAAGTCAAATTTGTGCAGTTGGCTTGGAAGGGACATAGCACACTGCTTTAGGAAGCAAGGTCTTGTGATCAAACCTGCTCATTTAAGATATTACAAAAATCAACGTAAATAATTTATTGCCACAAATCACAAATAGCTTGAGAGTAATTTATGATTTGTGATTTATTCTAATTTATTATAAATAGAAATAAGTGCTATATATTATAGCAAACACTAGTAAAAAAAGAAATAAGTCAAATAAATACAAATAGAAATCAAACAAAAGAGAGCTAAGTGTCTTGAAATAAAAACCGATAAAAAAAGTAAAATAATTTTTCTAACAATTTAATTGAATTATGACATAACCATCAAAAAAGATAAAGATTTTTTTTTCTGTAAAAGAAATAGTTAAGATAATAAGATGCCAATTGGAAAACATTTAAGACAATCAAATCCTTGCCCCAATGCCTTTCATTCGAACGAATATTAAGGTGCAAAAACTTATCAGTACATAGTTACTAAATCTAATCCAAAAGCATGAGTTTCAGGGTTATAACTCTAGTATCACATATTACCCTATTGATGTGGGATTAAACTCTTTCATCTTAGCCATGGAGCACATTCATTGCATAGCACAAATACGAATTAAAAATAATAATAATTAAGAGGCAAAGGATTCATTCAAGTCAATACCAAAGTAAGTAGCATTGCCAAGGGATAGGATTCAGTCACTTCCGATTCAGCTAGAATTGGCTAACCCTAAAAATCCTATATGGATTGGCGAATTCAAATCAGTAGAAAGTGTGATCGAGATTGGCCAATTTGATAGATCCAATTCTGATTTTCAAAATCCTGATCTGAGTAATAAACAGAAAGCACAGATGAAAGCAATGGTTGATGTTCATCAACCACATGCAGCACTTAAAACCAGTTGAAAGAATGAGAGTAGAGGTACGGCAATAAAGGGTATCTTAGGTTATAATTTTTGTTTAATTATTAAAACACTCTATAAACTCTTTTTCTCATATTCAGATCCTCTTTCCCAGAGGGGTGGTGGGAGAAGGACCAGTCAGACATAAAATGATCATATAGGGTAAAGTATGCAAGATTGTTAGGTTTGGAAAATGGTGTCGGACTAGTGGTTCCATGATTTCCTTCTAAATTAAATAAGATGATGCTTTATATTGTTTTAAACAAATTTTCTATAAGAAATGTTTCTAGAAACAGTTGTTATCAAACAACAATGTGTGCAAAAAACATTCTAAGAAATAGGTTTATCAAATACTCAAAAATCCGTTCCTATTCTCACAAATTATGATAAATATGAGTGTTAGTGAAGTATTGTAGTGTACTGAAATATTAGTGTGACCATTGACCACCACCGTGTGACCGTTGAGACTTGAGAGTGACACAAGTGCGTCTCGTCCTTTCTAGATGTTCCGGCGCATATATTGACCCAATTGGACGCTTTTACTAGCTTATACGTGTGGACTGCTCCGATCAGCAAACGCGTCTTCTTATATGTTCTTGTTTGACTCGATCAAACCAAGTTTTTTTTTCTATTTTTTTTTGGTAAAACACAAATCTGGATCTGGATACAGATTCTGATCCGGTTCGGAATAGAATCAACCAGTGGAAATTGCAAAAAAAAAAAAAAATCCAATGCCCGAGACTCCTGTACGTGCAAGGTCTAAGGAGCGAAAAATACACAATCTTACCCTAAGAATGTCGAAAGGATGATCGATACTTCACACTTTCACATATTAGCTAGCCTCGACATACCCTTCTCCAGTTCTCCATGTCTCAAAATATTGGTTCAAACCCAAGACCCCACCCAACACAATGATCATCTATCAGCTGTACTGAGCAGGTGTTGAGAAGGGACAGATGAGTCATAGCCCCCAAGTGAGAACCACACATCAAATTAACAAAGGTAAAAGCACACAGCCATATGGAACCAGTTTTGAAATGGGAGCTTCAATATTTTAAGATCCAGCCAAAACCAATAGGGGAAAAATGCATAAGCAGCAAGAAGCTTAAAAGTACATTGGCTTCATTCATTGATGCTAAACTAGGCTCCTTGCCGAAATGAAACCATTACATTTTGGATTCTAGTAGTAAATGGATGCATCACATCTTCACAGAACATAAGCTCATCTTATATCATTACCAACGGTCAATAAATAATACAAACAGCTTCATGATTTAAGGAACATACCCAGGAGGACTTGAGCTAACTTCAACTTGAGGTCTGAAATGCAATGGGAAACCAAAATTAAAATGGTTTAGTTCAACAAAATGCCAACACAAGATAAGAGTTTAGAAGCAGTACAATACTACAATTTCTCCCATATTTAAACAGAAGATTTCTCCTCTTCTTTGATCCTTGGAAGAACTCCTGGTGTGCTTTCCTTTTCATCCTTAATCTTTCTCAGAGCTTCACGTAATCCAATCACGATAAACAAATTGGTGAGAGTGAGCAAAGACTCAGCTCCACCATGAAGCCAATCGACATTAGACAGAGAAGTACCGTAATGCACCTTGGCTGTTCAAAGTCCAAACACGTATAACAGCACAATTACAACTAATGCAGTGAATTCCACGAGTAGTTCTCAATGAAACAAGCTTCAATAAACACTGAACTTACCATAAATTCCAGCAGGGACTACACAGCGGACGACAAACAGTAGAGAACAAAAGAAGAGGGATCAGTAAATTTGAAAATATTGATCTAATTTGCAAGAACAGATCAACAAAAGCAAAACCAACAAGATGACAGTAACCATATCACAGAAGCTGTTACCCATTCCCACGAAAAAATTATAAGTCAATATCAACAATGACCAGAATCATCAGCACTGGAAATATATATGAACTTCTCTTGTACAATTTGGATGCAACAACTTAACAACGAGAGCCTTCTTCTAAGATATAAGAACCCAGTTTGGGATCCATACCATTGCCCTGAGATCAGTCTACCATCACCCAGCCAAAAAGTTAAAGCTCTCATCTCTCTCTCTCTCAGAGTTGCCCATAAATATTATCATGAAAATCCTTCATAATTCATGTCTTGATAAGAAAGTTTGCCATCTAAATTTCGACGTCTGAGGCTCAAAATGCAACTCAACAACCTATAGAACACCCACAAGTAAAATTTGAAAAGGGGCAAGAAGGTGGGATTGCAATGATACACATGCCATTAAGTGTTACCAAATAGGCATTAGTTCCTTAAAAGCATTTCCTTTCCATATCAAAGAAGTTCTCACCCCTTTCTAAGAAAGAAAAACTATATAAAGCTGTAGCTGTACTCCTCCCACAATGGCCTTCAGCTTCGAGAAGAAAAATTTCTAATATGGTTTCTGAATCCAACACCACTTGTTTGGGGCGAAAAAATAACAGAAAAGACACAATCTTTTTTATTTATTTTTTTCTTTTTCATACCTCGCCCTCAATGGTTCCATACCATTGCCCTGAGATCAGTCTACCATCACCCAGCCAAAAAGTTAAAGCTCTCATCTCTCAGAGTTGCCCATAAATATTATCATGAAAATCCTTCATAATTCATGTCTTAATAGGAAAGTTTGCCATCTCAATTTCGACGTCTGAGGCTCAAAATGCAACTCAACAACCTATAGAACACCCACAAGAAAAATTTGAAAAGGGGGAAGAAGGTGGGATTGCAATGATACACATGCCGTTAAGTGTTACCAAATAGGCATTAGTTCCTTAAAAGCATTTCCTTTCCATATCAAAGAAGTTCTCACCCCTTTCTAAGAAAGAAAAACTATATAAAGCTGTAGCTGTACTCCTCCCACAATGGCCTTCAGCTTCGAGAAGAAAAATTTCTAATATGGTTTCTGAATCCAACACTACTTGTTTGGGGCGAAAAAATAACAGAAAAGACACAATCTTTTTTCTTTTTTTTTCATACCTCACCCTCACTTCCAAGATTAGTTCTATACGCTACTGAATCCCACAACGAAAAGTGAGAGAAGGAAAAGGAAAATTTGTCCCAATACCTCTGTCTTCGCCAAGTTGATGCATTTAAAAAGGAAATGTCTAAACCCATATAAGAACTGCATATAAACCCAGACTTGAAAATAAAATGGAAGTTTTATTCAACCATAATTACCAAATTACTCAAAACACCCGTGAATCTCTGAGAATATTATAAAGCCAAAGTAGGCAATAAATAAATTCACAGTGTAAAGGGGAAAGCAGAGCAGAAATGGAATTTCTTTCAATTCCATATCAACTGTCCTGCGAACCCAGCTTATAAACAGTGTAGACACTCAATAATCCAGGAAGAGAAATAGTTTGATGTAACTTACTTGTAGCTCCCACGAAAATTAGTAAGAAGTAGAATCCGAAGAGTGTGAGCTTTGGAGCAGACTTCGATTTGGTGATGAAATACAAGAAACCCAAGTAAGGGAAGAGAGAAACAGCAAACAGCTGTGAAGCTACGCTCGCAGAATCAATGGTGGGTGCCCATGGATCAACTGGCAGAAAACCATAGACAGTTAATCTTCTCCTGATACATCTTCCACTTCGGTAACACTTCAAGTCTGGGCCGCCTGCAGATGAGCTTCTTTGAAGATTTCGTGGTGAACCAAGAAAAGTAGAAGGCAAAAGAAAAGTGGGTCTTCCTACACAAAGCTTGCCAAGTGAAGCCATTGTTCATCTTTCAGCAAAGCTTACGATTGTTTTCCCAAAACAAACAGAGCACCCCATGGACTATAATCCATCCGAGCTTCTTCCTTCTTTTCTCTTCCCTTCCCTTCTCCATTCATTTCTCTGCAAATTGGGCACCCCAGAAAGAAAAAAAAAATCCTCATTTTCTGAACACTAAACAGCTTATCCACCCAAAACCAATAGGATCTACTTGGGCCGAAGGCCCAGTGACGAGACCCACTTGTCTTGACCTGCACATGGCAGTTAGGCTTCATAGGCTTTTATACACCTACAGTGAGTGAGGCTTGTAGTTCCTCAATAACAGCCATAGCTCCTTTGAAGAGAAAATTACACTTCCCTCCCCTGTATATTTCAAGTATTACATTTAGACCCCCTACAAAGTTTAAAATTACAACCACACCCTATGCTGTTAACTCTGTTAAAATCAAGTGTTAAATGTCCTTTTTATCCCCATCCCCTTTGTCTAAAACTCAAGTCTTTCAAAGGTCCCGAGAAAAAGACCGTTGCAAAACTCTGTCTTCGTTCCCAGCGGCGGTCGGCGAGTCTTTCAATGCACCACGGGTAGGATGTGCATTGTACGCCATTTTGTTATGAATCTGGAGCCCCAAGCTTATTGTACGCCATTTGTTATAAATCTAGAGCCCCAAGCTTAGTGCTTCACCTCTTGCAACCGTCACTCGGATGAGAGCGTCACAAGCTTCTACGCCTCATGCTTGCTCGAACGCCATTTTCAATCTGCCTACGGATCAATGAAGGAAGAAGAAGAAGAAGAAGGTTTGAAACTCTGAGCCTTCAACCGAAGGTCGCGTTGACCGAAACAAGAAGTGAAGCAGAGAGAGAGAGAGAGAGAGAGAGAGAGAGAGAGAGAGAGAGAGAGGTTATCTGTTTCAGAGTTCTTCCCAGGTATGCTTCGTTGTTAACATGACCATTAATTTAATGAGGGAAATATGATTGACCATCAACCCAATCACCAGAATAAACCCTCCTCCTCTTTCTTTCCCGAACTCCATCACTGGAAAAGGACTGTGTCGAGGATACCATCCAGGGTACCCATTGCGGCCTAAAATTAAACACAAATAAGGCATGACAATATACCCATTGTGGCATAAAATCAAACACCAATAAGGAATGACAACACATGATCGAATCCACTTCACTAAGACTAAAAGCAACTGAGATATGCAATAACTTTCGTTCATTTTACCTGCATTTTATCAGGGTCACGGCTAACCAAGAAGGAGTCGGCACCCAGTCGCTCAAGCACTTCTTCTCCTTACTAGGCAATGTGCTGATCACCGAAATCTTAAGTCCAAAAGCCTTACCAAACTTGACAGCCATATGACCAAGCCCACCAAGGCCAACCACACCCAGGTGCTTTCCTGGTTCACTGAAGCCAAAATACTTCATGGGATTGTAAACAGTAATCCTAGCACAAAGCAATGGTGAAGCTGCATCAAGAGGTAGGTTGTTGGGGAAATGAAGCACATAGTGATGGTCGACAACGACCTTATCAAAGAACCCACCAAAGGTTGTTGAGCCGTCATAGAAGAGAGAATTATGTGTAAGGATAGGTTTGGGGCAGTAATTCTCCAAGTCATGGGCCCAATTATCGCAGGAACGACATGAACCGATCAAGCCCCCAATGGTCCCGAGAAAAAGACCATGCAAAACAATTGCCTAAGGGAGTATTAGAGAGGCACACCAATTTGCAGAACCCTAAAATCCTAAATCTCAAGTTCGGAAACCCTAAATCTCAATCAGTTAATGGTTTCCTCATGGAAGAAGATGACAATATGTGTTGAGGGCAAATAGGTCATCTCCATTGGATTAAGGGTATTTTGGGGTTTAAAGCAATTTGTACAACATGATTTCTCACTTAATAGTTTCTCACTCACGGTCAGGGTACGATTGATAGAATCTAGAACTTAGAAGGGAAGGGAGTGTAATTTCAAACTTTTCAGGGGAGGGTTATGTAATACTTGAAACATACAAGGGAGTGAAGTGTAATTTCCTCCTCCTTTGAATAAAAATAAAATCATTTTTTTTTTGACAAATTTGCCCTTAATAAGACCGTTCCACCTATATCACCATCAGGGTTAAAGCTAGGGGTGTCAACGGTCCGGGTCGGTGCGGTTTCGGTCCGGTTCCACCGGTTTCGGTGTGAGTTTGGAAGTGACCGAAACCGACCCAATAAGGATTTATCGGTTTCGGTCCGGTGTCGGTTTCGGTGCGGTTTGGGTTCGGGTTGGTACCGGTTTGGATTTATTAGGTTCATTTCGGTTTGGATCGGTTTTTTAAACCAGTATGAAGCCATTAGGAAACAACCAAATGATGAATTGTTGAACTTCGATTTCTTAAATCGATTTGTAACCGGGTTGGTTTTGATTTTTGGTCTAGTTTGAATTCGATTTTCCATACAAATGTATACAAAACTATTCAAATTTTAATTTTTTTAATGAATTTTGGAGTGTTTCGGTTTCTTACCGGTTTGGTTTCGGTTTCGGTCCGGGTTTTGAGCCGGTTTCGGTTTGGTTTCGGGTTCATCCGGTTTTCAGTGCGGTTCGGTTTGGTTTTGGGGTTACAATACTTGAAACCGAACCGAACCAATAAGGCTTCGGTTCGGTTCGATCTGGGTTGTTATCGGTTCGGTCCGGCCGGTTTTACCGGTTCGGTTTAGGAATTGACACCCCTAGTTAAAGCCATTCATTGGTATAGGTGTCCATATCGGTCATTGCCAATACCGATACCGATACAAATCAGGTTGATTATATTAGCCTGTATCGGGCATAAATTCAGTGAAGGCCACCTGATGTACCAGTAAGAAAGAGTGACTTGATTCAGATAGAAGGATCTAAAAGAGCAAGAGACAGACCTAAAATGACCATAGAAGAGGTTGTGAGGAAAGATATGCACAAATTTGATCTAACCCCAAGTATGGTTTCAAATAGAGCATATTGGAGAGCTAAGATCTAGGTAGCGGACCTGCTTTAGCTGTGTTCTACTTTGCTAGTGGTTATCAATCTATCCCCATTTAACGCCTTTTATTTTCTCTTCCTTTGACTTTCTTTGGATCCACGTAGCAGACCCCATTAAGTTGGGACAAGGCTTTGTTGTGTTGTTGTAGTATCAGGCATAAATTCAAAAACAAACCACATTTTGTAACCGATTAAATGGCTACAAATACAAGGGCAGATATGGTCCAAAAGAGAAATAATCAAGCCCATTAGGTTTTTTTTTTTTTGGGGGGGTGGGGGGGGGGACTTGGTGTCAGGTAATCGAATTGTAGCATTTGGAATCTTCTAAATGAAATCAACCAACTAGGCCATGCCAATACTTATTTTCTGGTTTTTATTTGGACCGATGGTATAAACTACCCATATTATCCTAACATCCTTGAAACAACCCCTTAAAATAACCTAATTCACTCAATATAAAGGAAAAAATGATTAAAAGTCAAATGGGGTTAGCCACAGAGCTACGTAGATCTTTTTTTCTCCAACCAGCTCTATTCATCATTTGCCATTTAAGCTCCATCTCTATATTTCAAGTCAAATATGATTACAACAAATGGCTAACAAAATGAGGATAAGAGGACCTAGGAAGTAGATTCAAGGGTAGCTTGTTCATGCCACACCCCATTCAAGTTAGACTGCCACAATCTTACTACCCCATCACTTCCAGTTGTTGCCAATGTCATTCCACTCACGTCCCACTCCATTTGCCACACCTACACCACAGACATGCAGCATTACTACAAGAAGCAAAATCAATATTCTGCCTAAAAAATACCATCAGTAATCAGGCAGTTTAGCATCAATGACAATACCACTACTTCCTGCACACATACCTCGCCTTCGTGACCAGAAAGCAATGCAACCTTTTCCACTGAAAGCCTACCATCTGTGTCAGGGCTCAGACCCAGATGCCATATCGCAATCCCCTTGCATGATGCAACAGCTACTATTTCATATGGCCTACAAGAGAGCTTGATGGAATTCATGTCCAATAAAATTAAACTGTTCCCATTCAAAAAATCTGAAATTCACAAAAATTCCATTTTGATAATAGTTCACCAAGCTGTCATTCCATGTAGGCTGAGACCAACAATATAGCATGTGAACATGAAGTGGGTTCATATCCCACTACTTACAGATTTTGATTTGTGTGAAAGGTATCTTTAACTTGAACAGCCAATTCTCTATAAAAGATGCTTTCTACCAACCTCCAACCCCAACTCCAACGAGGGTAAAAAATTGAGATAGATGCCTACCTGCCAATATTGGGTGCCCATGCAACAGCATAGACCTGATCACCCTTGTCACCTGGCAAAGCCAGCTCTGCAACAGGTAGCCACCGTTGATGAGCCTCGTCGAATTCCCAAACCTACATCATTTTGTTCATGAAATAGAGCAACATCTACCATTCTGACTACTCATCCTTTCCAGAACACTTCAATAGTAAAACAGAAGGCATAGATTTATTCTCGTATCACTTGTTCATTTTAACCATGTTTAATTTAAGATTTACATAACTCAGTAAGGACAGCAATAGTAGAGTTGAGGCCATCAATCTACATTGCCTGTGCTCTTTGTTTACCATACATGTAAAGGGGAGATCCACTCTTTGTTGCTTAATCAGGCCTTTTTCTTTCTTAAGAGTTATCCCAGCATCATTCCATCAGCTTAGTGATGGAGATGTACACCACATGTAATGGATGAAAGAATAAATACAGAAAAGCTTAATGAAGCAAATGATTAAATAATCTACAACTGACAACTGACAACTGCCTCGCAAGTAGTGCAGATACAGAACAAGAAAACTAAAGTTTAATATACCTTGGAGGAATTGAATTGCGGTAGATCTGAATTAAAACCCAAAACAAAACTTGATTGCCCATTTCTCTGAGGACTCCAAGAGATGGATGCAGATAAACATGAAGGCTTTTGGAAGCCTGATACGGAATCAATCACATTCTGAAATTCTGCCTGACAGAAGATGCAATCATTGTCTTGTCAAAGTCATGCAAAACTCAATTGATGAATTTAGCATCCAAGGTAACACAGCTGACTAGTCTTTGGTCACAACTCAATAGCAACAGAGTCAAGTAGATTTACATTTTATTTCTAATAAAAGTATAAAACAACATCCAATTAGTTCACAAATAGGAGGTAAATAGACAATTAAAATTTAAAATCTTATATTTGTTTAACTATACCCCACCCCCCCCAAAAAAACTAAATCACAAATAAAAAAAAAAGATTAAATTCATGAATTTCAACATAAGCTACCCTCATGCCAATCAATGAAAAAAGTCCCAATAAAACCTGAGTCACATCAGTTGGGAAGCAGAGAGACCTTGTTTTTACATAAGCTACCCTTACCTTGTGTATTAGCAAGCAGCATGACTTAAGGTGGGTAAGGCTTACTTTACTTGAGTTGAATTTACCTATGTATTAACCCTTAAAAACATAACATCCTAAGTTAAATGGATCAGGATCCTAGTAACTGGAAGTCTGGAACAGTACCAATAGGGTGCTCTTCCTATTGGTCCTGTTCCACAATAAAACCACAGAACTCATTTGGAACTTTCCTTTTACTGGAACTCTAAATATTAGGAACCAATGATTCATAAACATTCGAATTGCTATACTAGTTTACTCACTAATTGGTCACTGAACTTTCCTCTCAAAAGGTGCAGAGTATGCCAATGTGATGTAGCATTGAAAGCAATAGAAGTTGAAGCAAAATAGAGCGTCTTCTCTCCTTCCATCATTTTTAGGGCTGTTTCTTTGAAGATTAAAACTTGTCTTCTATTTTGGTGCCTGCCATCTAAAAAGTAATGAAACCTACCCAACGAGACCAAGATCTTGCACTGCTGAGTTATGACCAACTTATAGAGGAGCTGATCTATGACAGTTTCTATTTCTTTTCTCCCCATTGGGGATGTTTCTTCTTTATTGTTTGGCAGCTGCAGTTTAAGACCCTATTTTCTATCAGTGGCCAAAACCTTTAATTTGGTTCAGGATTGGAAACCAAAGGAATTGCAACGGCAATGGTTTTCAAACTCTATACACCTCCAATAAGTCAAGAATGTGCCCCTCTAACACTCCCACCCCCTCCCTCCCCCCATGCCGCCACTCCCCAAAAAAAAAAAAAAGATAAGTTACAATCCTCTGCTGAAGTCCTCTTAGACTCAATAACCGCTTCAAACTCATGGAGCATTTCAATTAGGTGCTTCACTGCTTCAGCACTGCCACTCCAGACTTTGGTATCTAAGGATGTCAATGATGTAATACACAACCACCTTAAGAACATTATAGAGGAAAAAACGATGAAACTTTTCCATTACCCAGTTGCCTGCCATGAAAATCATAAAGAGTACTAGTCAATGTTCTGTCCTTCGACCTATCATGTCGCATTTGGAAATAATTCTGACTGCACTAAATCTCTGTCATATAGATGTTCCAGATGTTCATTTCCAGTATTTGAGTTTTTGCGAGCATACAAACTGCATCCCAACATAGAGTATTCAGAATATACCTGCAAATTCAAATCTTTTCCGCAAACTTGCCCCAAACAATAAAACATTAAGCAAAAATAAATAAATAAAACTCATGGAATTTCCCCTCAAATCAAATCTCATACACATAGCTACAACCAGAAGTACGAGATATGCCATACCAACAATTCTCTCCAAAAAAGGAAAATAAGGAAAACAAGGAAGGGAAGTTGGGAAAAAGTAAGAGCTGAAATTATAAAGACACGCAATGAAGAGCAGAATAAGAATATTAATTCCACATCTAGGAAAAAATGATCACTATCAAAGAAACATTTAAACAACATGTTTACACCTAAAGTATTTTACTACCTAGATGGGAATAGTTAAAATGATGTACCTGAAGTTGCCACTTATTCAGTTCCAAGGGGTCCAGGAGCTCATAGACTTTAACATGACCATCTGAATAAGCAACAACCTAGACAAGACAGTAAATGATAAGATACAGATAATAACCCATGTAAGGGTTTTCCCTTTCAAGTTCATGCATTCCAAAGTTATTTTGTGAAACAAATAAACTACAGTAATGTTCAACTGTCAGTCAATGCCAATCCACCCATGATCCAGATAATATCAGCAAAATAAGCATGTACAAGAAAATAATCGAAATGCCCAGAATTACTAGTTCCTACCTAAAGAAGGAAAGACAATCCAACTAATCGCTTTAAACCGTCAAACAGGAATTTTTTCCTATTCAGGAAATAACGCAAGCTCTCCAGTTAAGTTGTGACAGTTACAGTTATCCTTCAAATTCAAGAACAGTGAGAATTCATATTTACAATGCATTATTTGTTTACAAAGTACTTTCAGAAACACATACTTATTGCCTGCAAGGTCATACATCTACTTGCTATGGTTTGCATATTACACAGAGTCAGAGAGAGAGAGAGAAAATGAGAAAAATCCTCACCATTTTCAAACTTGAAATGGAAATTCCAAATTGGAGATCCAGCACTAGAGCTGCATTTCTTTCAAAGCATTTGCACAGCTTCCATTTGAGAGGTTGACCATCTAGAAGAACAAATGACAATAGTGAAGAGAAGTCATGCTCCTTATCAAGGCCCTCCTATAACTATTTTTTTGTTATTTGTGGCATTTTTATTCATCCTTATTCAAAATATTTGTCATCTCTGTAAAATTTCATTCTGTTTTCTATTTTCTGCAAAAATGTTTCTCTAGAGTCTGGACTGTGCAGTCAAGATGAAATCTCTAGACTGCACACCCCTTTGTGTTGTATGGGAGGGTGATGTGGGAAGTCCAACCATTGATATCTAGGTTATGGAATAGATTGGCCATGTATAACATTTCATAGTCAAATTCAATAATATACCCTACCATACTTGGCCAACTCCATTTGTGCTAATGCTTGACTTGTAGCAAAGAACTTTGGGGTCTACCTGTCGGTCCTGTCCAAACAATTCCATTCCCACTGGATATGCCAAGTGGCAGAACTAGGCTTGCCAATAAGGAAACCTCTCTTGACATGCTGTACTGGAAATCTACTACCTTTTTTCCCCCTAAATCTATGCATACATGGACTTGTTTGGTTTTTGTAAGTCAAAAGTTGAATCACCACTTCGCTTAGTAGTTATTGTAATGAATCAATAAAAGTGAAGTGTTCCATAATCTACCTGCAATGAAACAGTACATTCGGTTGACACTATTGGATGGAAAGGAGACAATAACTACTAAAGGTGCAAAGATCATGAAATGGTTTAGAAATAAAATTAATTGCATACCTTCTTCAACTTCCTCCCACAATGAAAATGTTCCATCTGTGCCAATGCATGCAACTGCATCACCATATTCCGGGGGTATCCAAATAACTTTCACAATGCTTGATTCATGTGCCTACAAGAAATTTAACTTCAAGACATGGAAACAAAAAGCCACTAAAGAAGCAAATTTATAAAGGACAAGTTCAAGATTTTTCTGTCTATGAGACAGACCAGGGAATATTTCTTGAATGTCTATACATACAATGCATATCATGTCTATGAGATCTCAATATGAAGTCTCATGGAGCCCCCCCCCCCCTCTTGTTTTTTTTGGTGGAGAAGGGGAGAGAAGTCTAAGTGGAAAATAAGAATAACTAGGCAACAGTTGATGAGTCCATATGTCTCAGTCGCACACTTTGAAAATGTCAAGATCCTCTCAGTAAGAATAAACTGCAATCTCTGGGTAACTTACTATAACCAAAGGTTATAGAAACTCTTTTGAAACACACAAATGGCTTGACCTTGCGCAAGGTAAAAAAATATCTCCACATAGCTAATCAACTAAACATTGCAAGCATATAACTTAATCATAATTTCGACTCGCTCAGAAACTTAACTATTTGTGACCCATTCCATGAATTCCGTTCGGCCATTCCACTCAGTAGTCAAGGCTCAATGCACGAAGACAATTCTCTCTCCGTAATAGTTAATCATTACTCGATTCAAAAACAACCTTTCAAGAAGGAGAAGTAGATGGTCCGAGGAGAGAACACTTAAATAAAGAACACAGTCGTAAAGCAGATAGCGTCGTAGCAAAACTGAAGAAATTAAAAGCTAATGGAAAAGAATATGTTTATGTTGATTAACCAGATAACAATGAAATAAGTAACAAAATACTCAATCAATATCCCAGAACAGAAACCCTAAAAAATAACTCCCAATTCTCGAAGCGGAAAACTCGTTTAAGGATACAATCTTCCATTATGGAACCCGATGAAACCACTAGGTCCAAGATTATTTCATATACTGAAGTTAGCAAGGAGAAGATAGATGGAGAAAGAAGGAGTTACGAACCTTGGATTTCGAAGTGCAGGTGAAGGCGGAGGAATCAGGTTCAGGGGAATCAAAGATTGAGAGCGTTCCATCGATCGATCCAGTGGCCAGTCTCTGGCCACAGTAATTCCATGAAGAACAATTTGTGCCCTTACTGAGTGATATCAGAGATTTCTCCATTTATCCTTCTCTATCAACTGCTCTAATCTAACCTAACCTAATCCAACCCCCGTTTCTACTTTCCTCTCCTGCCTCCCGCCAGTACCCTGCATAATCGAAGCGGCGGGGGTTTTGTATTCGAATTAAGAAAAGGGAAAATGGAAAATGCTAAGCAGGAAATAAGGACTGAGCGGGGATTGAATCGTTATCGGATCTGTGGTATCGGCCAGATCGTATCAGTATCAAAAAAAACAAAGGACTTTATGAAAAGTGGGGTAAAAACCGACCAATCTGAACTCATATGGGCTGATCTGGATCAATATTGTATCGGTATTGGTGGTAATCGATATTGATCCAATTCCGAGAACTAATTCTTCAAGAGGCTAAGGCTGCTTTTGATAGTCATTCAATTCCATAAACGATGTTTTGTGTTAAAAACAGAATTTTCAGCTTCTATGTAAAAATATCGTTTTAAAATTAAAAAAAAAATTGTGTTTGGTGAACTTGTTTTAGAGATGGTTACGCTCATTTTTTTTTTATATATTTGAAAAAAACCAAAAAAAGAGAGTTTTGTCATTCCATCATTTTGTATTTCTAATGTTTTTTTCTCTTTTCGTTCTGAAAAAATCAAAAAACACCAAGTTGACACAAAATTCTTTATTTCCTCTTTTTTTTTTTCTGTATAACAGAAAAATGTTTTTCTGAAAGACTACCAAACGCAGCCTAACATCTTGGACGTGGGATTTTTGTGTCAACACTCAATTTGTTTAGTTCAGTTGATTCAATTTAAGATATAATATGTACAAACCGAAATCCAATTAAAACCAAATATTTTTATAGGAGAAAAGAATGCTACCCACCTACCTGGATGAGCACAGAAGCAACAAAATGCCCGATCTGCCCTTGTTGGATCCTAGACACGCTCCCAATGCAAGAGTCACACAACCAAGTAGTTCTCTTTTCCTTTTTTTGTAGTGAAAAAATATAATTCAATCAAATCAGTTCAATTTTATTTGGTTTATGTTTTTAGTTTCATTTGGTTCATACATGGTTCCGATAATTGGGCTTAAAATATTACAACTTCATGAAGACAAGGTCCCATAATGTCAAATTTGGTATCTTCAACGAGTAAGTAATTTCACACAATTCAATCATTCACACGATTGTTTCAGTATGGTTTTAAGTTCAATTTGATTCGATTTACACAGTTTACAGTCTATTCAGATCGAGTCGACTCATAGTGATGGTTTTTAGTTTGGAACCAAAATTGACCTGGATACAATTTCAATTTTCAAAACCAAAATGAACAAGCAACCTCTCCACTCACATGTAATGACTTCTTTGACTTTTATGTACAAAACTGTTTTGTTGCTCCTCGATTGGTGCACTCCTCTGTGCCACTTGCTCAGAAAACCACCCTCCCCGTAACGAGGGATAACGACGATGTTCATTAAATTAGGCATATTTCCTTAATTAGTTATACAAGTTGAGTTGCACCATTGCCACATGTTGATCACAAGTTAGAAACTTGGTAACAATTTCTCCGGTGAAACAAGAGGTAAGACTACGTACATTTACCCCTCCCAAACCCTAAAATAGCAAGAGCTTGGTTGTTTTTATTTATACAGGTTAGAAAAAAAATCACTTGCAATCTTACACATTTCTCAAGAAAGGTTACAGTGTCCTTGATGCCCTGTACTTTTATATCCTGAGACTAAATCAGCCTGCTCACAGTTTCTAATTGTACAGAAGTGAAGTTTCCTCGCCATCTCGTTCCCCTTACTAGTTTCAGGTGGATGTCTTGGTACACCGTAGGCTGTGGGTGTGAGACCATTTGCATGCGTACTTACTTTGGGGCCATCCCTGCTGGCTACAGTTTGACATGCACACCAATTTCCATATGATTCGAGGGCAGATTTGCTAAATATAATGCATGGTTCACAGCCGCGGTATTTATCCACAACTCGAATTTCCAGAAGACACATTTCTTGCCACGTTCTTCTTGGCTGCTCACTCTTTGGTTAATTTTCAAAATCACCGATGGCATTATCATGTTCTCAGGAATGATCCTTCGCAGTAGATAAGGTTGCACAGTAGTTCTTTAGCCAAGCAGATGCTGACTTTAGGACACGACGTTCCCCAGCAAGGAGATCTCGAGCCATTTGTGCTCGGATAGCAAGCTGTCCAACTGAGGTAGTCTTGTCAGGATTCAGTAACTGTAAATGCACAACAGAGGCTCAGAAGTTGAGTAGCCTAGTTTTCCTCGTAAAACAACTTTCAGTACACGTCTGTTACAATTTAAATGGACATATAGGATAGTAAAAATGAATAAAAAAGACAAGGAAGCATGTAGGGAGATACAAATATGCTTTTGTTGCCTCATATTACTTCCATTACTGAACCCAATAACTTCTTATTCAAACTCACATGACAAAGAGAATTTCATTTGAAGTAATACAACCATCATATAATTTTATTTGTTCAAGACATTTAACAAATCATTTAGCCACTAAAAACACTAAAAAAAAGATTTGGGGGGGGGGGGGGG
>NC_056562.1:36932400-36960054 GCF_013358625.1 Macadamia integrifolia
TTAGCAAATTGTAAAAAACCAACGAAAGATGGTAAAGGGACAAGAACTAGGCCAAAGATGACAGATATATTTTTTTGGAAAAGATCATAAATGCTAATGAAGTTTACTGCAGTCACAACTCAGTGGAATGGAAGAACAGGATTAGTTTTAGCCAACCCCAAGTAACTGGGACCTGAAACTTGGGACTTGGGACTTGGGACTTGGGACTTGGGTCTTTACACTTGAGACTCTTTAGATAGGCTAGTGAGTTTAGCTGCAGGTTGTTGAGTGATAGATGTTATCTTATGGTTCACATATCGTTGGTTTGAAAACATTTAAGCATAAAGATGCAAATGTAAA
Source organism: Macadamia integrifolia (assembly GCF_013358625.1). Taxonomy (NCBI): domain Eukaryota; kingdom Viridiplantae; phylum Streptophyta; class Magnoliopsida; order Proteales; family Proteaceae; genus Macadamia; species Macadamia integrifolia. The sequence continues at coordinate 36,932,740 of NC_056562.1, forward strand.
ACGATATTGTATGCAAGCCATCCAGGGTATCTATGGTAAAGACCTAAAAAAAGAAAAAATTCCAGGACAGACCACCTCGGTTCTTCACCAAAAGACAGTCTCTCCAGCCATAATGAATGATATGGCCAGTCCAAACTGTTCATCCAATAGGAACTTTGAATTGGCCATGTGTACCATGCAACCATCCTCTTTGACTTGAGGGCTACCCCAAGATGAGGAGAGGAGTCCCTTTTGCTACATGAAGCAACTGAACATGAGGACATCTTTTCAACTGCCACTTGAGCAGTTGAAAATTCTTGCTAGATAGGTCATCTGGGAACACATTCCTAAAAACCAAAATATACTGCCACTGCTAGTTAAAACATAAGCATCAAACCGAATCACTTTTTTGGATATGTTTTGCTGGCCATTATCCAGTGCACTATTTTAGATGCCATCTTTTGTAACACCATTGCAGTTGAAAGAGATCAGCCATGCAATTTTGCTATCTTGTTCTCAGAAAAATGAGTTCAGAGACTAATATTTCCGTAAATGATAAATAGTACGAATAAAGTGCTTTAGGGACTGCCCAAGAGATTGGCAAACCATTTGACAAGGTTTCAAATGAAATATTGGGAACAGGTAAAAATCTAATCTAAATTTCTTCTTATTTTTCAATTCCATATTGCATTTAGTAGCAAACTATTTCACTTCAAATAAGATTAAAGTGGGGTTATAATAATTCAAGTTAACATTGATAAAAGCTACCTTGATAGACACTTCATATTCCTGAATCAATTGTGAAATTTGCGATAGCAGGAACTGATGGGCTTGGATCTCCTTACTGTTGTTCTGTAGAGGACGTCGAGCCAGCCGGCCATCATTTTGTGCAGCTTCCGAAACCAAATCCTCCAGTTCTGAGGTTAGTTTGATCAAAAAACTATACACATGAAGGGGCAGACTCCAACAACCAACTCCCATGGAGCAAAAGAAATGATATAGAAGAAAACTAAAAGAAAAGCAGCACACCTTCAATAGAAGTGCTGGACAAAATACGGGCAAATGCACGAAGTGGCTGTGGAATCCCCTTCCCTTTTCTACTAGCAGATCTTACTTCCCTATTATGATGGGTACCATTTTGGCAAAGAAGCAAACACAAAGAAAAATGTGACAAAAAATGAAACACAAACTAAAAAAAGGATGAAATAACAAAAACAACAACAATAATAATGGAGAATTTTTTCCTTGTCTAGTGGAAAAAGAAAGCATTTATGGCATGTGGGTACATATAGTGCATGGCAGTCCAGTAGGTGGTCAAACTGTGGACTTCGTCATCTGTGTCACCCTCTACTCCTGTCAGCCTAATTAGACATGACTTTGTTACAGGTCAACAGGTTTCAGGAATGGCTGCAAAGTAAATCCTTCAACAAAAAAATGAAAAACTCAAAATAAAAGGGAAAGAGTCCAATAAATGATTACCATTTGGTCCAAATGGTTTGATAATTAAACTTACAAGCAAAAGAATCAAACCAGAAGAGTTCAGGACAAAGGCCATGCTAGCAAAAATTCTCTTTTATTTACTATGATTTGTTGGACAATTTCCCTTGTAGATTGGTCGTTTGTCCAAATGTGTCATGCCAGATACTTGCATTAGCACAGCTAGATACTCGTTTGGACACCATTGATGCCTCTTTCTGTCTCTGCTATAGGTAAATATGGTTCATTTAGTCATTGCTATTCCTGTAAATTGAAGTCTCACCTAGTCACCTCTCTCTTGAGCAAATTATGCTTTTACACAATTTAATCAAGCAAAAAAAAAAAGTTCGAATATGTATTTAACACTGTCAAAATAGCAGGAGCTTTAACATAAAGCACAGAAGTAATAGCCATAAATTATGTACCAACTTGATTGTAAAATTAGTCTTGCAAGAATCAAAACCGTCAGTGGTTCTGACTGTTGTTGGGGCACAATGTTTGTGTAAAAGGTCCAATTTCATCATACGTAGAGGATCATGTTGAGGTACACCAACCCAAATTTGAACCTGAGTGAATGAAATTATTTGTAAAACATGATGCAAACCTTAGAATAATAAAAACAAAAACAAGTGTACAAGCATTTAGGATATATGAATTAGTTCAACTTTTAAAAATGGCATATGTGGAACAATTATACACTTGTTCATGATAAGTCTATGACAGACCTGATCATGAATGTTGTATGGAAGCGTAAATCCAAAGTCCTGCAGGAGTGTGGTGTTTGGGAATTTTCCATACCTTATTAAAACCTAAAATCAAAAGGGCAAAATGAATAGAGTGAATCACCAGTGGTTGGGACTGCAATTAACTGATCAATGGCTGTATATCTGAAATGTAATCATTTGTGTACACCAAAGATTTTAATGTTCTCTATAAGTATTACAGAGTAAACAGAGTAAGAAACTAAAAATTTTTTCACTGCAACCTGGCGATTTCCACAAGCATGCAGTATGAAGACCATTATCACAGATGGAAAAAGTTACAGAAAACTTGGGAAAAAAAAAATCCGTGGAGGTGTAAGAGAATATATTAGTTCACCAGAAATGCAACTCAGCATGCGCATACAAATATCTACGATGTCATGTTTAGAAGCATCAGTACCTGTGCGTGTGCATCTGTGTTTGTGTCTTCACCTGTGCCTACGATTACATCAAAGATTCCATAAAAGGGCAAAATGCAGTGGTAACCCTGAACCACTGAATACCAGTGAGAGATCAGCTTGGGACAGGATTGTTACAACCGGTTATTCGTAAAGTATTTTCCTCCCAGCTGCAGGCTGTATTGAAGAGTCCTTATTTGACTCAACTTGTGACATAACATACTCTTTATCTGGACTGGATGTATCCTAATCTGTTTACACAACTGAATATTCAAAAAAGACAGAAAACAAAGTCCTAATTCAACCCACAACTTGTCTTGAATCCAGATGATAAGCTTCCTAATTCAACCCCATTTAGTTGGGAGAAGGTGGTTGTTGTTGTTGTTCTTTCTGCTGGAAATATGCATAAGGGCAGTTTTTTCTAGAAGCAGCAATTATGTTAAACAATACTTTTAAAATTATTCCAATCAGCATCTACCATGATCAAATGCTATCCATGCATCTCTCATTAAATTTAATCTATGAGACCACTAAAATTGAACTCATTGCTGGATGGTGGAAGTAGGGAGAGTGGAATCAAGGACCATCGAAAGGAAAAGCAATGTAACATGTGGCACACAGCCCATAGGAACAAACCGTAAAATGACCAATAAGAAGAGGGGGAAGAAGGGAAATGCATTCTCATAACAGCCAGCTGTTTTCATCATCACAATATCAAATCAACATAAATTTCAATTCTGAAACATGAAATGATTCAGGTAATAACCTCTTCACCAGTAGCATAATCCCTTTCAGCAATAACCTGCGCAGAAAGAACTAAGGAATTAAAGCAAGACCAAAAGCTTTTCTACTAAAGTTAGCAGACAAACATGCAAAACATTTCCCTTGAATTCTGCAGTGATGCCTTACGAATATTTATTTTATAAACCAAGCATTTAAGAACTCTTTCTCATAATACCGTACATACCAAATAGTAACAATATTAATGCAACCTGGTAGTCAAGCAACACAGTTGGTTCTTAAAACTTAGATCCCTAAGAAATTGGATCTATTCTCAGCATAATTGAAGGACATCTAATAAATGCATGATGAAGACTTCAAGTGCAGAGTTATAACTAGAAGACTGTAACTCCAAAATCCAAAGATGATATTTCACTTGATATAAACTAAGGTACACATTTCCCAGTCTGATCCAAAGCTAATTAATTGAAACCTGGAAACGATATTTTCAGATCTGTTGCTTCTCAGATTGATTCAGACCTTGCAGATGTGTCAGCATGGCAAATATGGATGTACCAGATTAGATCTAGATCTTATCCTCTTATACCATCCGTAGCCAGTAGGCTGAACCAAAAGGATGACTACAAAAGATGGTTTTATGGTCTAACTTTTCAAGGAGCTGCAGGAAAGATTAAGTAATGAACAACTACAATGGAAGGCAATGCTCCCCACCTCCCAAGTGGACTAGAGTAATGTCTGCAAGATATGTCCCTTTTCCTTTTTGATAAGAAAGTTAACTGCAACCTTGAGGTTCGAATGAACCAAATAAGGAAAGAATATTCATCCTGAAAGAAATTACCAATGAATTATTGGGGTTTTTTTTTTTTTTTGTAATGTTCCACAGAAGTTTTCTGCATGTTCTGAGTGTTCCCAGCAGTAGAGTGACAGTGCTGGACTGCCCTGAAGAGACCACCACATTGAGGAAGAGTAGCTTATGGAGGCTTTGTGAATTGAGGATTCAGAAAGACAAGTGAAGCACGTGAAAGCTGGTGTATTAAAATTTATGTCAAAATAATTTAACCAACTAAATTTCATGAATACCCAATCAACCAAACAATTTGCAAGAACGCATGCACAAACATACAAAAAAACACACAAGTACGGGATGGGCCTGTATTTTTAATACTGATTCCACAAACATATCACATAAACTTGACAATAAACAGGAACTAATACCTCGGAGGTTTTTTTATGTTTGTCACTTAACAACACTGCCTCTGAAAACTCATCATGATTTAGGAAATCTGCAAATGGAATCTACAAAACTTTTACCACACTAAAGTATATGTAGATGTTACTAGCCTTTACTACCACCTCACAATATGTACAAGTGATAGAGAAATAAGTACAAGAATGATACCAGAGATAAACCCTTTGAACTTCCCCATGCACGGGATCCAACTGGAAGGTACACAAATAACCATCAGAATAGTTAAGACTATGGTTCAATGCAAAATTGAACAAGCTTCCAAGTCTATAAAATGATTCCAAATTAAAAGCACTTGGGCAGCATACACCAATGAGGTAAAAGGATAAGACTATAAGCAGTAAATGCATACAAAATTTGAGTACCTAATGCATATGCATGCATGAAATCCTTCAGTGTAACATCTTCAAAAATATGAGGGAAATTATCAAGAACCTGGAACCATAAGACATACTGTCAAAAAATGGTAATTATTGTAACAAAATGCAAACCACAAGGATTCTGTGACATCACAGTCCAATCACATGTCACATAAATGTTCTTTATCCCCCCACCCCCCTTCTCTTATTTTATTGGGTTTCCAATGGCAGCATCTGAAGTGTCTGTTCAAATAGAGCAGTGAACCAGCAAAAACTTCTTATGATTTTCCTTCAGGAAAAAAAAATTCCAGACAAGCGTAAATAATATGGGCAAGTTTTCCAAGTCATGCGCTAAGTTGAAACCGATGCCGGGTCCCAAATGTGTTGTTCAAATAGGACAGTGAACCAGCAAAACAGTTATCATAATTTTCCTTTAGGAAAAAAATGCCAGATAATTATAAATAATGGCAAGGTTTCCAAATGCTGTATATGAAATAAATTTAACACCTTTTTTTTTTTTTTCTTTTTGTGGTGGGTGGTTAATGTATCCAATAGAAGTGAATCAAGTGATAGAACCAAACATCATTACTAAAAAACTATTGTAGTATCTCATAAGTCAAACCTCTAGTACTAAAATTTCACTAATGTAAGGGATATTATAGATTAACTGTAACTAGGCAATCATGAATCCAATGTAAGCAACCAAATAACCTCGACGACTGAAAATTCCTATACAGGAAATTTAGCCTTTGAAACATTCCCACAGAGGTCCACACTCAAAGAAGCCTCCCGGAAAATCTCATTGCTCCTACATTCCGTTGTGTTGAAGAAAAATAGGATCCCAATTTCAACCCACTGCTAAGGGCACTAATATAATTTGTTACATTTGATCTCGTAAGTATTTGCATCTTCACTGTTTGATTAAGAGATAAACCCCCAAAATTTACTAGGATGTCAAGATCATGTTGAATAATAAATAAAGGTACAGTGAAGCTACAATAGAATAAAGAAATTAATAAATCTACCCACTGTAAAATAAATGGACATTTGATTCCTTTGAACTACCTCAACATGGAAGTCCAATAGTAGGGCAAGAGGATACTATGGGGACCACAGTTATCTTCAATGAGAAATATAATGTAATATTCTCTTATCAAAGAAGGGACAACACACAAACACACACACACACACACATGTGGGGGTGGGGGAGAAGAATCCAATGAATTACATACTGGTCTAATTGCCAAAAATTCCTTTTCAACTTGGGCTTGTTGATTGACAGTTTCATGATATATTGCACTTTTTCGTACCATGTCCAGCTCATCTTTACTCCAGAATATCTAGAAAGATATCAAACAAAATCACTGTTAAAGCATCATTGTACCTATCCTTAAAAGAAGTAGTAATAGGATTAAAAAAGAAAAAAGAAAAAAACACAACAAAATATAATTCCAAAGAAGTTCTATTTACAGGTTATCCGGTAAGTAACAAAGGCTATATTGAAACTCCCATAAATCAAGCCCACATTTTTTTTTAATAAGAAAGATCATCATCCTTAGAGAGAGTGATATTGCTAAGTTTGAGGGATGAAAGGAAAAAAGAAAATACATTGTGCACGCTGTAATTGGCCTTTAATGGTCAAGCAAATTTGTTAAATGCCATCAACTTAGTGGTAGCCCCACTTCTTTTAGCTTAGACACACCTCCCTAATTTCTACGCCATTGAGTGTTGTAACAGCCATTTTCCTCTCTACTTGACATTCTATGTTTTATGACTATAAACTTTCATGCCTCTTTCATTCTCATCTTGACTAATTTGCTGAGTTTTTCATTGTTGAGAACTACCAAACAAAAATGTGATGGAACAGAAAGTGAAAAAGAATAAATGAGAGTGGATAAATTTAACAGTAGCTGTGGTCTTCCTTTTTCTTCTTCTTTAACGACAATTGCCTAGCTCAATTGGTGAGCTATGGTGCATAAAAAGCCGATGCTCCCCAGGAGGTCTCAAGTTCAAGACTCCTGGTTGTTATCCAAAAAAAAAGAAAACTTATTCTTCCATACATCAATCAAGCCATAATTGATTATTTCTAGATAATTTTACCATGTATCTTGAACAAATTTAAGGACCAAAGTTGAAAGAGATGAATCATGTAGTGTATAATACAATAAGAGCAATAGCACTCATTAGTAAGTCAAGAAATCCATTTCAGTTTTCAGCACAGCCACAATTCTTGTAGACGGTGAATCAAATAGCACATACCGTGCAATGAAGCTCCCCGGGCCGAGGAAGACGGCTTATATAGGGGGCCCATCTGGAGTCCTGCAATTAAAAAGACAGAAAGGTGGAGAAAAAATAAATTATCCACTCGGATCTCCACAGTTCTATAAGATAACCAGTTCAGTTTTAGGTATAACAAAATCCACTACTAGAAACTCCCCCTAAAGATATGCATCACCAATTGACAATACCTGACCCAATTTATTCTCGACTAAAATAAGAATAGCAAGCCGTGCATTATATCCAACATCATCTCCTAATAAACAGCTAATTTCGGGAAGAACTTTATCTGGTGTTATCTGCTGCATAAACAAAACACAACAAGAAGCTTCAGGTCTTCAACAACTCAATGTCGAACATTATAAACTACAAACAAGTACTGAGAAGTTAATTTGAGGATGGAATACCACGCTGAAAGGAACCTTTAATATGCAATCTCCAGCTCGTATGGACTTCGATGCGAACAATGACCTGCATTAAGAATACAAAATCCAAATCAAAGTATATAGAGAACGGTAGAGGGAGTATCAATAAAAAAAATACTCAGAAATTAGATTTGAAAACTTCCACAAATGAAGAACCTGCCATATCCAGACTTCCCAATCGAAAGAACTGAAGAAATTTCGGTCCCTGCCTTCCGCTCTAACCACGGCAAGAAAAAATCATCGCAATCTTCACTTAGACATGGTTCAACCTGAAACAAAAGGTGAATTTATATATACTCCATAGCGACTGTGACGAACTCTCGACGAATCGCTGGATTTTAGCTTAGAAGTAGAGAGAAAAAATAGAAGCGAAAGAGACAAAGGTGAATTTAAATCGAACCTTAGAGAGCGAAGAGAAGCATTTCAGTCTGAAGTGGAGATTTGAAAAGTGGATAAGAAAGGGACTATGAAACCAGACGTTGGTAAACCGACTCACTGCCCACATACTTCAAATCGCAACACAGCGATGAAGACGAAAGTCCGAAACTGGTTAAGAAAGCGTAAATGTGCAATTTCAGAGTTGATTATAGGGTATGCCACCACGGCTGGTGACATTTGACTCGTCCCCTTCGTGAGAGACATACGACATGGTAACCAGAGCAAACAGTGCTCTCTATTGTTCATCTTGTTATTGTTGTGTTACTCTATGTGTAGAAGACGACACGTGGCAATACAGGTCTGAACGGCGCAGATTAAAAGAAAGAAAAATGTTTCACTAAAACCGGTTTAGGATGAATACAGACCGGATCCAAACCAGTCAGCCATTCAGATTCAAGCTACGATGCTCTGTTCACTCTCAGAATCAGCACAGGTCCCTTCCTGCAGGATTTCCCCAGATTCATCAGTTTCACAATTTTCATTTTCTTCATCGGTTCCTCCTCTCCGCTTGCATTTGCTCCATTAAAACTCCTTTCTTGAAAAAAACACACTTTTCACTTTCACAGCGTGAGCTGAATCTCCATCTGTGAAAGTCGATGATTCAATGACTTCAACACCCTCGTTCCTCTCAAAACGTAGATACGATCACTTGGAAACATCTTAAACAAGATCATCATCTTTCGAAAAAATAAATAAACGAATTCCAGTTAATTTAAGAGAAAACAAAGGCAATAAAGACTCAGAGAATCACAATAGGGTACCAGTGCATGAAACGACGTCGAAATCGGCAGACAGAGGCTCCTCCTCCGACGGCGTAGATGACGGAAGATTGCTTCGCGAACAAATGGTGAGCTGAATGTCGCTTCAGAAGTCAGATAAGGGGAGGAAGCCGAACTGTAACGAAGCGTTTCGGAGAAACGTCGCAGGAAATGCAGAAAGCACGAGAGCAAATGTTAGGGAAGCGGTGATCGAGAAAGCTACCGACGAGGTCGGCCATTAATGGAACTGATATGAGAAGGTTTATCGATTAGGATTCGCTGCAGTGGCTTTCCTCCATTGGAGATACGAAGGAGTGGAGGCTTGGGCTCTCGACTCGTGGTGGACAGAGGAAAGAAATGAACAAACAGTTTAAGGAGGTCTGGTTTTTTTGGTGGCTTAAATCCGAATGGCCGACTGATTTGGATCCGGTCTGTATTCATCTTAAATCGGTTTTAGCGAAACATTTTTCTCTCACTTAATCTGGGTCATCCAATTCAGTGTTGTTTTAGCGAAACATTTTTCTCTCACTTAATATACAGACACATTGATACAATACCGATACTTACAACCATGTTATCCCAAATCTCAGTTATGGTTTTAAGAAATGGTATCAGATTGATTATATAGGTAGATTGTTCGGCAGTAGAAAAGTGGCATGTAGAAAAACCATGTGTAGCTAAGTCATGATGTTAAGATGAGTGTGTAACAAAATTAAAAAAGATAACGTAAGAAATTAATATGCCGACACACTGATACAATACTGATACTTACAACTATTTTGTCCAAAGTCTTTTTAGGGATTGGTATCAGATTGATTATATAAGTAGAATGTTGGACAGTTGAGAAGTGGCATATAGAAAAACTATGTATAGCTAAGTCATGATGTTAAAGATGAGTGTGCAACAAAATTAAGAAATATAACGTAAGAAATTAATATACCTACACTGATACAATACCGGTACTTACAACTATGTTATCCCAAGTATTTCTAGGGATTGGTATTAGATTGAGGTAGAATGTTGGACAGTTGAAAAATGGCATATAGAAAAACTACGTGTAGCTAAGTTATGATGGTAAGATGAGTTTGCAACAAAATTAGGAAGGATAACATAAGAAATTAATATATTAGAGTTGTTTTAATATGCAAAAGTCATTTTATCTGATTCATATTCAATGGGCTAAAAGAGAAAGATCCATATTGTTGACCCTTTTAAGTGGGATTCTCTTTTAACTTATTGAGTTGTATGATGCATACAGTTTATGAGTTGCACAGTCAAGTGATTCAGTTGCTGTTGCCGTCTTTGGTGGGATGCGGTTCACCCAAGTTCGCTTCTATCTTTTTTCTGGATTACACATAATGGGTTGGTTAGTTTGTTCATCGTCTGGAGATAGAAGCAGAGGATTTATCGATTACCACCTAACCAGAAAGGAAAGACAGACGGGGAAGAAGGAGCAGATCACCATGAAAGTGATACGGTAGGATAGAGACGTTCTTCTCTACAAGTCAGAGGGATTTATTTAATTTATTTTGTTATTTTATTTGGGTGAAGTGCGGGTCCCACCAGTCGGTGCGTTACCGTCTCTATTCGTATAATAGTGAAAATGGTACAGTTGGCTGATGGGTATTCTCCGGGGAAGAAGAGAAGCAGGGCTGCAATGACTGAGAGCGATTCCTTCCCTGTTCTTAACGATGATGATTCCTTTTCCATTATCGAGCACAAAGCCTATGCCAGAGTTGGTTTCCTTGGAAACCCTAGCGATGTTTATTTCGGTCGGACCATTTCTTTCAGTCTCGGCAATTTCTTTGCTTCTGTTCGGTTGGAGCCTTCTGACGATCTCATCATCAGTCCTCACCCCCACCATGATCTTGTTCAGTTCAAATCCTTATATCAAATGGTTTGCTCTCTCTCTCTCTCTCTCTCTCTCTCTGAGATGATCTCTAGTTATTAAACTCTTTTCTTTGTGATTTGAACTGAGGCGATCACTTGTAGTTTTTTATTAGTTATTCCAAACTGTGTTTACCAATTGTTTAGGCTTTGTTTCGTATTCATTTTTTGATTCATTCTGGACCAAGAACTTGTTCTGAATTGTAAAAACCGTTGCTTTTAGTAAACAATCCAATCTCAAATCCTTAGAATGCAGCCCATTCTAGAATGCGATTTTTATCCCATTCCACATTCTCATTTTCCAGCTTGAGTCTCGAGTCACCACTCACCACTCCCGAGCCTTGACATCAATATTCCATTGCTGTTGAAGAAGGCCTCGATAAGGCTACCCTTGAGAGCTTACCAAAGGTCCTATGCTTCCAATCCAGGCTCCCCGTGGCAGAGGTACTCCTGATGTCTAGTCGGCCTGGATGAGAGCAAGGTTTTCGTGCGTAAATAACTTCCAAGCCAATGTCAGCATCTTCTCCCTCACCCACTTACTGAGGAGGTTCATTCGACAAATTCTCAGAAGTTATGCATGAATTGCTCGATGAAATGCTAAAAAGAAAGAAAGAATGCAAGCATTCTAAAATCAAGAATGCACTTTAGAAGAACATGTATCCGAACAATGCTCTATTCTCAGTTAAGAAGTGCATTATGCATTTTGGGAATGGGAATGCATACAAAACATAGCCTTAAATAGGTTGTTGAGTAACTATATTATCTATTTGTCTCTGTAAGTTTATGGTAGGACATCTATTTTGAATTTGGTTTTTGAAACATTTCCTGTTGCTGTAATTACAAAATTCCTTTCTATGTAATACACCACTGATCATAGGCATAAGGTGGGAAATGGACAACCATCCGAATGTAATTGCATAATGCCTTCCTCAGATATGCTGTTTTTCTTTTGGGAAGCCATAAACCTGGGCTCTCCCGCTTGGAGAAATGAGTTACAATATCCTGATGCATTTAAGGTTGTTAGAATTGCTTGCAGCAGCAAAAGGAATGTATGTATTCTTCCTTGTGGACATATGTATTCGACTCTCGAATTATCCACTTCACTCCAGCTAAGGTGAGGATTGCACTGTGGCTGAGGGATTAAAAGTTTGGAGCTGGCCATCCATCTAGTTAGTTGCATGACACAAGGTGGCATAGAAACTAAAATACAAGACATCTTTCCATTCAGTTTATTGATTAAGTAGTCTACACAGCAAGAAAACTCTTGGGTTGGATTTTTTGTACTTTGCGTTTGTCTACATTGCCCTGAACAAGGCAACTCTTATATTAAATTATTTTCCCTTAGCTCAAGGTTTTCTTGTATGCATGGTGTTATTTCTCATGCTCTAATGAAACAGCTTAATTGACTACAGCATTCAATTTTAAAGTTGTTACTCCATCTTTGAACCTCAAATATGTAAAATATTTCATGCTAAAGTTCCTTTGCAAATATTTTCTGCTCTTATTCCAAGCTATTCTTTGGCATGTAGTAGTTCTGTCATGAATGTCAGTATCTGTATGTGATCGCTTTTAAATTTTCATTTCATCAGCATGCTTACAGATTTATCTTGTAGGTGAATCGCTTACAAAATGAAGGTTATTATGGAGGGGTGCGCCTACTTATGGCGATTTGTAAAGGTTTTTACAATCACTGTAAAGACAACAATATTGAACTCAATGGTGGGAACTTCAAGATGTCATATGAAACCAATATTCCTCGTCAGGTAAAGGTTTACTGCAACTATCTTTTTTTTGGGTGGGAGGTTGAAAACAACAATGTTGAGTTGAAAAAGAACTGTTGATGCCATATACCTGCTAGTGAAAAGTCCTTGCTGTAGTAATGTGAACATATATTTTTGAAGCTTGCAGTATTGTTTCCTATCTCATCAACAACTAAAAAGAACTGTTGATGCCATGTACCTGCTAGTGAAAAGTCCTTGCTGTAGTAATGTGAACATATACTTTTGAAGCTTGCAGTATTGTTTCCTATCTCATCAACAACTGAAAAAAATCTTATTTTGGGAAATGCCATGCTAATGTTATGAAGTAGAATGATTGGTCCGTAGGATGTTATTCATGAAGGTGGATTCTATGGGAATTGGGAAGGAACAACTTATTTCAGCATATGTGATTCTGCTGCGAGCACATGATTTCTTTGCGGGAATATACAAGAAAAATATAATAAATATAATAATAATGAAAGGACTAGGAAGAATGTTTCCTTTGTTAAAAAAACCCTAGGTTACACCTAGGTTTGGTAATGCATCCACTATAGCTTGCATGGCCTTGACATTTTGGTGTATGAGACAAGGCAACTGCTTATTTACTAACCAATAAGGTGGCTTCTTTCCTTATCTTGTGCTTCCAAGAACACTCAGTAACACTATTCCTGTAATTCTCATGAGGTTCTAATTGAAAATTTTGTAGCTATTGCAGAATAGTCTTAATTTCTGTTTCATTCATCCATTGGTTCTGAGAATTTCTTAAGAAATTTACCCATTTCTATTTTTATTTTTCATATATTTTATGAGGCAAACAAAGGCTATATAAAACTAGGCATTTCCTTCAGCAAATTTTACCTAAAAAAAAAAAAATCCGAGACCATCCCATTGTTTTTGTTTTTAATTATTATTATGATTTTTTTATAGATTTAGAGAAGTCATTAATTGTGGCTTTTGGTGGTCCAACGGTCTAACAAAAAGGTACGAATGTTTTGACTTGGTGGTCAAGTAGCCGAAACAGCCTCTCGACATTCTTGGGGTAAGGCTGCACCGGGGGACCTCGCACATGGGGGAGCCTCATGCACCGGGTACACCCTTTTTTATTAATCGTGGCTTTTGGTGGTCCAAAAGGAGTATTGGAAAATCAAATCAGGGTTTCTAACTATTAGAGGGGGGGGGGAAGATAAGTGTGGTCCCCGAAGTATCTATTTCTTCTCCTTCTCCTTCGCCTTTTTGGGTTGGGAGGGGGCTGATGAACTATAATCTCTACAAAATCAAATCAGGGTTTCTAACTATTGGCTGCGCAATGAGGTGGTTTATGGACAAGGGGTGGGCTTAGGGGTAACAAACCCTAGTCCCTGCTGAATCAAATAAGGGTTTCATACACGTAGGTGGTGCAATGAGATGGTTTATGGGATAAGAGTGCTCCAGATGTTTAAAATCATGGTTCTGAGCACCAGTTCTTCTGTTGAGCTTTTTTCTCAGCATTGTTACCATTTTTCGTCACCTATAAAGAAAGCAGGGAGTTTAATTAATATTTTTTAGCTACTCCTTATTTTGTCCTTCCTCCATTCCATTATATGTAATCTTTATTTTTTTCAGCTGTATCTGATATTAATGAGGACAAAGGAAGAGTGATACAATTGGTGGTGCTATTCTAGCTTTGCCAATCCAGGGACACTCTTAGTCAAATCACCCACTTTTGTCTTTTAGTACCAATTAAATTGCATTTCCTCTTACCATCAAAGCAAAAAAAGAACAGGGTTTGATCTAACTTTTGTTCGTTCATCTATAATGTGTCAACTGAACCAAAATGACCTTGTATCTGAAACTTATCAGTAGGCAAGTTTTCAAGCTCAAGCATCATATATTCAACTCTAGTGGAGATGTCATAGCATGTTTATCTCTCTGTTTACTAGATTTTATAGCATGTTTATCTCTCTTTTGGAAATCAGGATAGGTCTACCAATAGAATGTTTTTTTTAACTGTTGGAGTGTCAGTTGGAGTCAAAATTCAGATGATATATCTATCCAATTGATATGTATTTCTTCTTTACCACTAATAGATCAATTCCTGTTTCGGTTTGCTGCATGCATATTGCAAAACATGCCCCCTTCCCTGCTGGTGTATATTTGGCCAATCCACCAGCTGGCATTACGGTGGGAAAAAATTAAGACATTACTTTTTCTATTACAAAACATAGATATGATTGCATCTCAAAACTGCACATTTTATTTTTTGATTTTCTTTTTCAAATCCCATACAGTTTAGATACTGTGTTACTTGAAAAGTTTATTACTTCAAAAATTTATCTTTCTCTATTGCTCTTTACTTTTTTCTTCTTTTAGATAGATCTGTGGCACTTGTAGTCTAGGTTATAATCACATTGGTCATTTTTAATAGCATGTGTAGTCTTTGTTTTATATTAGGACAATATTTTCTCACAGGAGCTCATGTGAGTGCCTTTAGTTATTTATTATCCATCAGATGGATGAAGTAGGGCCTAATATTTTTCACACTTCAGACAGGACTTTCAGGTTCCAGTGCCATTGTTTGTGCTGCCCTGAACTGCCTCCTTGACTTCTATAAAGTCCGGCATCTGGTTAAAGTTGAGATCAGGCCTAACCTCATACTTGATGCAGAGAAGGAGCTTGGAATTGTGGCTGGACTTCAAGACCGGGTTGCACAGGTCTATGGGGGACTTGTTTACATGGTACTAAGTGTTTAAGTTGTGATACAGACACCTAATCTAATTGTCATTTGATTATAAATTCCCAATTGTCTCAACATTGATATGTTGCAGGATTTTAGCAAGGAATATATGGATGACTTGGGGCATGGCGTTTATACACCTATGGATCTCAGTATTCTTCCTCCTCTCTATCTCATTTATGCTGAAAATCCTAGTGATTCGGGGAAGGTTTGGCTTCTGTTATTATCTTCCTAATCTCTCTTCTTAACTCTTTTTTTCTTCTATATTTTTATTTTTAATTTTTAAATTTTTAAATAATCAATAGATGCACAGATCTGGCCTTGTAATGGGTGTGCATAACTGGGGTTATTTCTGTTTTGTTGTTGCTGCACTACACACATCGGGGACTGCTGTGGTGGGAGTTGGGTCAAGCTAAAATTCTGCTTATTTACTAATGTAGCGTTGATGTAATATTCTTGGGAAGGGATGCATTGTTTAATAACCTAGATTGAAGAGTGACTTGAGAAAATTCGCCTAATCATCCTATCCTAGGATATTTTGATTGTCTTCAAAATATTTCGAAATTTGATTCTTAAGAGTTTAGATAATGCATTGTTCCACTTATCACTTTGGGTCCCCAGAAAGGGGTTTGGGAGTGGAGAAGTTTCATTTTTTACATTTTGGTAACTGGTTATCATTTTCTTGTATCATATGAATTAATTTTCTATTTTGAAATGGATCCTTCATAAAATACTTGTTAATGCAGGTACATAGTACTGTTCGCAAAAGGTGGCTTGACGGCGATGAGTTTATAATATCATCAATGAAAGAAGTTGCTAATGTTGCTTTAGAAGGCCGTACAGCCTTACTTAAAAAGGACTTCACCAGACTTGCAGAACTTATTAATCGTAATTTTGATCTTCGAAGGTAAAAAAATTCTATTACATCCAGAAGCTTGTGGTATATATAAATATTAGTTACTTTCAGTTAGCATTTATCTAAGATGTGCCCAGCAACATCCATGTAGAGTTGACTGACAGTTTTGGTTGGTGAGCTCAAAAGATTTCTGCGATACATAATTTGTCTTTATTCTTACACCCATTAACCAAATTGGTTTCTCTTTCAGCTCAGCTACAATGAAGTCCATTACAATTTTTTGCGCCTTCCACCCACCCTTATTTTTGGCATTCATATTACTAAACTTGTGTGTTCTGGTGCAACACAGGCAGATGTTTGGAGATGATGCCCTTGGTTCTGTGAATATTGAGATGGTGGAAGTAGCCAGAAGTGTGGGAGCAGCATCAAAATTTACTGGAAGTGGAGGAGCTGTAATTGCATTTTGTCCAGATGGGCCTTCACAAGTGAAACTTCTTGAAGATGCTTGCCAGAAGGCTGGCTTTGCTTTTCAGCCAGCGGTAATTGTTCCTTCATTTCTAAATGATATTGATCGCAAAACCCTGTCTTCCAAATGACTAGAAATGTTTTAGAGCTAAAGAATATATGATAGCTGATGATCTCCTTTATACTAATCTGGTTTATCAAATGTACTTACTCATGAAGTTCCTTGATATTTGATTCATTTGTTTCATATATTAAATGAAATAATGAAGTAGCTAGCTGGCCCAATTTCTCATCCATGGTTGTCACTTGTCAGACTTCTTATTGCAGCACCTTAACTATTCATACAATAATGGAACAGTGTCCCTTTCTTCCTCGTGATTATGCAATTGGTAGATTGTGATCATTCATTCCATTTGTGGAATTATTTGTAGGGCCTTCTCATGTGTCTTCATTGTTCGAGTAGAAATTGAATGCTTCTGTAGTCCCCCCCCCCCCCTCCGGTATTTAACTTCAAAAAAAAACAAATAAAATGTGGATAACAGCCATAGCAGAATAGCAGTAATCATGTGGTGCAAAGAAACTGTTCACACAGAAGGATTTTTATTTTTTATATTTTTTGTTTTTTGTTTTTTGTTTTGTTTTTGTTTTTGTTTTTGTTTTTTGTTTTTGTTTTTTTTTTTTCTTTTTTGCTTTTTTGTTTTTTTGTTTTTTTGTTTTTTTTGTTTTTTTGTGTTTGGCCCGACCGGTTGACACCCCTAATCCATGGGATCTGATCCTTTGATGAAGGGTATTTGGACATTCATCCCCTGATGGATGACTTTAAGGAGTGGAGCAAGTTTTCCTTTGCCCATGGTGAAAAAAGAATTCCCT
This sequence comes from Macadamia integrifolia, assembly GCF_013358625.1. Taxonomy (NCBI): domain Eukaryota; kingdom Viridiplantae; phylum Streptophyta; class Magnoliopsida; order Proteales; family Proteaceae; genus Macadamia; species Macadamia integrifolia. Next base: position 36,950,149 of record NC_056562.1, read on the forward strand.
CACCACTATTATGGGTTCTGTTTGATTGGACTAGGGAGGGGTGGGAGTTTATGATTACACAGAATTAAAATCACAAGTTCAAATCACCGATGATGAGGGATTTTTCTTTCTCGACGGTTGGAGGAAAACAATGGTTACCAAACTTTCTGTATATTTACCAAATATGGTAAGAGTTTAAGAGGTAAGAGTTTAAGATAGATTAAGAAACCATGATTACCAAAATGTAGCCTTTATTTTGCTACTTCTGTAATAACAATACCCTTCTGAAACGCAAAACAGGAACAACTGTAACTAAATCAGATCATACATCAATGAATTGTTTGATTAAAGACCTGTAATAATCTGCCTGGGACCTGATCTAGCTGATCTAGCTAGCATTCACTGTGATTCTGTGAAGTGTGAATATACCGAGGCCCCTAGGTCTTAGCAAAATTCTAGGGATGGAGTAAGGCAAAGATACCATATATAATGGGCATGGCAGCTTAGAGTAGAGGGATGCGGCTTTTCTAGTTCTCTCTGCACGTGCAATACTTGTACATTTTCAAATTCAATGAATGAGGAAGTTTTTTGGAATTCAAACTCATTTTAACCTTTTAAATGTCTTAAATTTTCACAATTGTTGGATTTTGAAAATGTAAAAATATTGCAGGATAGAGCTGGAATCGTGTAGAGGGTAGACATGTAGCTGTCCTCTCTGTGTTATAATACCATTAATACCAATATGGATCATCACAGTTTTTGCAATTGATAGATTTTTTTTATTAATGATCAATCCTTAATTCGATCTTAATTGGCTCTTAATCTATACAATCCAAATTCCAAAATAAAAAACAAACTATTTCTTAAACAAACAATTGATTGGTTCTAAATGAAACCGACGGATCAAGCCCGAAATAGAATTGATTGTTTAATAAATAGTTTGTTTTTTTATTTTGGAATTTGGATCCTTACATTGACAACAACAGAACAGAACAGAACAGTTTTTAATGCAGACTACATCTAGAAGACAAATAATAATTACGTTTTGTGATAGTCACCTGAAAATAATAAATAAAAAACGATTATTGTTTTTCTGATTCAATCCAAATGGTTGGTTTTCGGTAGGTCTCTTTTCCGGCGGCTCATTTTTTGAGGTGTAACTTAGGGTTATCGCTTATTTATCTGATAAAGGGGGGGTGTTATTTAATAGTTCTACCTTATTTCTCTTTATTTCATTAATCTCACTTTAATTCTTTGTGAAATATCATCCTCTGTGTCACTTTCTTTATTTATAATTAACCTTGAATATCCAAAATAGTCATTTTGTGGTATCTCTCCCTCCTTAATTTTCATCATCTCATTATCCATAATAGCAGCGTCCTTGGTTTGTGGATTTAGAATCTATTAAGTAAATAGAGAAAATTGATTCTAAATCCACGGACCAGGGTCATTCTCGTACATGAACTTGATCCACTCTCTCCATAATAGTGTAACTAAAGTTAAACATCATATACTCCATCTTCAATCTACTAACCTTAAATTTTTTTTGTCTTTAAAGTTGATCTTTATAACTCTAACTTACCATAAATTTGAGGGTTACTATATTAAAAAAATTTAGGACGATTACCTAAGTCAGTGTGCAAAAAAATCTAAACATGGATATTGTAATTAAGATAAAAGGGTAAAAATTTTCTGAAAAGAAAACAGATGAGGGTAAAAATTGAAGGTGTGCGGATTCTTCTGCATCCCCACTCTTACAAAAGAAAAAAGCCCACACCCTCGCTCTCCCTTCTTCAAAAATGATTCTAACTCCAATTTCTTTTTTGTTTGTATGACTATGATAAAGTTTAATCCCATAACCTCCTCCCCTGGACACAGGTTCTTCAAATCAAAGTTACCACTATTAAACTAAGCTAATGCACAGTAACCCGGGTCTCTCATGCAGCCTAAATTAGTACTGTTTCGTGGGAAACCCTCTCCCGATTGATAGATAGATAGGAATAACGTACAGAAATTACTAAACCCAATAGCTTATTAGGTTACTTGTAATGGCCAGCCTTTAATCGGAATGGATTGAGGTTTAGAAACGTTCGTGAAAAAAAAAAAAAACGTAAGCAATTGATTGATTGCAGCTATTCTATGCCTGTTTTTTCCAAGATGTTTCAAAGCAATAAATTTGCGGCCCTTATGTCTGGTTACAAAGTTGCTGCTAGCAGTGCTAGGGTCTAGGAAAGAAGAAAGGAAGGTGGTGGCTCAGGCTGAGAGGAGACCCATAAAAGGAGAAGGAAGAGCTTCATGATCTAAACACTGATACAGGCTTGCAGCAACTTAAAATCTTCTGACACTTCTGACATTTTCAATGAAGAAGAAAGGAATGGACAATGAGAATGTCTAGAAGCCTACTCTACTCTACCCTAGAGTTTATAAAGCCTGTGAAGATATACCCTTCAATTATATAGCTGAAGATTCATTTTCCCATATTACAGAGCTCAAGCTTGTGATTCAGTGTTAGTAGGGGACAAGAGGAGGCCTTAATTAATTTACTAGCCCCAGTAAAGACTCATTGAGCCTTTCTCTGTCATGTAAGGGCTGCAAGCTGGCCATGGAAGTAGGCCTAATTTATTTGTCCCAATGATTTATATTCACCACATAATTGTATATATCGAATCATAGTAGGACTGAATGAAAATTATTCAATTTTTATTAAAAATAATAAAAAATACTAAACATCTCGTGTGATTAACCTAAAGTGTGTCTAATGAGAATCAAATTTAAGACATCCGAGTTTACGGTCCATATTTAGTTCGTTGCTCACTAATTACACTACCTCTGGGTTCATAAAAGTAGTGTTTAATTAGGACTATTATTTTTTTCTTAGAAATATTTTGGAAACTGATTAAAATGCAATTTCTGGTCATGTTTTGAGTCGTTATGCCATTTTTTCTTCTTCCCTTTGTTGAGTTTGATCATTCTAACGCTTGGACAAACCACTTGCAGATTCAGAAATCATGGCTTGGTTTCTTTCAGTAACTTACAGAATGAGATCAAAACTTGAACTTATTTATAACTTTGCTGCAAAGTGATTATGACATTAATTGTGACAGAATTAAAAGATCTGAAGCAACATTTTCTTCTCAAAATTGGACTTGGTTCCTTGTTTCTCAGGCATAGGGAGAGATAGATTCCTATACTCTTCTGGAACCAGCTGAGACCAACACCAATACAATTCCTACTAGTTGTAATCACCACTTATCAAGGTGGTTATGTGATCGTTTTTCACAACTCCCACTTAATGGCTTAAGTCTGTTGATGTAGACTACATCAGCGATTACAAGTTAAATAATTTAAAACACCACTTGGATTCACTTTTTTGACAAACAATTTTCAAGAAAATAAAATAATATTGAAATTCAATGGTTTCCTGTTGATGAAGTGAGTCTCAGAGAGAGAGAGAGAGAGAGAGAGAGAGAGATTTTAAGTGATGGTAGAAGAATATTTTTGTCAAGTGAAAAAGTATAACAAATAATTAAAAAAATCATCAATTCTTTTTTTTTGGTAAGAAAAAAATTCATCAATTTATATTCCCTTTTTTTGGTGAAATTTCATATTCCATTTATATAAAGGAAAGAATGTATGTTGCTCTCAAAAACTCACCTCCTACTGTGTGGGCCTCTTGTAGATGAATACGGACTCGTGTGACACTCTCATATGCACCTATTGAATAAACATGGGATCTATTAATACATTCAAAAATTTTGTAGATCTTGTCCCCTTTATATAATACAATTATATGATACATATGTGGGATATTTTCTATGAAATCATGTTGTCAGCTTGTCACCATATGATGTGGACCATATAAGTTAAAGGTAATGACATCATTATATAATACACAAAATCATTATACTACCCTACCTCTATTGTATGAAGAAATGCAATTCCAGTATGGTTACAATTTCAATGTATACTAATTGTAATTATATAGAGAAAAACCCTGCATATGTGACTGGCTAAAACATTTTTTCCAAATATAATAAAAGGTAAAATCTTGTGTTCTGATATCCTTCATAAAAAATTTATAGGAAAATGTTCTCGGATTATTCTAATGCTCCCTTGTGTCGATCTCCTTTCTTCTTTGCCCTGAAATGACCTCACTAGTTACATCTTGAAATGATTCCTTTTTGAGAACATTCATTGGGTGTTTCCTGTGAGTGTAGGCTACGGTCCCAACTCCGACAAGAAACATTCCCAACATTATTTAAGAAGTATTTTCAAGTTAAAAGACCCTCATACCACAAATAATTTCCAATTTTCAATGCAAACAATACTGAAAACTCTTGTCACTTTGATATTTTGCTAAGCAGTAGGCAGTCACAAAGAAAGGATTCTTGTTCAAAACAGAATATAATATCACAACTAGGAAGTTTGTTTCTATTTTTCAATTAAATTTATTAGATTTGAGTGAAAAGAAGAAAAAAAATCCACTCCAAAATTTTCTATCATATTAATTTTGATAATATTTTTGAATTATACAATCACAATTACAAAAGCTTTGTTCTCTCTCTCTCTCTCTTAAATTGATTCCATTTCCTTTTACTTGCACTCACAATGTAAATTTGGACTTTTCATAGATGGAATGCTTGTTCCTCTCTCTCTCTCTCTCTCTCTCTCTCTCAAACACACACACACACACACAGAGTTGGGTTTTGATAGTGATGAAACTCATTCGAAACCAAAGCTTCTGCCATTCCATGCCCAACCATGTACAATTACCAAAATGGAGAAATTTTAAAAATTTAAATCAAGAAGAAATTTCAGATTATAGATGGATAAAATTGGGGGAGGGGGGAGTACAGTGACATTTCAAGAGTAGATTAGCAAAGACTAGGATACAACCTCATAATGAAAATAAAGCTTCCCTAAATAATTTCAAGTGTCACTACTGCATTAGCAACTACAAAGTCATGGTACGTCAAGTTACATTTGCTAGCTAGCTTGTACACACTAGATGGTCATGACCCTCCTCTCAACTTCTCTTGTACTAGCAATCACACAAGTGAGTTGGACAAAACCAGTCTTTATTAGAGCTAACAGAAGGTTTGCTGGATTTCATGTGCTAGTTCTTCCGCACTAAGCTCACATTCAAATCCAATCTATCCAAAACAAACAGTACAGTACTATCATTAGCTTTAAAAAAATAGAACTGTTACTAAGCTAAATTTTCTTGAAGAAAGAAGATGGAGGAGATGAAAAATGGATATATACCTTAATGGTGAAGGAGTTAAGCATGGTATCATCAAAGGCAGTGATGCTCACATGGAGAATCTCAAGGGCAAGTCCTTCCAAGGCAGCTACTATCTTCACAGCTTGGCCAGGAATCTTAGGAGATATGGTCTTTAACAGAACGTTTGTCCCTGAAAATTTCACCTCCACATCTGCAATGGAGGATTTCGAGTTTGCAGCCAATTCTTTCACATTATCAAGAGAAGGGGAAGAAGAAGAGGAAGAGGAGGAGGAGGGTTCAAGCTGGTTAGTAGCCATGGTCATTCTTGGCATGTAAGGACTCCCAGGTTGAGGGGTCCTAGGGCTAATTGGTAGGTTTAGTCTGGGACTTAGAGGGGATGGTGGTGGCCTTCGTGGGCTCAGCGGTGAAGGTCTTGGACTACCTGAAACTAGTCTAGGGCTTAGAACTTCGCTATAAACTTTCCTTTGCTTCTTTGCCTCTAGTGACTTTAAAACTTGTTGCAACTCAGTGATGTAATCCACCACTCCTCCTATTATTGATGCTTGATCTCCCTGTATAAAAAAAGATCGCAAATACCATTTGTTAGGACTCTGATAGAACTCATTCTTAAAAGCTAGTCGTTAAAGAAAAGGGAAAAAAGCACAGGTTTTGTTTTATGTTTACTCGTTTAACGTAGAAGCAAGGCATGAGGGAACGCAAGACGGAGAGGTTCTCGTTCATCTGCTTCCTACGGTTCCTTTCCACCGCAATGTGAGTCATTCTTGGTAACCCATCTGGGTTAGTTTCTGAATCCTCCATCGAAATCTCTGATAGCTTTCGCCGCTTGCGAGCATGGGCTGCTTCAGCTTCCGCATCAGTCTCGGAGTAGTCCTGGAGAGTAGCATTACTGGAAGAGGTAGTGCCACCAACTTTGGGGCTGAGGAGAGCAGTAGTAGTTTCATCAAAAGAAGTGAAGGAATCGAACTCTGAGACACCTTCGAGGGTCTCTAAGATGCTGAAGAGATCCTCAGGGGAGGCAGCTCCTGCAAGCTGGTTCGGGTCTCCGAACTCTGATTCCTCGAAAAGGTTAGAGAAGTTTCCACCACCCTCTTCCATGTCTGGAAAACTAGCTTCACAAGAGCACCAGGAACCCGAAGAGATAGAGAGAGAGAGAGAGAGAGAGAGAGAGGAAGAAAAAGAAGATGAAGAAGGCGGCTAGGAGGAGGATCTCAGAAACCCATGAAGAGAGAGAGTAAAGGTGATGTTAGAGTCAGTAATTAAACTATCACCATCATCATCATCATCACCATCACCACCTTCCTGTTTCCTTGTTATACGGGGCTGTCATGATTCTTGAATCAGATCCGTATACCGTTAGATGCGAGGGAAATTTCATGGAGGATATGTTGCAGAAAGGGTTCAGGAAAGGAAGGATTCATAAAAATCCAAACGAGAAAGACACAGAAGAGATTGGATTCTTCCTTTGCTTTCTTCTATGACTTTCTTCTATATATACATAGAAGAAAGCAAAGGAACTCTCTCTCTCTCTAACCTTGCTAAGGTATAAGGATAAAAATCGTCTGCAAAGGTTGACGTCACAAATTTTGTCGCGTAGTACGGTCTCCGATTTCCCAGTAATTAGGTTTTCAAATGCACCAAAAACGAGAAAGGAGAGAATGGAAAAAGAACCTTGGGATTTGTAGAAAATACGATGCTGCCATTATCGCTGTGATTGAGTGACAAGTTTGCCCCTGGTGGGCTCTTTATGTGGTCGGGGATGTCCTGGACTCGTATGGGAATCTTTGGAACATGCCTGGCGGCTTGAATGTTCTGATGTCGGATTAGCCTGAGATAGGGACATAGGGTACTGTGGTAAATTTATAGCCTTTCAATAATCATTAAATTAATAACTTTTTATAAATTAAAAAAAAATTTTAATAGAAATAAATTAAAATTAAAACCACGTAATTTATAACCCCATATAACTATCATTGTAGGATCTCAAGAAGATGATAATATAGGTAGTCTAGGCTAATTACTGACTCGAATTCATGAATATTTCTTTCATTTATTTAGAGGAATTTAAAAATCATACTGATAAATTGGTCAATTCAAATTGAAAACGTTAATGGTTGATCTATCCAATTTGGGCCATGTCAATTTAAAATAAGGAACATCGGCATAAAACTGGAATGTATCAGTTCATTCTAAATGAGACAATTTTGTCATGGGTTATTAAATGAAACAAGAAATGTTTTTGGATGAGCTCAAAACCCTAATACCAAACTACTAGGATGTGTACAAAAATATTAATTAATACATAATAGGTATAACTTATATAAAGGTTATATTGTAATTATAAAATTCTATCAAAAAAATGTTATGATTACAAAAATAAATGAAAGGTTATATATCAAAGAACTTTGTCATGTTATAAAGACCGGATTAAACCGGACCAAACGAACCAAAGGATTGACACCACTCCACCTTATAATTATAAGGTTGCGGAGGATCGAGAGAATGCGGCTTTATACGTCACGCGTTTACATGACAGGTGCGGGCCCAGCCGTGAATATAATCATGGGACCCACTGGAGGATGCAATACACTGTCGGGCGGCCGAGGTGCGCCCGTACAGGTTTACGTGTTTTTTCTCTGACCGGAGAGTCGTTGGCAAATGTCTTTGTCAATTGAAGAAGAAATTGACAAAAGCCGCAAATGAGCCAAAGGCGTGTAACGATGATTCCTTTGGGCCCCCATAAGAGGAAAGCCCAATGAAAGGAACACTCCCTGTGGCAATATGGCATTGTCTCTTAAAATTTTTTGCATTGAAGGGAGGCCGAGAGTGGGGCATACAAATCTAAAACCTTCACCAATCAAGATTCTCTCACGTGACAATTTTATTTGGCATTTTTCAGGATCCGGCTCGTCTATGTGCAATAGATGCGACAGCTCAGATTCAACGTTTCAAAGTATCGTGACACAAAACTCAACACACTGGTGCACACCTTGAAGTAGGGGTGTCAACCGGTCGGGCCGGTTCGGTTTCGGTCGGGCTTAATCGGGCTTGAAGACTTTCAAAGGCTACACCGTGTCCGCCCATTTAACTAATCGGGCTTAGTTATTGAGGGCATGGTATACTTTATATTCGGTCGGTCGGTCTCGGGTTATAATCGGGCCACCTTAATCGGGCTTTAGTCGGGCCTTAACCGGGCTACGGACATGTTTAATGTTAAACGGGCTTTAACCGGTTTTTAAACGGGCCCTCTTTAAAATGTGCTATTATATTCCGGCCCACTTATGCAAGCCCAAAAAAATGACAATAAATCAATAAATGATACAAAATATAACCATTATTTTAAATGTGAACATGTCTTTACTTTTTAGTTTTTATTCTTTAATTTGGGGGGTAAAATAGGTATTCTACAATCATTAAAGGGTCGGGCCAAGTCGGTGCACAATAGGCCGGTCTCGGTCGGGCGTTATTCGGTCGGTCTCGGTCGGGCGCCCGACGGTTCAAGTGGCAAAACCGAGACCGACCATTTATAAACGGGCCGGGCTCAAGCCCGACACGTTTAATAAACGGTCCGGGCCGGGCCGGTCTTTAAACGATCGGTCCCGGTCGGTTTACCCGGTTCGGGCCACAAATTGACACCCCTACCTTGAAGCGTTTGTGGGGATTGGGTATGAGTTGTCACCTCATTGCGCAATAGAAGAACCTTGCCCCATATTTCATAGCCCTGGTTTGAGGTATCGGTCTATGATCGGCCGTATCAGTTGATTTGTATCTGTCAATATTGATTCTTGGCCTCCTGTATTAGTTTATGTAGGGGTGTCAACGGGTCAGTTCGACTTGGTTTTGGTCTGGGTTGAATCGGTTTTAATGTGGGAATGCTGAAATCGAATCCAAACCAATAAGGAAATTTTGATTTTGGTCTAGTTTTGATTTCAATGCAATTTGATTTCGGTTTGTCTTTAGTTTCTTATATCTTTTTGTAATCGGGTTGGTTTCGTTTTTTTGTCCGATTTCGATTCGGCTTTCCATATAAATATATACAAAATTATGCAAAATTTGGTTCTTAATGAATTTGGACTGTTTTCGGTTTCTTACCGATTTGGTTTCGATCTGGGTTTTGAGCCAGTTTTGATTTGGTTTCGGGTTCATCCGGTTTTTGGTGAGGTTCGATTTGATTTTGGGGTTGCAATACTCCAAACTGAAACCAACCCAATAGGGCTTTGGTTCAATTTGGTCTGGGCTAATATTGGTATGACCCAACCGGTTTTACCTGTTTGGTTTAGGGTTTGACACCCCTAAGTTTATGATAGGGTGAAATAGTTTAAAAAAAAAACCGATTTTTAAAAGAAAATTAAGGGCGAAACCATCCAATAATTTACCAATACATCCATCCTTATCCAATACTCTTTGAATTTAAACTATTAACAACTTCGATAGTTGTTGAGTCGGCTCCCGATTTTGCCTACTATGAATTGTGACCGGTTCTAGGATTTTCAGGTCTACATCATTGGATTTCAGATATATGGAAGTGATTCTAGGGTTTTTGGAATCGATTTCGACTAATTTCAATCCAATTAGTTGAATACATGCTTAACATTGCCTTGTATATATCCATATCAATGTAGGGTGGGCCCATTGCATGAAGGATCTAGCCGTTAGCGACATTGGAAATGGATCCATTTTTGAAA
>NC_056562.1:36960074-36970265 GCF_013358625.1 Macadamia integrifolia
GAGAAGTTTCCACCACCCTCTTCCATGTCTGGAAAACTAGCTTCACAAGAGCACCAGGAACCCGAAGAGATAGAGAGAGAGAGAGACGAAGAAAAAGAAGATGAAGAAGAAGGCTAGGAGGAGGATCTCAGAAACCCATGAAGAGAGAGAGTAAAGGTGATGTTAGAGTCAGTAATTAAACTATCACCATCATCATCATCATCACCATCACCACCTTCCTGTTTCCTTGTTATACGGGGCTGTCATGATTCTTGAATCAGATCCGTATACCGTTAGATGCGAGGGAAATTTCATGGAGAATATGTTGCAGAAAGGGTTCAGGAAAGGAAGGATTCATAAAAATCCAAACGAGAAAGACACAGAAGAGATTGGATTCTTCCTTTGCTTTCTTCTATGACTTTCTTCTATATATACATAGAAGAAAGCAAAGGAACTCTCTCTCTCTCTAACCTTGCTAAGGTATAAGGATAAAAATCGTCTGCAAAGGTTGACGTCACAAATTTTGTCGCGTAGTACGGTCTCCGATCTCCCAGTAATTAGGTTTTCAAATGCACCAAAAACGAGAAAGGAGAGAATGGAAAAAGAACCTTTGGGATTTGTAGAAAATACGATGCTGCCATTATCGCTGTGATTGAGTGACAAGTTTGCCCCTGGTGGGCTCTTTATGTGGTCGGGGATGTCCTGGACTCGTATGGGAATCTTTGGAACATGCCTGGCAGCTTGAATGTTCTGATGTCGGATTAGCCTGAGATAGAGACATAGGGTAGTGTGGTAAATTTATAGCCTTTCAATAATCATTAAATTAATATTTTTTTATAAATTAAAAAAAAAATAGTAGAAATAAATTAAAATTAAAACCACGTAATTTATAACCCATATAATGTCATTGTAGGATCTCAAGAGGATGATAATATAGGTAGCCTAGGCTAAATACTTACTCGAATTCATGAATATTTCTTTCATTTATTTAGAGGAATTTAAAAATCATACTGATAAATTGGTCAATTCAAATTGAAATCGTTAATACTTGATCTATCCAATTTGGGCCATGTCAATTTAAAATAAGGAACATCGGCATAAAACTGGAATGTATCAGTTCATTCTAAATGAGACAATTTTGTGATGGGTTATTAAATGAAACAAGAAGTGTTTTTGGATGAGCTCAAAACCCTAATACCAAACTACTAGGATGTGTACAAAAATATTAATTAATACATAATAGGTATAACTTATATAAAGGTTATATTGTAATTATAAAATTCTATCAAAAAAATGTTATGATTACAAAAATAAATGAAAGGTTATATATCAAAGAACTTTGTCATGTTATAAAGACCGGATTAAACCGGACCAAACGAACCAAAGGATTGACACCACTCCACCTTATAATTATAGGGTTGCGGAGGATCGACAGAATGCGGCTTTATACGTCACGCGTTTACATGACAGGTGCGGCCCAGCCGTGAATATAATCATGGGACCCACTGGAGGATGCAATATACTGTCGGGCGGCCGAGGTGCGCCCGTACAGGTTTACGTGTTTTTTTCTCTGACCGGAGAGTCGTTGGCAAATGTCTTTGTCAATTGAAGAAGAAATTGACAAAAGCCGCAAATGAGCCAAAGGCGTGTAACGATGATTCCGTTGGGCCCCCATAAGAGGAAAGCCCAATGAAAGGAAAACTCCCTGTGGCAATATGGCATTGTCTCTTAAAATTTTTTGCATTGAAGGGAGGCCGAGAGTGGGGCATACAAATCTAAAACCTTCACCAATCAAGATTCTCTCACGTGACAATTTTATTTGGCATTTTTCAGGATCCGGCTGGTCTACTGTGCAATAGATGCGACAGCTCAGATTCAACGTTTCAAAGTTTCGTGACACAACACACTGGTGCACACCTTGAAGCGTTTGTGGGGATTGGATATGAGTTGTCACGTCATTGCGCAATAGAGGAACCCTGCCCCATCTTTCATAGCCATGGTTTGAGGTATCGGTCTATGATCGGCCGTATCAGTTGATCTGTATCTGTCAATACTGATTCTTGGCCTCCTATATTAGTTTATGTAGGGGTGTCAATGGGTCAGTCTGACTTGGTTTTGGTCTTGGTTGAATTGGTTTCAGTATGAGAATTCTAAAATTGAATCCAAATCAATAAGGAAATTTCGATTTTGGTCTAGTTTTGATTTCAATGCAATTTGATTTCGATTTGTCTTTGGTTTCTTATATCGTTTTGTAATCGGGTTGGTTTCGTTTTTTTGTCCGATTTCGATTCGGCTTTCCATATAAATATATACAAAATTATGCAAAATTTGGTTCTTAATGAATTTGGGTTGTTTTCGGTTTCTTACCGGTTTAGTTTCGATCTGAATTTTGAGCCAGTTTTGGTTTGGTTTCAGGTTCATCCGGTTTTTGGTGAGGTTCGATTTGATTTTGGGGTTGCAATACTCCAAACTGAAACCAACCCAATAAGGCTTTGGTTCAATTTGGTCTGGGCTAATATTGGTATGACCCAGCCGGTTTTACCTGTTTGGTTTAGGGTTTGACACCCCTAAGTTTATGATAGGGTGAAATAGTTTAAAAAAAAAAAACGATTTTTAAAAGAAAATTAAGGGCGAAACCATCCAATAATTTACCAATACATCCATCCTTATCCAATACTCTTTGAATTTAAACTATTAAGAACTTCGATAGTTGTTGAGTCGGCTCCCGATTTTGCCTACTATGAATTGTGACCGGTTCTAGGATTTTCAGGTCTACATCATTGGATTTCAGATCTATGGAAGTGATTCTAGGGTTTTTGGAATCGATTTCGACTAATTTCAATCCAATTAGTTGAATACATGCTTAACATTGCCATGTATATATCCATATCAATGTAGGGTGGGCCCATTGCATGAAGGATCTAGCCGTTAGCGACATTGGAAATGGATCCATTTTTGAAAGAGTGAAGGTCATAAGCGAGACACATTAATTTCTATGGTGAGCCAATTAAACCTCTACGAACCAGTTGACATGAAGCGCAGCCAGTATAATTGAGAGAGAGAGAGAGAGAGAGAGAGAGAGAATGGTAACAATTAATTATGAATGCCAACCGTATCTCTGGAGCAGGTCCATTCTGATCTCGAATGGATGCTTTCATGTTCGGGAGAGTGGGGAAGAAGAAGATAAAAAGAAACGAAAAGGAGAAAAGGCTGTATTTTCTTGTTTTAAATCATTGAATTTTAGGTCAAGTTTGGCATGGTTTAGTTCCAATAGATCGATCTGAGTGACACGTTATTTATGATTCGACATGTTTTGGCTCGTTGGGTGTCTGAGTAGGTCAGTGTTATCGATGAAGCCTAATCTCAGTTTAGCTCAAGAAGTATTGCTCATCTTCCACTAATAATAATTTTAGGGTTTTGGTGCGTAGCCCACCCTAATCTTTTTTTTATTTTTTATTTTTTATTTTTTATGACCGATTCGAAACTTGGAAACAACTATTTTTGTGAAGCAAGGGGTAAGGCTGTGTACATTTTCTCCTCCCATACCTTGTGGTGGTTGGAGCCTCGTGCAGTAAATTGCATTATTATTATTATTATTATTATTATTATTATTATTATTTATGGAGGCAGTTTTGTACTTTTGGGAATTAGGGTTTTTCTATATTGTAATGCATTTTAAAAAGGCTATGTACAGTGTGTGATATTGTAAAGAGGTGTGTGAGCGGAAAAATTATCTTCTGCAGTGAGTGCGATCGTGCAGTGAGCATCGGGGCGCGTGCCCAGATGGTCTCAGTCATCCGATGCTCATTGCACCACCACACTCACTGCAGAGGATAATCACTCGTGTAAGCGAGGGTTTGTAAATTTTTTTCGTCAAAATAAGGAAAGTTTTGCTCCATCACTTTGTCAACCCTTCTTGGGTGAACCACGTAAAATAGTTTGAGCCTAGATCCTCTCCAGCCAGTTGCATCTACATTTCATGTATCCAAAATCAAATCGTTGTGTTTTGTATATGTGATTTTACTTTTATTTTTTGTTATCCATATTCTACGCCAATGTTAATTCCAATCATTGAGGGTTAAGAACAAGCAATTAAGGAAATATGGTAAATTTGAGGGAACTACACTTTACAGTGATAGAGCATAGCCAGCAAATGGGTTTCTGCAGCAGTACTCAGCTTGAAAATCACAAAACAAAGATGAAAGGGTTGGTTAATTATTATTTTGAGAGAAAGAGAGAGAGAAATAAATGAGAGGGGGAGGGGGAAGGCAGGTGTGCAGCAAGGACTGCAGAAATGTGTGTCAGTGTTTTATTCTGAGATGAAGAAGGCCGCCTTCAATTGTGCAGGCACGGTATATCCGTGTCGATGATGATTAACCATTTAAATTTCAACTTCTGTGTTCATGAACTCTCATCAAGACTCAAACCAGCTTCGCTCAGAGATCAGAAGAGAGAGAAAGAAGAGAGAGAGAGAGGGTTAATGAAAGAAGGCAATCTCCCAGTACCTAAACGAGGAGGGGTGGTAGTAATTGCGGGTTCTGCGTGGGAATCCGTTAACATTAAAGTGAGAGAGGTATTGGAGTTGGCCTTCGTCCCACTCTGCGCTCTGCACTCTGCACTCTGCACTCTCACCTTAATAACTTCTCAAACATCGTCTCAGTCTCTGCTGCTCACTGCTGTTGCCCAGGCCTCTCTCGTTCCTTCCCTTTCCTGTTTTTAACTCTACCCATAAGAGCCCAATTCAATAAGCTCCCTCCGTCCTTGAAAATTCTGTTATGGACACAATGGATACAAACAAAGCCCGTTTGAATTTTGAAACTCATTTAAAATGATTTCTCCATCTTCGTACGTCCAACCAGAGCTCATCTGCAGGTTTCATGCATATGATGGAGCCTGTGAGGGTACAAAATCCTTTACCCTTTACCCACCCCCCCACCAAAAAAAAAAGTGAAAACCTAACGGCTAGTTGACGTGGCAAATTAATTGTTGAAATTTACAAATGGTGTGAATAGACAATTTGTTAAAAGTCTGCCTTAAATTCAATTATTCACCGTCCCTTATCTCGTATGCACCTCTTGGTACTCTAACCACTACTGAATTTCTTTTAAATTTTCAATGCTTACATGTGAGCAGGGGATCAATCCAATTAGTGTAGAACTAAAACCTCCATAATTTGTGATAGATCACATTCATCACATCAATCAATATAGTGCATGAACAGCCCGCTCTGATACCATTGATGACATACAATCCAAAAGCCCAAGCTTTAGGGTGAAGTGACATTTCTCAACATAAGCCTAGTATCTGCATATTAATACTTGACCATGTAGGACTAAAAACCCAATTTTTGATGATAGAGCATACTCACTGTATCAACTCCCCCAATTTTGGGCGATGAACCCTCATATAGTTGATGCGCGTGCAACCCATTTTAGTATCATTTTTGATGTTATCCAATGCAACAACTTGAGCTTCAAGGTATAAAGACCCTTCCCAAGTCATAAACTCAACAATTGAACCCTATTCGACCAATTGGAGATTATATAGGAAATATAGGAAAATGAGCATAGACTTTACGTAGAAAAATTATAGGGCCATTACCCGGTGCTAGTCCCACCTATCCTGGGCTCTGAAAGAGGTGAGTTTGGAGATGGCCCTAGTCTTTGGCATATTTTTTCACAAAGTGGTCACTCTCATGTATAGAGAGTTGAGTTTAGAGATGCCCTAATTTTTGGCATTTTTTTTCTCAAAGTGGTCACTCTCAAGCATGGAGAAGGACCTAGCGTAGATTCAACATTTTTTTACACAAGGTGATCTCTTTCAAGACTAAAAAAACTGAGCATTTACCTTAGCCTTTTACTTTTGCTCCAAACAATGATCACACACAAATACAATAATTAACTCTCTATATATAATTTTTCAACTATAACAACAACAGTTCAATCTTATCGCAAAGGCCTAAGCTATGCATATCTTTCACATCTGACACCCTTCCCTTCCTACATTCGAATTTGTTGGGAGAATTTCCTTCTCTAGGTATATCCTTTGTTAATTATACATCCTAAATAAATAGAATTGAGTTTTTTTTTTTTTTATAGGTAATAAATGGGTTCTACTGCCTCTGCTCTTCGTCTTTAACGCTCTCTCTGACGCATCTCTCCACTCTCACTTGTCTCTCTCTCTTCTCCTATTCTTTCTGCAACAAAATTAAATAGCACCACGAAGGTGGTATGAGTGAAATATATGCAAAGGACTACTTGAGTTTCAGTTTTTAAGTTTCCCCTTGAAAGTTAAGGTGAACTGTAATGGTTACTCCGTTATTCACCGTTTATGGCTTATGGGCTCCACTCTCATATACCTAACAAGAAAGCCGCCGGCAAAAGTAACGGAAGTTATTTGCAGGTACAAATCCAATGTTCTGAGTTTCTCTATATCGTATTAAATGAATGGTAGCATTAGATAAGGCTTATCGATCAGTTGTGATTAAAAGGATTTTTGATACCCCACTTGGATCTTCTTCTTCTTCACCAATTCCAGTGTATTTTAATTTTGTCACTTTCTCTTTTCATTTATATAGAAGCTCTTCTTCTTCTTCTTAGAGAGAGAGAGAGATCACATTCACACCCAACCACCATTTTGAAATCTAATGAGGTAGGTATGATCACTGACGTGGGATGGGGTTGGGAGTAAGGAATCCAATGTGGGACAAAGAAGGTTCCTTACTCTATAATTGTTTCCCTTTTCAGTTTTGAGTCAGAGGGTACTGCTTCCAACTCCATCCACAATATCTTTGCTTAGAAAGCAACACTTAGAATCCTTCATGACTTGCCATGTTAGCAAATATATGTGGGTGTATGTGATTAAGGAGCACACCCCACGTCCATCTCTCCTATGCCATTGGATCCCATTAGATTTTTTATTTTAATTTCTTCGAATTGGTAAGGAGGGGAAGTAGATAACAATGAGACGGGTTTTCGTGCACCACAGCTCACCAACTGTATTAGGGAGTTGTTGATCCCATTAGAGTTGAAATACTATTACTATAAAGAACTTCAAACTCACTTTTTTTTTTGGCAAGGTTTTTCATGGGCATGGGGAGGGGGAATCTCCCACGCCAGACCGATACCATGGGAAATTGTTTTGTTCAGTAAGAGGTCCATATGGTGCCTAAAGAGAGTGTAAATGTAGGCCTGTAACTTATTACGTAAGCATGGAAGGAATCCCCACATAGGCGACATGGGGATTTCCCCCTACTAAGATTAGCCATTTACACTTGTTTTGAGCTAATATTTGAACAGTGAGATGGGTGTAGGTCTTCTAATGCATGGACTCATAGCCATCCTAGCCTGCCACGTGACAAATAGGGGAAACATATCAATCGTATTTTATTATATAACATGAGAGAAGATTCTCTGAGCAAGCAGCATAGAGCACACCACTAAGGTGCGATCAATTGGTCTTACATTGAAGGCCATGAGGTCATTTAATATGTAGAAGAGAGAGAGAGAGAGAGAGAGAGAGAGAGAGAGAGAGAGAGAGAGAGAGGTGCTAGCATACTCTAGCCCAACAGCTTAGAGAACCTTTTCGCATATAACATATGGAAAATAGGTTCTCTGAACCACCAAGGAAGGGTACACTACTACACACACACTCTCTCTCTCTCTACCCTCCTTACATGAAACGACCTCATTACCCACCCATCTATGAAACCATTTCATCTCATCTCATTGGTATGCTCTCCTATGCTCGCTTGCTTAAAAAATCCTCACCCATGAAATCTATGGCAAAATATTTTTTGAATGTGGCCTACCAAGTTGTGCCATGTGGAAGGATGATATGTTGATTCCTATCATTAGATGGATGGTGCATGGTAGGGATGAAAGTTTGGCCTTGACAACTTGAACCCGCCTTGGCCCATCCTAAACCCGAATAGGGCACGGACCAAGTTTTCTGACCATGAGGGCGGATTAGGGTTGAAAAACTCCAACCCTAGGTCAGGGCCAAGGTCAGGGTTGGGTCGGGCTTAGCTTGAGGCCTCAACCCGGCCCAACCAGGCCTAAAATTTAACCCTGAAATTTTATATTAGAATTTAGGGCTCCTATTAGTATTTTATATTTTTTTTATATAATTTTTTAATGTATAGGATATGAGTGGTAAAAAAAGGTCAATCAAAGTTAATCCAACCATTGCAAAAGCCAAGGTCAACCCAACACAGCCCAGCCCTAAAGGGTCAATTACGACCGGGTTGGGTTGGTATGAACCCGGCAAGGTTGGGCCTGAACATGAACCCAATAGGGTTGGGTTGAGCCTGGGTTAAATTTTGGGGACCTAGGATTAGATTAGGGTTTTGAGAAATTCAGCCCAACCCGACTCTATTTCCCCCTTAGTGCATGGTCTAGATTACCGAGTAGTACTTTTTTAAAACCAAACTCAATCATATACCTAATGTATATTATGATAGATCTTCCCCTTATATTTTCAGTTTCTCAAAGGTTTTTTCCGAATTTTTAAAGTCTTTTCCAAAAGTCATTTTCAACTAGTGTACAACACGTACAACTAAACTTGTTTGGCTGAACTGAACATAAGCAACAGTTCTTGGTCTCTGTTTAACTACAAAATTTGAGCCCATCTGGTGAAACCTTTCCTATGTAGATCGTGCATGGAACTTAAATCTATCATATTGTATGGGAAAAAAGATTCTTATGCTGACAATGTGGGGATCTTTCTCATGCCCTCTCACCGCCTGACCATGTGAGATTCACAGTGACATTCTCTCTCCTCCGTTATTATATAAGTTACATTGTTGATGAAAACATTCCTTGTGCCATGATCGGTGTGCCATAGCAGAATCCTCCCACACTATAGTCATAGGTAATCCTCTATTATGTTATAGGGTAAAGGTTTTCTAAGCCGACCACAAAGGGTAACTCTCTCTCTCTCTCATGATATGAAAGGATCTCTCTACCTCATAGGTATAATTTAAAGCCTTTACGTCGCTTCTCATTAGTGCACTCCTTATGCCCCTTGCTCAAAGAACCCGACAATAATTTATAACAACTACTCTTATAACTACAAAATTAAAAATTCAAGCATTACTCTTTCTAAATTTTATGGATCATTATTATGACAAGCAAGTGAAACGACATTCGTGGTCCCTACTCCCTAGTACTGTTTTTTTCTCTTCATACACATACTACGTATTATGTTGTACCATTCGACCATGTACTCTCCTGGCTGATCTGACAAAGATAACACAACTGTGTTGGGTGGGGCATAGGCCTAGGGCTTTTAATGGGCCATCACCAGACTAGCCAGAACCACCCAATTTGAAGTTTGGAACCATAATGCCCCTGGGCCTGGATGGATCTAGACTTTCAAGCGGCCCAATACCATTTCTACATGTCCCGTCTTGAAGGTATAAATCCTTCATGTTTAGCCCTGAAATATAACTTAGAAAACGAATGGAAGAAGATGAAGGATTTAGACATGGACCTAGTTTCTCTTAACTCACGGTAAAGAGTGAATCTTTTCATCCACAAGATCTGACTTTTTGATAAGATCGAAGAGATTCTTTAGTTTATCCTCATCGTAGGTGAAGAGAGAACTGATTTGTGATTTGACACTATAATTAGACTTTGAGAAAAATGTATATGAAGATGTGATCATCTACTCCAGCTCCTATTATTTTAGTCCAATATGAGGGTCAAATCCCATCGATGATGCGATTCTCTCTTCACCTCTTCACCTTGGGTTAAGAAAAACTAGGTTTCAAAACAAATAAGCCAGTTTTTTCTCAAAATAAATAAGATTTTTTTTTAACACCTATTTCATGTATGTACTCAAAAATTTATAATTTTACACTTTCTCCTTTTTAATTTAACACATTTTTTTTTTTTGGATAATGAGGATAAATTATCATTTCACATTTATACTTGAAAATTTGTAAGATAAAAATAAATAAATAAATTGCAACTCATTGAAATCACTTCTTGCTTGTTTGACTAATGCCTTCTAAAATGTCTTCTCATTCATTCTATGGAAATATTTATAAACTTAATTTGATGCAAAAGGCATACACAATTCATTTTCGCTTTTTCTTATTACATGCATATGTAGTTCAGTAGTTGAAGAGTGTTTTTTCATACTGTATATATGGGAGCGATTGATTGCTAGGGTTTTGAGTTTTGCCACCCATGCATCTTTTTTTTTTTT
>NC_056562.1:36970285-36985487 GCF_013358625.1 Macadamia integrifolia
TTTTTTTTTTTTGGGGGGGTGGGGGTGAATGAGGCTAGCCTCCTCCTCTATCACCTATATGCGAAGTAAAAGCCATTGCTGTACATCAATTGTTCCTATAATGAGAGAGAGAGAGAGAGAGAGAGAGAGAGAGAGAGAGAGTATGAACATGTCCATTTTGGAAACCTTCCCCATTTCTTTGGGTAAGGACTAAGGAAGCACCCTTATCCAGTTCATTTGACAAATGAAAACTTATACCAAAGAATGGTTTCTTCCAAAAACAACACCTATTTTTCCCTTGTTTCTTGATTGGGATTTGTACGGCCTTTAGGGTTATGGTCACTAGGTCAGGTTTTGTATCCAGAAAACATTGGAACCCTACCCACCTTACTCCAATTGGCATGTGAAATTTTGTTGTTTTTCCGAAAACACAAACCTTAGACTCTGCCAGTGGTATAGTGGTACCTAAGTGGAGAGTAAAAAAGTGCAGACAGTTCAGCCACTACGTAACACTATCTCACATAGGATTCTTTTGACTTAGGGAAGCCAGTAAAATAGGGTAAAGGGAAAATAAAAAATTGTTTCCCAAACAAAATATCTGATCTGTAATGCAAATAATTAGGTCACCTAATCTGTGACCTTAACGTTAACTCCTCAATATTAATAGATTGGCCACAAATAGATGGATAACACCTTTCACTTTTATGGCTCAATTACTATGACCCAAAACAAAAATGTCAATCTCACCAATAGCGAAAGTCACAGTCTTAACTAATCATCCAATATAAATTATGGGCAAGTGTTTTCTGGGTAAGACACATGGCTACATCTAAAAAGTGAAATGTCCCTCCTAAGGACACAATGGTCACTTTGCATTCCCTCTAGATGAAAAAAATAACGATTATCAAACCTAACAAAATTTGCATTCAAGAGATACGGTTTCCAAATTCCAACTAGGTTGCAAGATTAGCACATATTCCAAATCACGCTTGCTGAGGCTGTGTTTGGTAATCATCAAGAAAAATGTCTAAAAGAAAAACGGAATAAAGCATTTGATGTCAACTTGGTATTTTTCAAATTTTTTTAAATAAAAATGAGAAAAAAAAATGCTAGAAATACAAATTGATGGAACAACAAAACCTTATTCCGTCATTTCAGTTTCATTTCAAATACAAAAAAATGAACAACTAGAATAATCGTTCTTGAAACAAGTTCGCCAAACACCATTTTTTTGTTTTAAAAAGGATTTTTGAGACAGAAACACAAAATATCGTTTCTAGAATTGAATGACTACGAACGCAGCCTTAATACTTTTTAGTGGCATTAAATTAAAAAAAAAAAAATGAATGGAACACTAAATTCCATCTCGTTCATGCATAAAAATTTTCTAATAGACTTTAAAACTTAGATTTATATATATTGACAATCAAGATGTCAAATATTACAAACTTAGAACAAACCATCCTCTTGCTAATTCCTAATTAAGATGCTAGTCCCAAATATAATTAGTACAATCCTAGTAAATATGAACGGAAGATTCTAGTTTACCTAATCTGATTTGCTAAGCACAGGAAACACCGAGGGGAGTGGAGGGTGTGAACCGTTGGGAGACGCTTCTCCTTGATAACGAGTCAAAACCCATCTCGGGAACCTCTGGGATTGTGAAAAGCCCACCTGAAACTGAACCAGATCGGTCATATAACGCGTAGAACTCATGTTTTGAGTGAGATCGTCCATCTTCCACTTTGAACAAGGAAGTTGAAGTTGGTTTGGACCTGAAAACCAAGCGGATGAGCTTCTGAAGAGATCGAGAAATCTTAGAGGGAGAGGGAGAAGAGGAGGAGGATCTCTTATTAGCCCGTGGCGGAGGTTGGAATGGGCGAGGATGAGATGATGAGTGAGGCATGGATAAGGATCTTGAGGTGATGATGGCGGAGTGAAGCTGGTTCTCAAATGATTTGAGCTCGAACGAGTCGTACAGAGAGCTTCCACAATCCCAAACCAGAGAATTCATCTGGTTCTTCTGGGCTTTATCAGCCATCTTCTCCACTGGAACTTCTGGTTGGAATTGGATTGGAGAAGAGAAGAAAGAAGGTAAACCCTAAGCTTTCTCTCTTAAAGGATTTATCAGGGTAACAAGGGACGACGGTGTGTGGGTTGTGTTTGTTTCATATGATATATGGGGGCGACGCTTTAATTTGACCGTGTTGGGGACCAGTATGATGTAGTCTTGTATTTTGTTGCTTGCATTTGTGGGTTAATTTCCAAAGGTCCAATAATTCATAAAGCTTGAGACCTCAAGGTCTAGGGGAATCAATTTACCTTGTGTGTTATCTTTGTTATTGGGGCCTCAAAAAATTAGCAGGTCCATCAAATTTTTTTATAGGGTTACATGGTTATTCCAATAATATGTGCCTAAATAGAGTTTCACTTTATATTTATAGTGATATGATTTTCTCTATAATATAATAGAGGTGTGAGGACCTATGTTGTGGTCTTGTGGGTATAATGTCTTGTATTCTATTACTTGCATTTGTGGGCTGATTTTGAAGGGTTATTGAGAGGGCAGGAGAAGTCAGCCCATCCTAAGTTATCTTTGTTACTAGGGCCTTGATGTGCTGGCAGGTCCATGGTGGGGCTTCATGGGGTGGCAAATTCCGATGAAAAAAAATGTTTTTAGGGTTACATGCATTGTTTCAAGTATTGGTATCAGATTGACCGTATTAGCTATATCATATCAGTATCGACACTAGACTAATCTGAATCGATTACCCGTATTTTTTCTTTTTTCAAAAAAGTAAGGGAAAAAGTGGCCAATGCTCACCGATCTGATCTAATCCATATCAGTTTTGGATTGGTATTAGTCAATATCGATGCCGATGACTAAATCCATGATTACATGAGTATTTCGACAATTTGTATTTATGTAGCGTTTCACTATATATTTGTAACAAGATTTTCTCAGCAATCTAAGATTAGCATGATGACGAATGATTGGAATTCTATTCTTTATTGATAGTAAAACAGAACACAGATATTTCATCATGACGTAGACAATCTTGCCAAACCATATATATCGCATGTATGACTTTTCCAATAAAGCATTAAATTTTCCATATGATGACACAGTAGTTGGTGTAATGAAATGTCGGTCGGCATTAATGAGAAATGAGTTGGTTCTTTCTAGATCTCTCTTTTTCCTTCTTTCCAATTTGCCATGGTTGCTGGAGGTTAGTAGCCTCCACATCTTCTATTCCTCCTCCACTCACCTCACTGACTTAGTCCGTGGATTAAATTCATTCAATGGGAAGTTTACAAAGTTTGTCCTTGCCATTTGGTTGACGTACGGCAGTGCACAGTTAGGTTAGTTAAGATAACATCTTCACATTCATGTACAGGTCCATTCTCTTTAAATGAGGGTACAAGAGAAATTGTCTAAGAAGACAGAAGGGAGTGAGTTTAAGTTCATAGTGTCCTTCATCCTTATCCACAGAATATCACTATCTGCTACACAATTTCACGAAAAGACAATATATGCACCTCCCTTACTACTTCGCATGTATAATTTTATCTTGTACACGTAATGGATTCAAAACCAACCACTAAACCATATATAAGCCTAACAATAACTGCGTGGACATACATAATACAAGAAACAACCCAAGACCATGATCATGATAGGATCATAAGATCATCTTAAATTGAAGGCAAGCCATCGCTTTCCCCATTTCCGACTACTCACATAGGATACTAATCAGTATCAAGGAAATGGGTGAAAGAAAAATAGAAATATTTCTCATGATATAATTCTTTTTTGATGCAATAAGTGCGCTCCAAGAATAAGATAGAAGTTTAATCTTACATTGGTGAGAGTAATGTATAACTGTTGCACTTACGACGTACCTTGGGAAGGGCATCTCCATCCTAAAGTTTGGGATTTGGGGTTGGAGTCGTTGGACACCCTTTATGTTTTCAATAGTCTTTTGTCTTTATTTTGCATGTTTCTTCCTTAGGCTGTGTTTGGTAGCCAAAAAAAGAAAAGAAAAAGAGTACCAAAAAAAAAAAATCTCTTCTTTCCATGTAGATCTTTTGACTGATCTGCAATAATTTACATGGATGGGAGCCTCAGTACTGTTCCCTCTATAAATATCCCAAAATTAATTGACTCAGATCCAATGATCTCACAGATGATAGAGGCCTCTGCTTCATACCAGTGGTTCCTTGGAGACATGGAGACCCATCTTTGTGTAATCAGTTTTACTCATGTTTGTGGTTGTGGAAATAAATGCAAATCATGGAGGAGCAAGTGATTATTATGGCTTTTCTATCCATGGTCTCAAGTTATAACTTAATAGCTCATCAGTAACCCTTCTACTGACCAAATGAACCTGTTCATCTGACCAAGCTCAGGGACATATTACAGACCAATTTGTGGTCAATCAAGAACCTTGCTACTAAAGAGTTTGAACCTGTGTGCATCAAGGACCAAGCTCCTTACAGAAGAGAAGGTACCCAGGAGCCCTGCCCCAGTGAAAACAACCATGATGGACACATTGAGCCAGAAGGTGAAGGATGTTCTTGCAGGTTTATGGGTCATATTGTAGAGAAGCATTGGAAGTATGAAATCTAAGGGAATGAATCCAATGGCCCCTACTACCCCATTTATGTCTCCAAAGAATGGTAACATTGCAGCAAAAAATCCACAGAACATGATGTACAGTGATCTGAGCAGTAACCTTGGAATAAGATTTCTTTTGGAGAACATTCCTTGATTCACATCAGCTGACTTCTTTTCCATGATCTCATAGGCAACTTGAGAATATACCTGTGTACTCAGTAATTGCAATCTTAAGTTATATAAGCTTTTGAAATATTCTTATGATGATGTCTATAAAAGCTTACCAGGCAAATGGCGAAGAGCTGGAGAAGAACAAAGCAGACCGCAAGGCCAAGAACCCAGGTTGGAGCCAATGAAGGCCCATTATCCGGAATTAGGCTCTTGAGAATGTTTGAACTGGCTTTGTTTCCAAAAGCCCAATATCCAGAAATTGAGCTTGAATAGAAGGTGAAAATTACCACAGTATAACACATGAGAAGCCCTTTCACCATCTTTCCTGTAGCTGGTGGAGCAAGGGTAGCCTATAAAGAATAGTCAAATCTTGCATTAGGTCAAAAGAACATGATATGGCTTATGTACAAATTAACAAGTTAACTTTTGCATAGAGGGGAACTCTACGGATGCATTTGGATTGTAAGAAAAGGGTTCATGCGAAAGCAATGATCCCACATTGGATGTGAGTAGCAGTCCAAAGCGAATGAATATAAAAACGACTTGGGCACCTGCTCCTTAATGGCAATTCGAGTCCCAACAAGTGGCATTAGAGTTAGACATGGTAACTCTGGTGTATCTTTGAGGACGGAAAATGTCTCTCGGAGTTCCAAATTAGATGTGAGTAGTCCAATGTATGATCAGGCTGGTTACTGTCTTCTTATAAGACTAAAATTTCCATTTAATTATTAAGGAAATGAACATTACTTGTATCTCTGGTAGTATCCCATTCCCAAAGATGGCGGCTAGAATGGAAATGGAAGCGAAAGCATTGAATGTCCTTGTAGACTTTGAAGGGTCTAAGGAATAGTCTTTGGGAGGGGCATTTTTGGAGAGACCTGCAATAGGAAAAACAAATTCAGAAAAATTAAGCCAAAGGTAGTAATTACTTATTAGAGAAAGTAAATTTTGATTGAAAAAGAAACAGAAAAAAGGGGAGTTAATGTAAATTAACCTGCATGAACACAAGCACCAACCACTAGAGAAGTGTAGGCGAGGCTTAGAAGAAGTGAGCCCAAGTTAATGTGCCTGAGAGAGTGGAAGGATGGAAATTGGGACAGAAATATCATCACCACTGTCACCATCGCTATGAAGTCATACAATTTTAAGGGTCCATCCGGGTAAACCTTTGAGTAGACTATCTTCTCATCCAAACAACAATTTAGATCCATGGTTAGCCCCTTCCATTCATTATCAAGAAAAAGAGAGAGAACAAATATGATCATCAAATATATGTCGGGGGTACAATGTCTTATATTCCGTTGCATAGGTTTATCGGCTGATTCTCAAGGGCCATTAAAAGCCTGAGGGCCCGAATATTTGCTTTGAATAGTAGTGGCATATTCTTTGTAATCTGAGAGACGTGCGAGGACATGCAACTGTAACTATACTCTCCATTGATATTGAAGTAGATCTCATTTCAATGTGGAGTAAGTAACCTTGTCAAATTATGTAAATTCTTGCATTCTATGATTGTTTGTTTGCGATTTCCATTCCCTTCTACATCGTTTAAGGTTTTCGATTCTACAATATAGTCAGAGATTTCCTTCACCATGGCTGTCAGTATCATGGATTTGATCATAGAAGGGTAATTTTGATTTCATAAATTGGGTGGATATGTACTCATGAGACTTGCCTTCAATCATGTGGTTACATCGCCAGTAGAGCTTCATTCTACACAGGTGAAGGAAGACCTAATTTGTACCGAGGAGAGAGAGAGAGAGAGAGAGCCTAATCCTCATACCAAAAAACTAGACAAAGTTTCCCTTGATCACATAATGAGGTTCACCATGTGATCCTAGGGTCCAAAAACCCCCTACCTCCATCCTTAGATCCCGCTTCCGCATCCTTGATCTCCCATACTAGAAAATATATTGAAGAAAAAACCCTACCCGCTTGTGTGTGTGTCTACGCCTAGACACACCAACTGCAGAAAGACCATGCTCTCCCTACGCTAAAGATGCTCTTGTGTGCCTTTCCTTTGGCTTGTGAACTGATATGCGCTTGTGCCACTAGAATAGCATTTGCTACCTTCTAGAAGGAGTATAAAGTGCAAAACTTAAAATCCAGTCCCTTTCCAACTAGCAACTGCAGCTTAATTATTTGAGGAATCTAGATGATGGGCCTTGGCTCACAGTTCTCAGATGTGCCACAATCGATTTGCAGCCTAGCCCAGCCCAAGAAACAGGAAAAAGAATTTCAGTGAAGAAGATCACTACTTGATTTGTGCGCCCCTACACTCAGATACAGGGTGTGGCGAAAATATCACTGTGCACCTTTCTTGTTTGGTACCCACATGATCAGGCAGTGATCTCAGCCCCTTTTTTTGTTATTAAATAATGGACTCATCAATTTATGGAATAAATGCAATGGATCAAATAATAGGTGCATCAATTTATGGAATGAATGTGATAGAAAACAATTTTTCCTATATCAGTTGAGATTTAAGGCTATTGCAATTGGTGCCTTCGTGGTTGGTGGTACACCTGCAAGTTGGCATCAAAAGGTTTCAAGAGGTTATGGGATGGACTCTTATGCTTCACTTGGTGAGCATGGTTAGTTAAAATGGGATTGGAAAAAAAACTTTGTATGGTATAACGTATTTAAAATGACTTAAGATTTGAATGGTACAGTAAATAGTAAATAATAAAGACAAATATTTTGAAAATGACAGAAAAAAAAAAAGACGGTACCCGTATTAAACATAAGATTTCAAAAATATTGAAAAAAGAAAAATATAAAATTGTGGGTTCAACTCATGTCTTATTAATTAAATATAAATATTTAATGTATTAATTATAATTTTAAATTATATTAAAATAATTTTAAAAAAAATTTATTTATTTAAAAGAAAAAGGTGACATTTTTTTACTCAAAAAAGGTAAACACATTCAAAAAGTATACTTTCTTTTGGGCATTTTTTTTCACATATAATTAAGTTCAGTTCAAAAAAAATCGAAAAATAACAACATTTAGTATGCGATTTAAGTAACTGTGCTTGAGAGAGAATTGTATTCAATTATGGGAGAGATTTGCATATTGGCATTATCACAATCTTTTTTCCTTCAATTTTACCATAGTATTTTCAATGGCCCTCTGACTCTTATTTTAACTTTTTTTTTTTTTTCTTTCTTTCTTTCTTCATATTAAAAACTCAAATTTGGCTCAAAAGTTTACTAACCAAGTTTTCCTAAGGCAACATGAAAGGGAATCCAATCATTGTGGCTCATGCCAACTACAGACAATAAGAGGTAAGAGCAGGAGAGAGAGAGGGGTCACATCGAACCATCCTATCGTTTAACCATCAGTGAAGGGGTCCAAAGTTTTTTGAGTCTTTAGGAAATGATGTGTTTGTTTTGTGCATTGAATTTGAGGGCCAAGGGGCAAAAAGTAGCACGGGTAATCATCATATGTATCCTATCAAAATATTTTAAAAATAAGTTGTGACCCCCTTTTTTCTCTTCACTACCATGGCAATTGATACCATCGGATTGCCATTTGATTATGGTTTTAAAAATTGATTGTGTCGGTTAGGATCGCCTAGATTGGATAGGTATTGACCAAGATCGAATCCTAATCCTAACTTATCCAATATCAATCCATTAGTAAGATATAACGGTAAAATGGTCTAAGATGCCAATTAAAAAAAAAAAAAAAAAAAAAGACAAATCTATCCAATCCAATTAAATATCATTCTGATCAAATTGATATCGATTGAGACTGATCCCAAGATCGATCTAAGAGTCTTAAAACCTTACACATGACATGACATGATAGCTTAGAGTAATGATAATCTAAGAGTCTAATTATAAGCTTCACTAGTGGAGAAAAAATTCTTCATGCTATAAGAATAATAAGGAATGGGAGAGCTGATTTTTTCCCAAAGGAATAAAGAATAATATTGAAATCCTAAATACATCATTTCCTATATAGAGAAATAAGGAATAGGCAAGAGTACGCTGTCCACCTGTGTGGCCATCGTGCCAACACCAATGGGAGGACGTAAGAAGGCATCTTTAGTTGCATAGGTGGGGGGCAGCGAGGAGGTAACATGGTCTTTTTGCACCACCACATGTGTTTGGGCATATAGGGAGCAGTTGGATAACATTCTTTTTCCCTAAGCTATGTCTGGTTGTCAAGAGGTGAAAAAGAGAACATTCAAAAAAAAAAAAGAATTTGAGAGGAGAGAAGGACACATAGATCAATCATTGTATCATCAAGTGCTCTTTTTCATCATGATACAATGATTGATTTATGTGTCTATATCTCTCCTAAAAAAATGATTTTTTTTTTATTTATTTTCTTTTCATTTCTTGACGACCAAACATAACCTAAGGAATAATATGTCTTTTCTTAAATTGGGAAATAAGGAATAATATCAACATCCTAATATTCGCTTACCTTTTTCAGGGTAAAATATTCGATCATATTCTCATTTTACAATGTACTTAGCACAAAAAATCATATTATTCCCTCTGACTCGTAAAGGATAGGATTAAGGATAAAAGGTGGAAATGGGATGGATCGAATTGGATTAGATTCCGTTTATCACCTATATATTTATCTAAAAATATTCTAAAGTATTGGATGACCTTATCGGTATAATGTCTATTCTTTCATGGCATTTTTGTTTATGCCTTATTACTTAATCATAAATCACAAATTGCCACTCCAAGGAGGAAACGGACGACACTTAAACAGTCCTACTTACAAGGTAGTTGAGAAGAAGACTGACCAACTAAAGGAGAATTAATTAATTGGGTTGTTATTGGTGTCACAACTGCTTGTGATGTTTTTGGAAGTCACGAAGATACATCTGAGTAATCCATTTTTATGATTTTTTTTTCCTATCTAAATTGTCTGTTTCGATCACAGTTTTAAATCTTGGTACATGTATCAGGTGGACTTGACACTAACACTGAGCCAAAATAGGTCACTCGATATGGTCAAAATTTGACTTTTTTTTTATTTTTTATTTTTTATTTTGATACGGCTCAGTACGGTATTTATCATGGATTTAAATTACTACTTAGGAGTCATAGTTAGGAAAGTGCATATATAGAAATGACTAGAGCAATGGTATACATGCATGGATATACATGATGCAAGCAAATACACAAGGATACTTGAGGGCCAATGAGAGCCTATAGTGCGACATCTAATAAGGGTGTGATTTTTCATTTCACAGGTAGAAGGACGATCATTTCACCCTTCCTGTGTTTAGGTGCATACGCTATACAACCCATCAAACTTCTTTCTCCCTTAATTAAATTACGCGCTGAAATTCAACACATGATTAATCTAGACATGTCTTCTATCTAATAGTCAAGAATGAACACATCATTTGCTCACATGACCAAATTAGATATATTATGATATTTCAAAGAGAAAAACATGATCTTGTGACAAAAGGATGCACACTTTTTATAATAATTGAATCATTTAAATGAATTAAAAAAAAAATGGCAAATATAAGCCTGAAGGATTGAAGACTAGGGTTACCTCAATACAGTCCCCTGCAAGCAATATAGCAGCAATGCCAACTCCAGTGTTGATAGCTGTCTGAATGATTATTACGAAATAAAACATCCACCCTGATCCTATCAAGAGCCAAAAACAAAAACCCACAAAATCAAAATTTTAATAAAAAAAAAATCTTAGAAATCTTAACAAGGTTGGTTGCATGGCAAGGCTGGATTCAGAAGCAATGAAATGGTAGTAGGTCTAGGGACTTGGGTAGAATTCAAGTTAACCATTAAGAAGAGGCTGTTCAAGAGTAATTCGATGTGGAAAGCATCAGAATTGCCACGTACTCTGATACCACTTGTTAGGATTCGGGTAGGGTAAGATGATTAGGATTTTAATGCTTACCAAAGACATCGGCGGCGAGTTCACGGAAACGGACATGGCGGCGACCATGGTACTCGCAGTGGTCGAGGACTTTAGACATAAGGTAGTAAGAGTAGAAGGTGACGAGTCCCATGACAGTAAGGATGAAGAAGCCTAGTCCCCACCCCAACCCACTGAACGCGAACGGCAGAGCCAGCACTGGCGGTCCTACTATCGCCGTCGTCAAATGATACCCCGCATGCCACCACTTCCCTTTTGATCAATCGGAAAATAACAACATAAGTTAGTTAACCCAACTGAAATTAGAAGTATCGGAAAAAGCAGAGGCGCCGGCGGTGACAGGGGTAATTTGCAGGCTTTGAATGTTACCTTTGGATTGAAGAACAAACAGAACTCCGGCATCGGCTTCTCGACCCTTCTCCTCCTGGAAGGCTCTGTGTTTCTGAGTTTCTTCCATTTATTAGTAACGGGATGGAGAGTTCAAAGCATTGATGCATTTTTATAGCATGGAAGTATTGATCTATGCCAGGATTTAAAAAGCTGAAATCTGGATCCGGATTGGTCTTAGTTGGATTGGTTCGGATCCGCTCCACACTCGGAATATTTCTGGCATTTATTTGGGTTTATCGTGGAGAATTGACCTGAACCGGATTGAGGGGAATTGGGATTGATCTTGACTGATTTCAATCTAGATTAGTTTCGGAATTTGTATATTTCAGGCATTTAGGGTTTTCTTACCCATAGGGGGGAATCGATTCTGATATAGATCAGCCCCTAGATTTGGTGCATTTTAGGCATTTAGGGTTTTCTCGTAAAGAATTGACCTGCACTTTATTGAGGGGAATTGGGATCAACCTTGGTCAATTCTATTCTAGATCAATTTAAATTGATATATTTCAAGCATTTAGGGTTTTCTTGTACATAATTGGATTGAGAGGAAATGGAATTGACCTCAGTCAATTTCAATCTAGACACAGTCCCAAAATTGGCATATTTCAAGCATTTAGGGTTTTCTAGTACAAAATTGGCCTAAGACAGATCCATAGCAAGTGGGATTAACCTTTGTTGATTAAAAAGTAGATCAAGCCTAAGTATCTGTATTTCCCATTTTTCAGTTCTTTAATCAAAATCAAGTGGCAAGTGGGCCAAAAGAAATTAAGAAAAAAAATTATTTTTATTCTAGAAAGCTGAGGATTAACATAATAAAGTGTGGGAACAGGGAAATGGAAAAAAAAAAAAAAAAAAAAGTAGTAGGTCCAGTCAGGTGATAATACTTTTTTATTTATTTTTCATAGATGTTCTCCATGCATCTTCAATGGTAGAGAATAAGACAGATGTCAGCAAATAAATTGTACGTGAGTCGATGGATGATTTGGTCTTTTTGTTATTTTCTTTCTAAGGTGGATAAAAATAAGGGATATGAACGCTCATAGGTCGTCCAGCCCGTACATGGGCATCAATAGGAATATTTAGGGGGTTTCATGGGGTGGAAGTGTCATTTGCCATCCTATGTGTTTTGGCATCGTACAAAGAAATGTTCTTTTCCAGCTGGCCTCCAAAAGAAGGGAAGGAAAACTACATTGAATCTAGGGTTAGAGATATTGGTATTGATTGGTGGTGGTATATCTATACTTATACCAATACCATTACAAATATGTATCGACCATATCAGCATGTATTAGACATAAATTAAAAAATGAATCACTTTTTAGCCTATACTCTTGATTTGTATTGATATTGTATATGTTATGATCCCATATCAGCATATAGGGCTGACTCCATATTGGTTTTCTATGGGAATTGATGTGAGTTGATATAGTCTTAGGTCCCTCACCTCATAAGCCGGTTTATAGGGTTGAGTTCTTTGATAACGGTATCAATGGTATTAGAACAGCCGATCCTGACCTTATAGGAATTGATGTGGGTTGATATGGTCTTAAGTCCTTCCATCTTGTAAGCCGGTTTATAGGGTTGAATTCTTCTATGACTATATCAATGTCACTATTGGGCATCAATGATATCGATACATATATGATGGATACAATACCAATACCGATACCTATACCGATAACAATACCGATACCGATACCTTTATACATGATTGCATTACATTCAACCACGCATGCATTATAATTGTAGAATATGTTAAGCCCACAAGATGAGAGATGATGGTTCCATTGGGCTTTGTCTTGGTGTGTTGGAGGATGGGTACCTCAAGACTTGAAAGTTGCAGACGTGAAACCAAATGGTCCGTTTGCTATTGAGTTTTGATTTACCTTGTCGTCCTCTAATACGTTGGTCTTCCGATTGTATCTTATCGGATCCTGACTTTGCCTGAGAAGATTTGGAAAGGTGGGGGTGTGAGCGATCCGATCCTAACTTTGCCTGAAAATATTTGGAAAGATGGAGTGTGGGTAAAAACGTCTAAACCAGGAAAGCAAGCAACCACATTGCCCAAATCGTTTTCTACTCCATTCCTTTTGACCACAAAACTGCAATTGCAAAGCGTGCTTATGATGATTTGACTGTGGTCCAGAACTCAGCGAAACGATAAGCTTTCTCCATTGCAGTCTAGAAGTCGTGGGTTCAAGTGGTTGTCTAGAAATAGTAGAAACAAAATCGAACGGCCCTTTACATGTAATCTAGGGTCGTATCTCTCTGGCAGGTCTTGGTTTACCCATATGAAAGTGCTTGACGCAATGCACCTTTCAGTTTCATGTCTGCAACTTTCAGGTCTCGAGGTCCTACCCATCCTCCAACACACCAACAAGACAAAGCCCAATGAGCCCATTATCTCTAATCTTGTCGGCTTAACATATTACACAATTATAATTCACAAAGCATGCGCAGTTGAATGAACTTGTAATGCAATCATGCATTAAGGTATTGGAATCGATTCGTTATTAGTGCTATATCCATTGTATATGTATGGGATCGTAGCATACCATCATAGGATACTAACGTGGGTCAGCCCCTCAATATCAACCCACATCAATTCCCATAAGAGACTGATGTGGGATCAACCCTATATGCTGGTATGAGATCGTAATATACCACAACGTTTTTTAACCCAACGTTTACAGTGGCCTACTCTGGATCAAGTAGCCATTCTAAGCGTCTCTCACTCCGCTCCAAGGTTTCTTCCTGGCGGCAGGTAGTCTTTTCTTACTGGCTCACTCTGGCCAAGCTCACCCCTTTCGGTCGATTGGACTGAGGATCGGCTACACTAATACCAATGATGCAGTCCTGAAAGAACTCAACCCTACAAACCAATTTACAAGGTAAGGGACCTAAGAGTATATCAATCCACACTAATTCTCATAGGAAACCAATGTGGGGTTAGCCCCTATATGCTGATATGGGATCGTAATCTATACAATATCGAGACAGATCAGAGTATAAGCTAAAAAGTGGTTCGTTTCTTAATTTATGTCTAATACAGACTAATATGGTTGATCCATATTTGTAATGGTATTGGTTTCACTGTCAATAGTCAATACTGATAGAAAATATATACGCAACAAATGCATGGAGATCAAATAAGCATACAATACAATTACTGTATAGACAAGAACGACGTACTTGATCTATGATTGAAGAATAATAGTTCATATCTATTCTCATATGCTCCTTGTACAACACGATCAATGTTAGTCTGATCTACTCTCTTTCCCTTTTGCTTTAGGTCATTAGTCTCACTTAATGGGTCAATAATAACTATATATAGGATATGGACCAACTTTGCAAAGAAATTAGGGTTTTCTCTCCGAAACAATACCTTAGGTCCACACATAGTAATATATATTTCATACTATTAAGATATGCCATGGTTTTAAGTATCTCCGATACCGATACGATACCCTCCGATACGTATCTTAAATTTAGTCGGTTGATACGATACACACCGATACGATACATTGAATTTTTTAAATCATTTCGTATCGATATATATCCTACAATACATACCGATATGCATCAATACACCACTAATACACATCAATACGATACGACATGCCTCGATACGACTCTATGAAAAATATAAAATTGAGGTAAACTGTACGTTTCGGTATGTATTGGTGAGAATCGGTATGTATCGATCGGTACGTATCGGTATATATCAGCACGTATCGGTGAGTATCGATATATATATATCGGTACGTATCGGTGAGTATCGATACGTATCGGCGCTATGGTCATATAATGGCCAATATGGGTAATTTTTCAGAAAAAAACGATTTTTTAAAAGGTTTTTGTTCCAAAGTTGCTGTCAGCCATATTTCTCTCTAACTAAAGTGGAAATCAAGGTTGAGAACAAAGATTTTACATTTATGGGACAACTACAGACCTTGAATTCTTAGTACGATACCCTCAATTTAGTGTTTATGCATAATACATGTTATCAATAGCTTTTTTTTAACAAATTCTTTATGCAAAAGTGTTTAAAAAAATGTTTCCTATCCATTTATGTGTGTATCTTTAGCGTATCTTAGTGTATCTCCGATACGATACGATACCTTCCGATACGTATCTTAATTTTGGCCGACC
>NC_056562.1:36985587-36994578 GCF_013358625.1 Macadamia integrifolia
TTATAGAGTCCTAATTCACACATTCGGGGAATTTTCCTATGCTTGTTCAATGCACTTTTTCAAATTATTAGATCTTAAATGATGATCTATTGTCATATGTCCAACTCTATTTTAATTAAGGGACAAAGTTTTCTATCTAAGAGTGACCCCAACACCACAAACATTGGGGTGTGCAACAACCATAGTATCCCCCTTGGGGCGCGCCCCCGTGTCTGGGCTTAGGGGCGCTCTTAGACTTAAAAACACTTGTCCTCTAATAAAATTTGATATATAGACCAGGACCTTAGGCCTTTGCTTGTCCACAAAATTTCAATCCAATCCAATCCACTATGCACTAAAAATAGACACCTTACTATGTATTGATTATGTAACTAGAAAAATGCTCTTATCTCAGCCTTTTAAGGAATAAAAGAAAACTGAAAATGATTGACCTAACTCATGGAAATACAGGAGGACTATCAAGAAGTGTCAGCTATGCAGTGACCATAGGCATTGGTTTGCCTACACTCTTATGTGGGATCGGGATCGTATGCTACATGAGTGGGAGGTTCAAAAGATACAGAAGTCACAATTCAAGTGGTGTGGAGGGTGGCGGTGCCACCTCAACAGTAAATCCACAGCCCACCGTGGCTGCAACAGGCCT
Source organism: Macadamia integrifolia (assembly GCF_013358625.1). Taxonomy (NCBI): domain Eukaryota; kingdom Viridiplantae; phylum Streptophyta; class Magnoliopsida; order Proteales; family Proteaceae; genus Macadamia; species Macadamia integrifolia. The sequence continues at coordinate 36,986,231 of NC_056562.1, forward strand.
TGACAACCCAACCATAGAATCCTATCCAAAAGCTGTGATTGGTGAGAGTCGCCGGCAGCCAAAGCCTGATGAAAATACATGCACAATCTGCTTATCGGAGTATCAACTGAGGGAGACAATCAGAACAATACCACAGTGTCAACACTTTTTCCATGCTGACTGCATCGATGAATGGCTTAGGATGAATGCTTCATGTCCGGTGTGCCGGACTTCTCCGGCACCACTTTTGTGTGCACAGCCTCCGTGATCTATCTATGTATCTTCTCTTTCATCCCTTTTCCTTTCTTCTTTCGATGTAGCTGTTGAGGTTGCAAAAATTTGGAAGTTGAAATAGGTGTTTCTTTTTTTTTTTTTCTCTTTTTCTTTGGCCAATTATTGTTGTCACAAAGATTTGTAAATTTTTTCAATGTCGCGATACATTTATTTTGCTGCATAGATAGATTATGCATATCCATTGTAAACTTGGATAGAGGATACATGAGGTCTAGGTTAGCTACGTGTCAAATTTCAAAATGTAATTCAATCAAATACTGCTTTTGTATTCGCATTCAGGTCATGTATATATGTGCATATGTATCAGTACTTTAGACATTATTCTGCAGTCTCCCAACTCTAAGTGAAAAAAGACAATCTAGGTTTAAAAAACAAAACCTCAAATTTGTTTTGTGACTTTTGGAAATATCACCTTCGTTAAGTGAATAACTACTCTTATGTTTTTTGGTAGAATTCATTGTGATCAATCCACCCTTAGAAGCTCTTATGAATTGACCACCTAATATGTCACATAGAAGGGCACATCCAACTGTTGGATTTGCCTAATATCAATTTTCACAATAAAACTCAATCATTTATCAAAGATATATTGGCATTTTTTTCTTGTATTTTTAATCATATGATTATCATTAACCAAAATTAGGGGAATATTAGGTCAGATCTGAGATTTTCGATATCTCACTAACCAGAGCAAGGATGGGCCCAAAAGCTGATTGAGTCTCTCTCCTAGGTCCTCCAACAAAACCCTAAAAGGGTGGCTACATCAAGCTTCAGACCAGGGAGAAAGAGCATATCAAAATCCTAAAAAAGTATAGGTTTTTGATCTGGACAACAACCTGATTTTTTTATCTTTAAGCTGCTACTAATGTTTGGTCATTTAAGTGATCTTCCAAAGTGATTAATCAATCACACAAACTCACAATCAAAATAGGGGAAATAAAAGAAGTTAGAGATAGATGTGAATTGTGTTCCTCACGCTTCTCACCCAAAACTATTTCAGCTGAAACAAAAACTTTGTTTGGATTAGAAATCAGAAAACTTTGATTCATAAATTGTGTAAACATTAGAATCGATGGAGGGCCTTTATATAGCTGTGGCTAAAGAGCATCTTTCGTAGTAGATTGTTCGGTCCGTATCTCCTTTCATCTCCTTGATCTCTCGATCCATAAATGATATCATCTCGGACAAATGCTGGGTAGCTTAAAGAATGACATTGGAAATATTACCATAACCATGGTTGGAGCCTTTCTCCGCTATACATCTAATACCAATGGATGAAATCACAAGCTCTAATAAATCTAAATAGATCACATTCAAAAGAACAGACATATCAGAAAATTGTCTTGCTTCTTTCAGTGACATTCTCCAATTTTCTCTCCTCGGCTTCCACTTTCTACTCGGGATTGGTCGTATCGGATTAGTATCGGCTGAGGATCCCCCATCCAATACCAATCTGGATCAGTTATTCAGATCGTTTAAGGGGTAAAATAGGAAAAATACTAATTTTTATAAAATTCAGGGGTAAAATAGACCGATACTCACTGATCCCATCCAATCCAAATCAATATCGACAGAGACCGATACCAATACTGATACCGTCCCCTAAATCCTTGTTTGAAATTGAAACCAAAACTGGGAAATTGTTTATTAAACTGTACAGTTTTGGTTTTAAAATTAAAATCATGATTCGATCTTGATTTTAAAGTTTAAACTCTTGGTAAACCATTAAACCGATTAACATATACGTAATAAGTTCAAGTCATTCAATATTAAGTTTACATACATTTCAATAAAAAAAAAAAATTCATGTTGAACAACTATTAAAAAAAAAACATATAACAATAATAATTCGATTCAATGTTATAATTTACATCCATTTCACCCAAAAAAAAAATTAAAGGTAAAAAATTTATTTGGATAAAAAATTAGAAAACATAAAATTAAATCATTTAAACCAAAATCGTTTATGAATGACTTTGATTTTGATATATAAAACCATTAATTAAATTATTCTGCTTTTATTTTACCTATTAAATCTTGCACCGAACCGAATCGAACTGATTAACACCCTAACCTCATATGCTATAATTAAAGTTTTTTCATGGAAATCTCGAAAACCAATACACAGTCGTTGATGTTGTGAAGGATCCTGGTTTAAGTATAACTCAAATAGGCTTAATCCTTGTTTCATTATAACTCAAATCGGCCTAATCCTTATTTCAGAATAACTCAACTGGGTTTAATTCGAATCGATCTGAGGTCATAAGGGAAAATAAAAGGCAGAGTGGTCCCTACACTAAGGAGTAGACAGAAACTTTGTGGGGCCATCCGGCATTGTGTATGGGCATAGGAGCTACGCTTCTTTTTCCCTTATATTAAAATGGGAAAATTACAAGATTACACGCTATTGGGTTTATCATTACAAAACTACCCACTTAATGTTTGGGTCTACAGAACTACCCAGTACAGCGTTCCTCTCTCAACATGAAATTTTCTAGACAATTTTACACTTGAATTTTACCTACTTTGATCAACTTGTCTACCCCATCCCTTACCTTCTCCTATACAGTTGAGCAGTGTAACCTCCTCTTTACCATTCTTAGTCTTCGTTGTCAACCAACAAGGGCAAGCTCTTCTTCTATTGAAGATGAGGGGCCTCCTCTTGGCTGCATACAATAACGTAATTAGATCTCAATGTGCAGCCTGACGATTTTTACTCATGTCCAAGAACAACATCGGATTTAGCAAATTCGATGATGACTACCTAGAGGAAGAGATTTCCACCGATCACCGGTAGCGGGAAGTCAAAGGCAGTGGAGAGTGGGTGAGTTTGGTGCTCTGCAAAGAAGAAAAAGAAGTGTGGTTCGGGTTTGTAGAATTGGATAGGGAGGAAGGAAAAGAGGTGGGATGGCAAGTTGCGTTGTCGTCTTCTGCTTCTTCTCTTCTTCTTTGGGTGGAAATTGCTCTACTCAAAAATCTCCATCCCCTCTTTTAGCCAATCACTTCTCAAACCATCTCTTCAGCCACACCATGTCAATTGATTTGCAATTGCAGGATATGTTGTTCATCAACAGCCCTTCAAAATCTGAAGCTTGAAATTGGACATGTGGTAAAAAAATGAACTAATCTAGTTGTAGAATTTTAAGTCCTAAACAAAATGGGACTAATCCAGTTGCAAGATTTGAAGTCCTAACAGAATGGGACTTAACAATAGAGAGAGGGGTGGGGCGGGAGCCGCAGGACTGTAGAAAGCAGGGGGTGGGAGGGGGTGAGGCGAGTTACCTTGTTGTACGCCCTCCTCTTCTTCAAATCACTTCAGATCTGGAGGTGGTTTCCGTGGGTGGCTAGCTAAATAGTCAATGCCTGTCCAGGCTGCCGTTCTCACCGCAACCAATTTGGCCACTGGTGCTTTCAATTGTAGCTGCTGCAAAAATAAATTGATCGAGTTGAGAAATGGTTTGCAGCGATTGGAATTGTGTCATGCCATTACTTGCAAACAGGGGTGGGAAGAGCCGTAGATATAGTGATCTCAAGGAAGTTTCGGTGGAAGGAAGTAAGGGTAAAACTGAAATGAAATGTAAGACGAATACTGTAATGGGTAGTTTTGTAAACCCAAACATGATAGTTGTATATTTTTGTTAACTCAAACATAATATGGATAGTTTTGTAAATGGAAACCCAAAAATTGGTAATCATGTAATTTTCCCTATTAAAATTGTGTAGCTGACATGATGAAATTACTTCTACCTTTCCTTCTATAATCTCTCTCCTTGTCGCTGAGTTTCGCCTCTTTCGCAAGTCACGAGCAAATCGAGTCTACAGAAACCAGAAACGTCTGAAAGTGAAGAAGCAGATGAAGGACGATCCATCTGATAAAGGCAGGGGCTTCCCTGTCGATCCGAATCTCCCTAGATGGATTTGTCAGAACTGTCGTCACCCCCTCTGCGTCGTAGGCGTCGATTCATATGCAGACAAGTTCTTCAACGACTCATCTCGTTCTGGTTGGGCTTTCTCCTTTCTTTTCTCTTTTGTTTTACTTCTTCTTGGTTACAATCCTCCTGTGCTTCTCGCAATGGATTAATTAATTTTTCTCTTCTTTAAATTTTTGAGTTCAAATTTGTTTCGGACACTTTTTTGTTGATCACTTGGCCTATGGAATTGATACGGGAATTTTAGTCGTTATTAGTTTTCTTTGATTGTCTGACCTCTTCGTCAAGTTGTTTGAATTTTTAAAACGGTTAATTTGTATAAAAGTTTAGTATCCCATAGTACCAGGCGACCCTTGAATTTCTTTGTTGGGGTGGGGGGGGGGTTTCTTGAATCGAATTCTCCGGTTGGAATTTAATTGGTTTATTCAACTGGTTTAAAGCCCCTTTTCTTTTGAAATTTTCACTGGGACTGTATGATCTGGCTTGCAGATTCATTTGTTTCTGAATTTTTTTTTTTAATAGAGGAAAGAAATGCTTCAATGTGTGTTTAAACTACTCTTACAATTATAAACTTTAATCCTCATATTCTGCCAATCAGAAACATATAACAATTTTTTTCTTTTTCTCGGACCAGGGACCTGAATCCTTCCTCCAAAGCCTGTTTTCGTACCTCCTTGAATTATACCCTGCAATGCCCAACTCTATACAAACCTGCCAGTCTTTAACTTTAAAATGGCCTTGGACATTATGACGCTGGACAAAGTCTTTCATATATATATTTTTAATTCATTGCACTTGGGACACATACTTGCAGGGATGCAGGGCTCCTCAGTCCATGGGATGGGGAGTGTGTTAGGTTCAACCCCAATGGACAACTCATTTGTTGTGTTACCAAAGCAAAGAAGCCAGGCGCAAGGGATACCTCCTCGTCCTTGCAGTGCAACTTCGCAGCCTGATACTGGGAGGGCAATGGAAGAATCATTCGTGGTGTTGCCTCCTGCTGCTGCTTCCATGTACAAGTCTGAATCCACATCTGATGGAATTGGAACCCATTTACCATCACATTATGGAGTCTCCAACAGCCCCTTGCAGCCCAACAATTCTGGGTTTCACTCGAGCATAACTGTCTTGAAGCGTGCATTTGAAATTGCCACCACCCAAACACAGGTATATTTTTAAATAGTGTGCATACACTTCTGTCGGCTTTCGTTGTTGAACTTTTGACCTTGGAAGTTAGATTTTCTCCTTAATAATTTTGAGCAACACTAAAATTTTCATCTCTCTCATAGGTTGAGCAACCTTTATGCCTGGAGTGTATGCGAGTGCTGTCTGATAAACTTGACAAAGAGGTGGAAGATGTCAACAGGGATATCAAAGCGTTTGAAGCCTGCCTTCAACGCATGGAGGGAGAGGCCCGTGATGTTCTTAGCGAGGCCGATTTTCTTCGGGAGAAGTTGAAGGTTCTTATTTGACTACCCATGCTCATACATAATCTGTTTGCCAGGACCCCCCCTCCTTTTAATTTTTGTGGACGATTGATGAGGTACTGCTTATGGAATCAAATATCCTTGTTTAGACAGTATATGGTAGTTTTTAAAATAATCTTCAGAATCTTTTGGACCAATCATTTTGATTTGTATAAGAAAGGATTCACCCCAGGAATATGGTTTTAGTAAAAATAAAACAATCCTTATGTGAGGAATGCTGTATTGGATTACAATTTTCTGAAATATGCCAAACCTATGAGATTGGAATATCGCTATCTGCACCAACTCTATCAGGGAATTTTGCATGAGTCTAAGACACAAACTGTGCGAAATAATATTAATATTGGGAAACTACACCATAAATCTATACTTGCATCCTAATATTTACTAGGGTTTGTGGGAAATCAGAGGATCTGAGTTACCATGTTCTCTGATAGTTATGCTTATATCATGTTTAGCAAGTACTATGAATTGAGAATGAGCTAGATCTATTTTGACACTTGAATGTTAAAAATATTGTTTGGTTAACTGTTGATGCTGTTTAAGGTTGAAGAAGAAGAGAGAAGACTTGAAGCAGCAATTGAAGAAACCGAGAAACAATGTGCAGAAGTAAATGCCGATCTGAAAGATCTAGAATTGAAATCCAAGCGCTTTACAGTATTAGAGGAACGGTAAATTTGAGGACTTTTCCAAGTCATGTAGGGAATGGTTCAGATAACATTTTTCACAAATTTGCATTTTGTAATTTCTCTTTATTGGGTGGAATGCTATATATGATTATATTTTTTTCCCATGAAATTCTTATTCTTTAATTGTCCGGATTGTTGCTTTGATGTATCTTAGGTATTGGCATGAGTTCAACAATTTTCAGTTCGAGTTAACTTCACATCAGGTATGTTGAAAGTAGTGTTTTGCCTTATTGTCACTTATGATCATTATCATTACAAAATTTGGTTAATATAGAAAAGAAACAGTGGGCAAACAAAGAAAGGAAAGAGTTTTGGGTGAAAAATATAAAGAATGGCTTCTTCAGTTCATTCATTTAAGTTCATTACGGATTAATTATTATTTTAATATGCAGCTCTCAGACTCTTGGTAGGAATAAAATGTTTCTTCTAATCCTTTGAGTTTAGCATTATTGATAGCCATTGTGATACATTAATCTAACTTCTTTAAATTTTGATTTATATGAGTATTCCATTTATATTGGTTTTCCTTTTTCTTTTTCTTCCCCACTCCTCAACACCCCCCCCCTCCCAAAAAAAAAAAAAGAAAAAGAAAAAGACAAAAATCCTTCAAGTGTTTACATTGAGAATGTTTCCATTGACAGGAGGAGAGAGATTCCATTTTGGCTAAGATTGAAGTCTCACAAGCACATTTGGAACTGTTGAAGCGCACCAATGTGCTTAATGATGCATTCCCTATATGGCACGATGGTGAATTTGGAACCATTAACAATTTTCGACTTGGACGCCTTCCTAAAATACTGGTATGCTGTGTCAATAGTAATTTATATGGGGAATTGATAATTTGATCTGGAGACGTGCTGTGCAAAATGGACTGAGGCCCTTTTCTCTGCTCTCTTATTGTTAGACGTGGCATAAGTGCTTGACAGCTGCAATCAATTTTTTTGGGTTCCATCTAGAAGATATTATATGCTAGGATCTTAGAAAAGAAGATGATGATAGCCATCCAATTCGTGGAAATTCTTGTTTGTACAGACCAAGCTCAAAACTAAGACTTTACCTTTTTTTTTTGGCATAGATAATACTAGAACGGTCTTCTAAAGTAACAGCTGAATTTGATTGCTGATCTTAAGGAGCACCAATAGGACAACTTGAAGAAATTTATTGCTAGTACATTATTTTGGTACCGCTCCCCAGAAATTTTCTTATTGAATACATGAATTCTTAACCTCTGTCATCTGTTTCAAAGCCTATATGTAGGCTTAAAATTGAGTGTTTAAGTGAGGATCAATGAAAATCTTAGGTCTCTATCCCTAGAAATGAAATCATATGTGTTCTTGTCCTAGATTAGTGAGATCCATTAGTGGCTAATCTTAAATGTTTTTGCCAAAAGTAGCAGCTTCCTAGGTGATGCAGATACGACTGCCCTTTCTTGGTTGGACCAGCATGACCGGCTTTGGAAGCCAAGAGCCAAGAGGAACCGGTCCAGCTCAGGGTTTTGGTCCAACAAGGGTTGGAAATAAAATTATTAGTTTACTTAGTATTTTATTTCATGCTTTTCTTTTCCAGACTTGAACGTAGGAGTAGGATTTATTTCCTTGCTTTGGTTTCCTTTTTATAGTTGTTTCCTAGTTTAGGCTAGTTTCCATTTCAGTTAAGTTTCTAATTTCATGTTCCTATTTTCCTATATATTGGTTGTAATCGATTGAAGATTTAGAGAGTGATTTGATTATTGAATGAATGTGTTGAGTGTGATTCTTCTTTTTTCCCCTCTACTCTGATCTCCCCTCTCTTTCCTAAGGTTCTCAATCATCTTGGTATCAGAGCCGAAGGATCCTATTCCTTCCCCATCTTTCTTCTTCCCTTCCATTCTCTGTGTCAACTTCCACCGATACTGAGAACAAAAAAAAAAAAGCCCGATTCTGTCCAGAGAACAATCGAGCCCCCTTTTTCTCTACTGCCTCCTCTGTTCC
>NC_056562.1:36996795-36998463 GCF_013358625.1 Macadamia integrifolia
CCCCCAAAAAAAAAGAAAAAAGAAGAAAAAGAAAATCTGATCAGTTTCTTGCTTATATTGTATTGGGGTTATCTTGCTTCAAAATAGAGATCACAACTGATACAGCAGTTAGAGGATAATAGAACATGAAATTTGAGAGGCTACACTGAGTTCTTCTTCCCTCTATGCCTTGCTAGCTTATCCTCCGACTTATTACATATTTGCATGACCTATGCCTCATTCTTACATCAACTAAAAACTCAATATGAAGCAGTTTGTGAGATATCCTGAATTTGTCTTTTCCAGATATCGAATAAAAATTCTTCCTATGGGAAGTTATCCTCGAATTATGGACAGCAACAATAACACATATGATCTGTAAGTGTGGGGAATCCCTTGGTCAAATTGTTACAACTTTACAACATTCATGTGAAAGATATTAATGTCTTGATGAAGTAAAACATATCAATGACCAACCAATAAACAGGCAGTATGCATATTGCGCATAGAAAAATATATTAAGGGGGTCTGCGACCTGCCGTTTGAGGGGTTCATCGAGCAGACCACTGATAATTTGTATTTGTCATGCAACTGGTTCAGGAATTTTCTTTGAAAGACTATTAAATGGTGGTCTGAGCTCCCTAGCATGCAGAATGTATGCCATTGGCTGTTTCTGGGTCATTGTTTTGATCTAATCAGAGCCAGCCTTGATTTTCCCAGCTACCTAGGCCCTATGTCATTTCAATTCTGTGCCAATTTTTTTTCTTCAAGTTCTTTCACACTGATGTGGAATAATTTTCTCTACCCAGGTTTGGTCCTGTCAACTTATTTTGGAGCACTCGCTATGACAAAGCGATGACTCTATTCCTGACATGTTTGAAGGACTTTGCAGAGTTTGCATATTCTAAGGATCAAGAGAACAACATACCTCCAGAAAAATGTTTCAAGCTACCATACAAGTAAGCATCCTGTTTATTTGTGCAAAGTATCTCAATTCTACTGGTAGTCTCTATATCTTCCTCGTTCGTGTAGTGTGACGTTCGTCTTATTATCTAGGAATCACACATGTTATTTATTTATTTATTAATTTAATGTTAAGCATCAAACTATTAGTTGTGAATATATATATATATATATATATAACGTCTGGTACATGAAGAGTGAAATCTCATAGAATCGCCTCTTTCTGTGAATTTGTAAACTGTGTTGCACTAGTGGGAATATAATTAAAACTTAGGTGTCTTTTTTTTTTTTTTTTTTCCTTTATTGGTTCATAATTTTATTAGCTATGCCATGAGCTCTATCCTTCTCTGAAATTTGTAGTTGAATGAGCTTTTGATTGGTCCAACCTTCAGGTTATGTACATCTTCTCCCCTCTAACTAGGACATTTATGATCGACCTGAGGTCTATGATCCTCAGTGGATCCACTCCATCATAACTAAATCTAGCTCACCAAGCCATCTGTCGATCATGCCATTGGTGGTCCCACCGCTTAAATGCTGTGTAGGCCAAACTTCAAAGAAGGTAGTTCTTGATTGATACATGCAGGATACAAGATGCCGTATATTGTAGTTGGTGCTAGTCATTGTGTGGCTATTACTTTCAAGATATTATCTAAGTTTTCTGTTGAAACAAGGAATGGTGTAAGTTTCTTGTTCTTCTTTTTTTTTTTGGGGGGGGGGGGGGTC
>NC_056562.1:36998536-36999360 GCF_013358625.1 Macadamia integrifolia
TGGGGATGGGTTTTATTAAAGCAATTGCAACCAAGAAAGAAAGATGGGGGCACAAAATGTTCTTAAAATATTTTCATTTTTATATATTTCTGACCATCCAGGATTCACTTTGTAGGATTGAGAATGACAGAGTGGAGAACTACACCATCACACAGAGTTTCAACAAGCAGGAGAATTGGACTAAAGCTTTAAAGTACACCCTTTGTAATCTGAAATGGGCTCTCTACTGGTTTGTTGGGAACACAAACTTTCAGCCTCTTTCTGCAATGGTCTCATCGCATTCTGAGGCTCCTGGAATGGGTTCTTTGTACACAAAACATGTTACGGACTCCCACTGAACCCCTGAGACGGTGAGATTCCCCCACAACCCCCCCCCTCTTGAAGAAAAACCACATGTCAATATGTATATAGCAACATTCATGCAAAATCAATAGTCAGAAAGCTGGTTACTACGATATATATTAAAACCTTTTATACAACCATGTTCCTCACTCTCTTGGTTTTTTGGTTGCAAAGTGGGATTTGGGGGTGAAAGAGAGTGTGGATCAGGTTCTCGTATGGAACCATTATTGTACGATCTTCTGTGGAGTCCATATGTGTGGATTCAGAGCATGCAAGAACAAAGAAAAAGGGGAGGGGGGGTGAGAATTGGGGATTCTGTGGATAGGCGCATGGTCCTAGGTTCTATTCCTCATCTATGCATTTGCAATTTAAGTGCAGACCATGGCGGTGGGTTGTTGTGTTAGTCCCCCAAGGATTAGTTGAGGTGCGTGTAAGCTGGCCCGGAGGCCTTGAACACTTAGCTTTACCAAAAAAAAAAAAAA
>NC_056562.1:36999380-37003777 GCF_013358625.1 Macadamia integrifolia
AAAAAAAAAATCCAAAACCTAATCTGCTCTTGGGTTGTAATACTCAGAATGGGTATCCAAAACCTAAACCCTGCTCTTGGGTACCTGGGCTTTACAAGCACCAAGCTCGTACCAATTACGGTTGTCCTCATCATTGTCAAGTGCTAACTATTTAGATCGATCAGTCAACCAGTTGTGATTGCTGGTGCTTAGCTTTGATTGGGACCAGGATCATCTTCCCCCCTCCTTATGGAGTGCATTGCACTCCATGAACAATTTCGTGAGAGCGAGTCTTTTTTTTTTCAACACTTTTTAAGCTTAGATTGGTTGTCAGAAATGAATTTTGACATCATAATGCAACACATCATGGATTGGCTTACATATCGTATATTTTTTTCTCAAATTCAAAATATTTTGATTTTTTTAATCTATTTCCCGAACCAAATTAAGCCTAAATGACAATTTGGAGGAACATTCATGGTTTCAATTATCGGATGTTATCAGTTGTATTGGTTGTATCATAGCGGTATAGGTTGAGATCGATCCTTAATCCCTGACCGATTGGGATCGATTATCCATATCATTTTAGGGGTAAAAAAATAAAATAAATAATATATATATATATACACACTTTTTTCTGAAAAACAAGGGGCAAAAATGATCGATATACATTGATCCTCTCTAATACCAATCCAGATCGAATTGCTATACTGACACCAAGAATTAAATCCATGAGAACATTTACTAAAGCGAAAAAACACATGGCATGAAATTATAAATAAAACCTTTATGTACAGGGGATTGATCCAAGATTTTAGGTTTGACTTCAAAACAAGAAGAAAGGTTGCCTTGTTGAATTTAAATTTGGTGCCTAGCATATGCCATCCTCTCTTACCCTTTAAAAAAGACTCCCGTATTTTTCTATGTTTAATGACTTTAATCTTGTGATTGATGTATACAGTATACTGTTAGCATGCACTAAAAGATGAATTAGATTCAACACCGATCCCAATACTTGAAGAATGGGGCAAATGTGTACGTAGCCATACCCATATTTCGCAGAAAAAATTGTTTTCAAGTTTTGAACCTGTGACAAACACATTGTAATAATGCAACTTAACTATTGTGCCACTGACTCGCCCACTACATTGTGGCAACTACAGTTCCAAGTCTTCTAAAGTATTTAGTCTCACTTCTAAGTAGCCACATGCAACTTTTTTGGGCCCACCTTATATATACACCATATTTTATTTTCATGCTTGTCAGTGCTATCACACTAGTTTCAATTCACTTCATTCCTACTTAACACTTTCACAACCACACGGAACCACAGTACACGCAGTACCAAGTCTTGTACGGAAAATAATTCTCTGTTTTTTTCATCCATGTTTTCTTTGTTTTGCTACCTGCAGAACACGACACGTGGACAACTTTAAGACCAACGCACCGGATGTAATAATCCTCACCCAACTTTGACTGTTGGATCCTTTATTGTCCACGTGTCGTGTTCTGCAGGTAGCAAAACAAAAAAAACAGGGATGAGAAAAATAGAAGATTTTGATCCGTCTTGTACGGCATTTAGTCTCACTTCTAGCAGGCATATACTACTTTCTTGGGCCATACCTTACCCACCATATTTTGTTTTCATGCCGTGACGGAAAACTTCCACCTTAATTTTAAACTTCGTAATCTCACTTACCACACGATCTCAAGACTCTCAACCACCAACCTTTCCCTTCTTATATCATTGCAAGGGCTTGCATTTGCACATGCAAAACAACTCCCTAATTTATCTCACGTTTTCATTTATATGGTTTGACAAATTAGAAGTCCTAATAGTCACTTTCGCAATGGTAGGAACAAAGTGGACTAACAACCGTTATCCTCTGCCAATTTTTGAAATTATTTTGGTCAAAAAATTCAATGGCGGATGAACCAAAGATGGGTGTTTTAATTTTGTTGATGTTCTTTAATATAAGTTTAGACTTTGAAGTTTGAAATGTTTAATTTCAACATGGAACATGGCTAGTTGAACTTGATCTTGGTTTTGGAAATCCTTGCATAGGAAACATCGACGAGGCCATTTTTACTATTTTTTGGGGGATATTATTTCTTTATTATTGTTGTGGAAGACAAAATCTTTTTAATATGAGTGCGGATCAGGTTGGTGCCGGATTTCATGTATGTGGATTAGAATCGTACAATAATCTAATCAATTTTCTTCTACCCAAACACTCTTAGAAATGGGGATAAATAATAAATTTTTGTCATTTTACTATTATGTTTCTCACTATTCACCCCTCACACATGGACCTACAAGTTAGGGGATTCCCACCTCATAGTTCCCTCTAAACAAACGGGGCTTGATTCACAAGCTCTTTTTTTTTTTTTTTTGATTCTTAGGGTATCCGGATCTTTGACCTGATTAATCCTTGGGTTCACTGTGATACCGTTTACACAGGGACCGGGTCAGTCAGAGAAGAAAACTCTCATGCGGTGGCCCTAAGAAGTTAGGTGCAACGGCGAATGTTTGATCACACGAACTCACTTCCTGAGGTAGAGTACCGTGTCCCTTCAAGCCAACTGCGCTAACCCTTTGGGGTTGATTCACAAGCTCATGAGCCACCATAATAATGGTGAAAATTTTGGAATATAGATGGAGATGGAGATGATAATAAATGTGAGATAGGGCTTCAAGAAAGGTTGGGTTCCTCTACTACACACAAGGGGCGACATCGTTGATCCAACGCTTTGAAGTGCCTTGAAACGCGTGCCTGGGTGTTGGGTTCCATGACGATACGCTCCAAGGTGTAGGATCTGCACTGCTGCCCCTTATGCGTAATAGAGGAGCTGGATCCCTTCAAGAATTGGAATCGGATCGGTTGAACCTTGGTTTTATCTTGCACATCAAGTCTAAAGCATGGCTTTAAAATTCAAATTGAATTGGATCAGATTGATCAGGATTGCCTGGACTAGATCAGTATCAATCAAGATCGATTCAATACAAATCTACATGTAAGGTATGAAGATAAAATGGACCGACATTTCATATTTGAAAGAAAAAAAATCATGGGTAAATCTGTCTAATCTAGTTCGACCCCAAGTCTCAAACTGATACCAATTCAATCCAATATCAAATGAGACCGATCTCAAGACCAATCCCAAATTTTAAAATCCTGACTGAAGTTTTATTATTATTATTATTATTATTATTATTATTATTTCACATCTCAAATAGGTCATGGAAAAAAGTCATCTTTTATTAAAGAACTTTAGTCAATCTTGTTGCACCATATTATAAAAATTAAGTAAGTGTTGGATTTATGGAGAAATGGGAATCACGTAAACAATAATCCATCTGGATCTTATATTGACTTTATTTGGTGAACAATGAAGCTTTGATTAGGATATTCTAATGAAGAGGAGCGGACCAAATTCTTTTTCTATAATTGTTTCTTTCATTTTATTTAAAGAGACGGTCGTCCTCAGGGTTTAAAAACATGGAATTGGGATGTTCTCAATCGATTCTGATCTCCGATGATTTGAATCTTAATATCATCTTCCACTCTAGTTTTTGAAAGAGGATCGATCGAATTAGATCACAATCGTGTACTGAGGTTGAATGAGAATCATTCAACTTTCATTGACAGTAGTGAAAAACAATAAACACCCTTGTGTGAGTGGCCCAAGGTGTATCTAGTGGAAATCAAACTTCAGACGTTCGAGTTTACGGCTCATATCAAGTTTGTTGCTCACCAACTGCACTACCCCCTTGGATTAGATCAATTAGAATTAAAATAGGCCAACCACCGCATATCTAATATCATGATTCAAACATTAAAAATAGATGATTTATGCTTCTCTCTATCCAAATATCTTTTTTATAAATATTAGAACTCTTTGGATCATCCGTCAATGGCTTATCAATTACTTTTACGAAATACTAAAATAAGGATTTTTTAATTTTTAATCAATTTATTAATCGATAAGGAACTACAATAGCTTTACGTGCAGGCTTAATTTTATGGATATACTGATTTTAAAACATCTAACGAAACTTAAAACATAATTAATAATTATTATTTTTACTTGTTTTGTGCTGAAATTTAATCAATAAGTTAAGATTGTAAACTCTTCTAACATGCACTTGGACTTATCTACATTTATTCATTTTTTTAACTCCGCTAAGGTTGATGGTAACTAAAGCTACATTTGGTATGCATTCTAGGTTCATAACGCATTCCAATAAATCATATTAAATGCAACCTTAATATTAAGGAATCCACTATATAACTGTGTAGTTCATCCCTTTTAATCACAATTTGAAGTTGAGATCTTGAGGAAATGAGATACCCAAAACCCAAAAATGTTGACTATGAGAAGATGAGATGATTCAACACCCCCCCCCCGCCCCAAAA
>NC_056562.1:37003868-37048561 GCF_013358625.1 Macadamia integrifolia
CATCCTAAGTTTCGGGTAATGGATGAAAATCCTAAACCCTTGTTTCCGTACAAGATTATTTAGATCTAAGGTCAATCTTTGTCAATGTCAATTTGGATTAGCTCATATTAGTTAATTTGATCCCATTTTTCAAACCTTTTCATAAACTAAGAATAAGGTTTAAGGACCTAGATTCTCTCCACCGTTATCTCATGCATTAACCACACCATTTAGCATTTTATTGGATAAGGGTATTTTAGACCATGCAATAAGGATGAGACTTAATGATAAACACAGAGTCCAACCATAGTCATATATCACCATTGACGAAGAGAAGACATCTAAGTGAAAGAAAACTTAATCCTAGAATTTTTTCAGATCAGTTAGCTTGGTCGAGGCTGATTCCGGTTTTAGTTGATCTGTTATTTGATCTCTTCAAAAAACCAGGGTTAGGGCTTTTTTATCCAATTCTTACATATTCCTCACCAATCTAGACTCACCCTAATAGAATCCTCATGATCGACTGGGATCGACCCGGACCCGGATCCAAATTCCAAGTTTTAAAACCTTGGCCCAGCCAGACTTAATGAAGACCTAAAATTAAAATGTCTTTTTATTATTATTATTATTATTATTATTATTATTATTATTATTATTATTATTATTATTATTATTATTATAATAGAAGAAATGTCACTCTCAAGTGCATGCCTTTCTAATAAGGCTTTTGCAATATCAGGTGGAGGCATGGAAGTGTGGAACGGCAATCTTGAATTGGACTTCATTGAAAGATACCTGATATTAATTCAGCTTGGATATCCATTCAAGTTAAAGTTCTGATTGGTTGACCGGCCTATCGTCATTAAAAATGAAAATTGATTGATAGACGAAAGTTTCCTAACCATTCAAAAGGAATAATAATATTCTATTTTTTTGTACAGTAACCAAACGTGCATGCACCACTATTAATGGAAAGACCTTTTATTGTATATGTAGGATACATACATAGGCATGGACTTAGGTATCATATCGTACTGACATCTGACACTTGATGGATTGCGACGGCGTTAGACTACAATTTCTAACTAATGAGTGAGAGATCGAGGTATCCAACAACCCGGGTAGGAATCGTTTGAAATTCGCATCTTATATAATTTTATACAATTTCATCCTAAAATAGTTGACATATGTTAATATTCTATATTTACGATTCAGATTAATCAATCATAATACAATGTTAATCAATCATAATACAATCTGAACTGTAGATATAAAATATTTACATGTATCAGCCATTTAGGGTGGAGTTATATGGAATTGTACAAGATGAGAATTTCAGACGATTTCTACCCTAACCACCCACAAGGATTGTCCGATGTTTTTTTATTGTTTGTAATGAAAATTAAATGATTTTCATTCAATATCGGTATGACCTGATTCATATAGTTATAAGGTCAGTACGGACTCGTAAAATAAGTCAAGCTAAAGATCTAGATACTTATCATCGACGTCAGTAAAAAAAAAATAAATAAAAAAAAATCATCCAATATGCATGAGGTGAAGATAAAAAATATTAGACCCACAAATATAATGTGAAAAAGCGTGCATATGAATTTGCACACTAGCATCGTAACGATCTTTTCTCATAGCCATGGAGATGAGAATGAAATTTTACCAAAAAGACAAGATAGGATTGAAAGAAATTATATTTTATTGAAGACAATTTCTTAGATCTACTTGGGACAGCTGGGATCATGTGAAGGTGGACAATAAATAGGAGAATGAGATAATAAAATTAATTTTCCATTATTATGGTTAGGGTGTGTTGGTGTAAGGGTCAACGGGCCCACATAATTTGTAAAGATTAGGGTTTTTTTTTTATATAATAATAATAATAATAATAATAATAATAATTATTATTATTATTATTATTATTATTATTATTATTATTACCTTGTGAAAGGATAATTGAGCTTTGTCTCATAGTTTGGTTGGGACCGTTGGGTTGGGTGGCCAGACAAAAAATTAGGTTGAAACAATTTACTATAATTGGATGGATGAGTTAAGCACTTTCATCATCTCTTTTAAAATTCGACCTTAAATCTTTTAATCTATAAATTAATATTATTTATTTATATCTTTCTATCTATGTATATGTATTATTTTTTTCTTTTTCTTTTTGTTCGCTTTTATGAAAAGGAAAATGCCCTATTTTTGTTTGTGGTTGATCGCTGGTAGATGAATCCAAAGTCCCATGGCCACACTTTCTTAGACAAACTAAAGATTTTGTCAAGTTTAATGGAATCACAGGTGACAAAAATCAATTCAAACTACTTGGACTAATGTAGGGGTCATACAACCTGGTATCGATCTCTATTCTTTATTTTTTTATTGCAAACTAATACACGTTGATAAGAGTTCATTAAGAAAACTTGATTAAAATCAATAAAATAATTAGAACCAAAAAAAAAAAATTGGGAAAAAGTTCTTCAAGCTATTGAGGTAGGGCACTTTGAGAGCGGTTCAAGTTCACGTACGAGAATGTACGAGAACGGTTCTAGTATGTGGATATAGAATCAATTTTCCCTCTCTTAATTTAATAGATTCTATATTCACATCAGGAGTGTATAAGAACATTCTTGTACGTGAACCTGATCTGTTCACGAGCACTTTTATGTCTATCTCTCTCCTTCTCACATGAAATGACTTTGGTGCCCTCCCAAGTATGATATCATTTCGTCGCATCTTATTAATGAGTTCTCCTATGTTGTTTGCTTTGAGAAACATCTCATTTTTTTCGTGATGTATGAGAAACAAAATTGAATTGATAACAAAGTCAATTAAGCAAACCTAATTAAAACCATGAAAATACTTAATTGAAATCGAATCTAACCTCACCTGTTTGCCTTTGATTTAGACCAGTACAACAATAAAATCGAATTAAAATGGATCAAAACCAGATCAAACCAACCGTTCGACACCCCTAAATGGAACCATGAGGCACTCGTGAATCAAACTATTATAGCCTGCGCATCGCCCAAGTAACTCAGCCCCAGTATCCGAGTGAAAACCTGGATTCTCGAGATGACTCACTTCCGAGTAACGCTTTATTTGTCTATTGGCCATTAACTCCACGTGCTCCACAACGGCGCATCTGATGAATACGCTCCTCAACTTCTGACTCATTCTCTATCGTTTATTTAGGTGGGACCCATCAAGGCATCAGCGTCATTTACGAGGGACGAGATGATCTGAGAGGCCCACTTAATTAATGGTCTTTATAGTCATCAAATTTGACTGGGCAAGACTAATGAGGTCCCACTTAATAAAATATTCTCATCCGACGGTTTTCTGTAAGGAATCTACAATCCATATCACAGTGGCCGCCAGTCTAGTCGAGCAACGTCCCCTATCACTGTTCATCTTCTGGCTAGGTCAAAGCATTGGACGGTTTCAGAATTATTTGTTTTTTAAGTTAATAACACAGATCGAACAAGTCGAATAGGAATCGGGTTGAATGGGCTCAAGAATAGGTGTTTATGCGTAACAATCCCATGCGGGGAGCATGGATTTAGTTGTCCGTATCGGATCGGATTGGATTGATGGATCACTTTTACCCTTATTTTTTCTTAAGTACATTTTTTTTTACGGTCTTACCCTTGATACCGATACTTGGAACTATGGTGGGAAGGCAGTAAGTGGTAATGAGCATTCAATGACTGGGGTGCATGCCAGGGCCCTTTCAACCTTTAGATCTTCACTGTTACTCACCTCTCAATGTAGAGGATTTGAATTCATGTTTTAATACCCTAACTAGCTAACCCATCCAATCGATTCTAGTTGAGTAGTTTGATCTGATTCAGTTCTTGAAATGGTCGTCCCGATTAGTTGAGCAGTTAGATCTGATTAATTATTGGATGATCTCCATTGAAGGCAATAGCACCGTAGTCATCTAACTGACCAAATATCGTAATCAACCATTTATAGTATGATTAGCCTGTTTAACCTGATTATGATCCGTTTAAGGGATTTTTATAGCCCAATCAATCAATTATTTCGTTTAACTCCTGATTAGCTCAATTACGATGAGCCCAATTATATAATGAAAACCAATCAATCAACCGAATAAAAACATGTTCATGCCTTGAAGTATATGAAGTTGAAAGTACCAGAGATTTCTAAGGGCATACCATCAGAGAAGCTTCCTTGAACATTTGGGTAGATCAAGAAAACAACAGTTGCAACAACTCATTATTCTTTACGAATTTGTGAAATGACGGAATCCATAAAAATTTAGAAGTCAGATGCTTTGATAAAACAAAAGATTCTGAATGAAATGATTTTGAATATCGAAACTGTTGAATTGATTAATTTCTCGAAATAAGAGGTGTCGAGGACAAAGAAATTGTTAAGAGTTATCATTCCTATCTAGTACCAACACGCTTGGTGTCAAGAAAAGATATCTTGCATACAGATCCAATAAATATAAGTGTAGTGCTTAGTGTGTTGATCCTTTTTTGGAAAGAGAATGCATGCAAGTTGTTTATTTCAATAATAGGTTGGATCTCTTTTTGTTGTTGAACCTCTATTTGATTCATCAATGTGTGATATTCTCAATCCTCATTATTAATGAAATTGAAACGATTTCTATGTTGATCAAAAGATCCTTTCAATTGGCCAAACAAGTGGAAACAATGACGGGCCTTAAATTAATAGAGACTGACTAAACCTGATTAAAACCAGACATGCCTGACCGATTGATACCTCTAGATGGTTCGACCTAAAACGGTAGTTGATTCACCCGTTGATCCGATCTGATCCGATTCGTCGAACAGTGGTTTCTATTTTCCTCCATGTTTTTTCGTTTATTAAGATTACAAATGTCAGACTGTTTCTTCGCCAAAAGATTAAAATACAAAATAAAAATTTCAGAGATAGTTGTTGTGATTTTTATATTTGGGTTCTTGGAGACAGTGACTTCTTGTTTATTACGTTTTACCAATTTTATAATTCAGAGATGTGGATGAAGGTCGTATCCTCTGCAGCCACTCACCTCTGCTCCTTGGCTTGCTGTGGCTAGCTATTCTATAAAGTCAAAGAGTGATGGCGTTGGTTAACTGCTTAGCTCTCAAGGTCTTCTCTGGTGGCCATTCTGGTGTGACCAAAGACGAAGAAGAGTATATTAAAGTAGACGGCGTTCTTGACAGGTTCCTACTATCTTTGCCCTTCAAATACTTGAGATTAGCTTCAGCAGAGAGAGAGAGAGAGAGAGAGAGGAGGAAGTATTGAGCTCTGGTTGAGTTGACAATGGAGCAGATGAAGTTTGTTATTGAGGTTGAGAAGGCAAAGGTATCAAAGGATGGAAGGCCTTCAGTCGGTCCTGTTTATCGGAGTGTGTTCGCTAAGGATGGATTTCCAGCTCCAGTTGAAGGAGTAGAGAGCTGTTGGGATATTTTTCGGTAGGTTTTTGTTTCAGTTTGTTCATGGAGATCTCCCTGCATTTTGATTCAAAATTAATTCGTATTATTGGTGCAATCTTCCAAGCATTCGTTAGTTCTCTATGAATTTCAAGATTTTATTTTGGAAATATTGGTGCTTCCTCATTGATTTCTTAAGTATGAACTGCTTTGGTGCCTTGAATGCTTCCTCTGCTGTACTGATTCGTTCAAAATTTATGCTGTTTTTAAGAGAGCTCAATTTCAGTGTTGCATGGTTGATTGTTTGCATACTCAAGACGATTACATTGTTCTTGAACTTTTTTCTCTTAGCGAACATGAATTGACTTAATTTGAGCGTTCCACCCGAGCCTGTTTGCCTAATTTAAGTGGATTATAGTATTATAGATTGCTTTTATCATGGTTTTTATTCTGGTGGGGAATGGTTGGATTACAAAAAAATATGGCCTTTCATGTTTCTTCCTCTTTTTTCCTGCTTTATGGATTTGTTTTCTGTGAATTTCCATTAAAAATTTACTGCAATCTGCACGGTTGTTTTTGTAAACAATCACTCGGGTGACGCTTCAGTGTCCACGGGTATGATACGGCTTAGGTTCATCTTTAGCTTCAACCCAAGTTGTTTAGCAACATCGCTAGCCAATATACTGCGCATGGCTCCGGTATCTACCATAGCCTGCACAACATGCCCATTTATCTTTCTTTTTATTGTTAACAAAGGTGTCCGGGCTAGCTTACGTGTACCTCGACTAATCTTCTGGGAGACTAGCACAGTAACTCATAGTCATGATCTCCACTTAAATCACAGATGCACAAATGGAGAATCGAACCTGAGGCCGTGTGCCTAATCCACACAATCCCCAGTTTACCCTAACTATCTGAGGCCCGGAAAATTTTAGTTTCCAGAGGAACCTCATAATTGTATGCCCTGCAGTTTTTTGTGGAGCCCGAAAATTTATTTGACGTTTATCATTTTGTTCATGAAAGAGGACGAAAATCTTTCCACACTTTTTAGCTTTCACTCTCAATTAGTACCCAATAATCAGATATGCTAATTCTGTGGATTCTGATGCTGAAAGTTCAAGATTCATTTTATTCTATGCCTAGCAATGATGAGGATATGACTTTTCAACACAGTCTTACCAATAATTAAATCTATATTAGAACGAACACCTTTATTCTTGCTTTATTAGTTATCCTTTCCAAAGCGGGCCAGGTTAAACTTTGGTTATGTTTTCCTAACATCTTCCATTTATGAAAACGTTTCCTAATCTTTTTGTTCTCCTCTTTGGGGCCATTGGAGCATATTCAGTTTTTGGCTTTGTTCACATATATTATTAACAGCATAAATCATCAAAAGAAATGCAGGGCAAAGCATATTCTTTGGCCTTTTAATCATGGAAACATGTGACTCTTAGATACATTAATTATAGTTACCTGAGTCCAATATTGTTACAAAATAGTGTTTTTTTGACATTCAAATTCAAGAGTGCTGGTGCTTACACCTGTTAAGAACTTGGATTCTGTAGGGTACTTTTTCTAAAAGGTAGGCAATGAGTCACTACACCCAAAAATGTTAATAATGTAAGTTTGGATCATTAATGACCTAACCCCAGGGAGGTCAGCAGGATCTTACACACAATTTATAAATTTCAGATTCAAGAAACAAATCAAAAAAATAGAAAAGGGCAAAAAGAAGGGGATAGGGACTATCTTAATCCAGGATCTGTCTCCCATGGCCTCTCACAGCTCTCTTTTTCCTTTTACTCAATTTGTTGCCTATTGTGAGCAGCCCCTTTTTTTTTTTTAAATAATAAAACCAATTACAAGGAAATAGTAACTCTCTATGGCTATTGGAGAGTTACCAAAATAAAGTTGCATTACAAAATAGAAAGAAACTCTATCAAAGACAACTATTTGCTGGACAAGGAAAACAGAAATGGAAAACCGATAAATTGAAACCTCTGTTTTCTAAAACTGAGAACTGGAGATTGAAACTAAATTTAACTGTTGCCATTACATGTGGTAGAAATTTCTATTAAATGAATAAGAATAAGGTAAATAAAAAGTAGATTGTGTCTGGAAAAGTCCCAGCAACCACTCTCCCTTGCAAGATGGGCCCCACAGAATTCTGGAAAATCTCCAACAGTTCTTCTCACTCGAGCTGTCAAATATCTTCTTAAAATACTGCTGGTCTATGGCTCTTTTAGACAGAAAAGATGGATCACCAGGCTTCATTATGACAAACACTTGGGCCCACAATTGAAGCATGAACAGTACTGAGTGCTACTGTTAATGTGAACACTACATCTATTCACTTCAACAGTGTTTTGAACAGTAACGTGAACAATATTTTTTTGTTCTTTTCTTCTTCATGCTTCGATCTACATCAATTAAATTGAATGCTTCGAGTATCTAGGAATATGTTCTTCATTCTATTGTCATCTGGTAACCAATAATATATTTGTAATCCTGTGACAGGTTATCCGTTGAAAAATATCCTGGAAATCGAATGCTTGGTCGTCGAGAGGTTGTGAATGGGAAGGTATATCTTCATTGTGGATTCTTGACTACTGCTCCTGCCCTCCTCACATATTCTGCACTTCTCCAATAAAATATATCTGCTACTTCTCTTAAGGACCTTGATTTCCTAAACAGCTGTTTAGGATGGAATCTCCATAATGGGCACCTAGTTCTGCCACATGGCAGGTAAGATGGGATTGAAATTTTCTAGGCAGGTATACCCAAGGTCTCTCTCTGCTTGAATGTCGAGTTCAGTCTAAACGGAGTTGGCCACATGGCAAAATGAGTCATTGAAAAATCTTGAACTACCAAGAGGATGCGTGGACATATATGAAAGGGTATATGATTAAACTTGAGTCTGAAATTTGCCCTTGATATCCATGATAGGATTGCCCCCATCACTCATCCATGTATCAAAAACTGTGTGCTTGTTAAGGAAATCCTTTCCAAAATGGCTGTGTCGGAAACTTTTTGCCTTCTGTTATTTCCTTTCAGCCAGTATAATTGTTTTACAAGTACCGCTTTTGTTTGTTTACAGGTAGGTCCATATGTATGGCTAACTTACAAGGAAGTATATGATATTGTAATGAAAGTGGGGCATTCCATCCGCTGCTGTGGTGTTGAGCCAGTAAGTTGCTACTCCCAGATGTTTGTTTTGTTGCACACACGGACTTGGACATACAAGTCCATTAAAAGATTTTTTGTTTAGTTTAAGAATGGGCTTCCTGGTTGAAGACACAGGCTTGTGCTTGAGGGCAGCTACTTTGTTCAAAAATTACTTATAAATTCAAACTTTTTTTCATAAGATCAATTTAATTGATGGGGGAAACATTACTTATAAATAGACTCTCTAAAAGTCCAATTCTGACCCACATAACGACTCCTAAACACAATCTTAAACCGATATTCGAATACTAAATTGGACCCAAAACTGTTTGTGGTGCCAGCCTTGGAAGACGCTACATTGACTCAAGCTCTAGTTTAATTTAAACTAAGATAGCTCTCTCTAGCAGTACCTATCAACTACATGTGGGACCAACATATTTCAGTTTCCAGATTACAATGAAAACACAAGGCTACCCCTATACTTTGCCTCTCCCTCGTGGGTTTCCTAAGCTCAGGGTTGGGCTTCCCTATCAGATCAATTTGATACAGCCGTATGAAGGCGTCAGCTCCTGCGTTGCTTAAACAAAAAACAATTCTGCGAGAGAATTTAAAATTTTAATTTTTATTAGAATTACTAGCTTCTCCTATTAGTATTATTTTATTTTGTCACTCCTGCTGTGCAAAAAGTGATACGTAAAAGCTGATGCTGCATTTTAAGAAATGGATACTTAAACCAGATCTAAGAACAAACCTTAAATTAGAAGAAATCTTTAAATCATGCTGAACATACATGTTTTAGAAATTGATCATAGATTATTGGATTTGACTTTTAATGCTCTTAAAGCGCCTCCTACAGTTCTACTGAGATGTAGGGTTGGGAAACTACGATTCCGCATAACAGATTTGGTTATTGTCTATTCTTCCACTATATCTGTTGTATTGAAATTCTTGTCCCCCTTTTTTTTTTTTTTTTTTTTTTTTTTTTTTTGAAATTTCATCTGCACTTGAAGCTAACACCTGCATGGAAGATAAAGATGAAAGATTTTTCTTCTACCTCATGATTTGTTTTGGGGAAGTGTGACAACATTTAGACCTTGTGTTAATCAATCCTGTAATTTTATAACACATGGAAAGATAATCAAGCATCAACTATACTTTCTACTAAAAAGGTATGTTAGATTTTAGCTGCCTTATGTTTAATCATTGTGCCTGATCTCGGAAATCTTAGTCATTTTATTCTGCTTCTTGTGAATTACTTTTGGTTTTTCTATTCTATTGGTTCTCATGATGTTTGTTAGAGGAAATATGAATTCTGCCCTACTTTAGGTTCTCGAATGATGAATAAACATTCAGATTTTCTTTCATTGAGGGTTCCATAATCAGGATTGTTTCTGAGGGTTTCATGTAAATGAGAAAGTTTAATAGTTCCATCTCTCTTGTGTTTTCAATTTTTCTTTGGTTTGAAATAATGTAGTTCTTCTCATATCATATGTTGCCAGTATATATTTGTCATCCTTTTGCATAAAAATATGTCCAACTTGATCTGACTTTTAGTTTCTTTTTCCCAGGGAGGTAGATGTGGTATATATGGCGTCAATTCTCCAGAGTGGATGATCAGTATGCAGGTTCAGTTTTCTCTCCGTACATTTGGTATTTATTTAAAGCGACAATGACATGATATCCCAATTAGAGTTTTGGCTATGGGTTTAAGCATTTCTTGTCTTCGTGCATTTCTTTCTCCTCGACCATATTATGGTTTTATCTTGTTTTTCCTGTGATTATTTGCATGAAGTGAGCTTTTCTATCTCACTGTTGTTGAGTTTCTTGTTCTCTCACCATTTTCATATATATATATATATATATATATATATCTTGTTGAGATTTATTCTAATGTTATAAAATTTTTGCAGGCTTGCAATGCTCATGGGCTTTATTGTGTTCCTTTATATGATACTCTTGGTATGCATTTTGTGTATTTCTATAGATTTGTTTATACATGTCCATTTTCCCATAAAGTTGCTTATGGTGTGTTTGGGATTCTTTCATTAAATATAGGATGTATATACCTACTGACCTTAAGCTTCACAAATTCTGAAGTTTGGGTCTGCTAAAAATTGTAGTTGATGAAAATTTGATTATTTTATTTTATATTTAGGTGCTGGTGCTGTGGAATATATTATATGCCATGCCGAGATTTCAATTGTGTTTGCAGAAGAAAAGAAGATCCCAGAGGTAGATTATAGTCTATGTTAGCATTTCAGTTCTGGAATAAGTTGTTTTTGAAAAGGTCCATGGGGAATGATTTCAATTGTACAGCTGTGTTCATATGTGTTACAAAAGCTGGAAATTTTAGCCAAATTGACAACTTATGTGGCCACAGGAATTTTTTTCTATTTAAGTCAAAAAGTTCCATTTTACCATTTACAGGAGTATCATTCCTACTGCGGTTTTACTTGTAATGACTATTAATTTTTGAGATTTTAGAAGTAAGAGCATGTGCTAGCAATGCATTTTGCAATTCTCAATTCATATTTCCCTTTTCAGGTGTTGAAAACATTTCCGATGACAACAGAATATTTGAAGAGTAAGTCAACTTTGTTCATTTCTATCCCATGCTTGATGCAATTTGTGGTAAAGCTATTGATATTTGTATTTTTTTTTTCTTTTTTGTAGCAATTGTGAGTTTTGGCAAGGTTACACCTGAACAAAGAGAAGAGGGTGAAAAGTTTGGATTAGCAATATATTCATGGGACCAATTTTTGCAACTGGTACGATGATCAGTTCAATTATAAAATCTTAGGATTTGCAAATGAAATCATGGTGAATTTCCTCACGGGAGATCTTTCTTTGTATGCTTTTTGAAAGCTTAATGTGTAGCAGTATTTTGTAATTGTTAATGCATCTCCATTCGTTTCTTGTTAGTTTTCTACTTATTTAATCCAAAGGATCAAGGAAGAGTCAGTTTTAAATTTATTAGTTTCGAGTTAAGCTTGGCTGGTATTGACTAAATACAAAAAAAGTTCTATGTTGCCACTTCCTCTTTCTGATTTCTTATGCATGGAACTGATTTTGTTTTCATTTTTTACTCTGTTTTATCAACAGGGAGATGGTAAAGAATTTGATCTTCCAGTGAAAAAGCCGTCTGACATTTGTACAATTATGTATACGAGTGGAACAACTGGTGACCCCAAGGGGGTACTGCTTTCCAACCATGCTCTTGTTACTTTTTTAGCGGGTATAACCGATATGTTCGACAGAGTGAATGAAAAGGTGAAGTCATAATCAATTTATTCTTTTACTTTCCTTTGTGTCATGTGGGTGAACATAAATGGATACACTTTGGAACTTTATCAGTTTCTCATGGACTTTCATTTTTGAAAGTGTTGCAGATGACTTCAGATGATGTTTTTCTGTCTTTCCTTCCGCTGGCTCATATCTTTGATCGGGTAGTTGAGGAGCTGTTTATTTATATCGGTGCTTCAATAGGATATTGGCGTGGAGTAAGTTCAATACATCATACATTGTTCAGAATACAGTTTGCCTAAAAAGATTTATTATTTTTTGGGACCTTTTTTTTTTTTTTTTTGTTCGAGAAAAACAAAATAGATTTATCTAGAAAGGTTCCTATTTATAATTGATTGATTTTCATCTCAGGATGTTAAATTATTGATTGAAGACCTTGGGGAGCTAAAACCAACTCTATTTTGCGCTGTTCCACGTGTTTTGGATAGGATCTATGCAGGTGAAATTCGGAAGAAATTATGCCTTCTCTGTTTCTTTAGTAGATATTAACAGAAATTATCCACTGATTATTTGCAAGAGGAATGCTAGAAATTCTTATGTGCAGTGGCATTGCAATTTGAATTCCTTGGTCCTGTTTCTCTTTGCTGATGGTCCGTTGGTTACATGAGATAAATACATTTTCACATTCTTAGCCATATTTCTATAATTTTGTCAGGTCTGACAGAGAAGGTATCGTCCGGGGGTTTCTTGAAGGGAAAATTGTTTAACTTTGCATACTCATAGTAAGTTTCTACTCATTGTTTCGAATTTTCGATTGCGAAAGTCTCTGCTATGTCGCCAACAGATTTGGCTGCCCATTGACTCCCAAGTTTTATTTTGCCACCGCATGAGAAAGCTTTTTTAAAGAGGATATCCAGTGTCTTTAGTACTTTAGACTGTTCCTGAGCACAAACACTTGTAAATACGTGGACACATGATAGGGAAGCAATTCAGGACCAACATTTAATGGGTCCTGCTGAAGAGATCTACTTGGCCAAAAAGCAATGCAATCCGATGGTCTCCATCATCCAATTTTAATCTTTCATTTTACAGTAGAAAACACTCAAATATGTTCCAGAAAAGTCTGCAGATTAGATGGTAGCTGATTATTAGTGCCCATTCATTAATATTTCCTTATCAACAAAGCATTTGACACATGCCCAGAATTTCTGGTCAGGGACCAATGTTTCTGCATCCTAGCTTTTATGTACCTTTGTTCAGTCCTAACTTCTCAAATTGAAGCCCTCATAACTCTATTGGAGCCATATTTCCATCACCATCCTGAAGTAGTTGTAATAAGGCTTAGTTCAGTTCGGTATTGGGTTGGGTTTGGTGGCCCTTTTGTACACCTTGGAACTTTATAGAAATATATTGTAGGAGCAGTTAAAGTCTTGAAGATGTTCCCCTACAAAAATACCACCACTTTCACTTATTTTTCTATTTATAACCAGTAGTTTGCGGTTCATTTTTATTTACTCCATGATGTTTCTGTTCTAATTCATAAACTAGTGTTTAGATTTTATTGTGTTCCTTTTGATTTCTTCTGCAGTGAATGTTAGTGCACTACCTCTTCATTTCTAGTTTTTAACCTACAGCATACAAATGTTGCAGCAAACTAAATAACATGAATAAGGGGATTGGACATGCAGAGGCTTCCCCACTTAGTGACAAAATTGTTTTTAGCAAGGTATTTGAAGTGGAAAATTGTATATTCTCTATTTTTGGGTTGCTTTTGCAAGAGAGCTTCCCAAAATTGACTGAGCACTCTTGATGATATTCATGACTTTGGCAGGTAAAGCAAGGTTTGGGAGGGAAGGTGCGTTTCATTTTATCTGGAGCTGCTCCTCTTGCAAATCATGTCGAAGCTTTTCTACGTGTGGTGTCGTGTGCCTATGTCATGCAAGGATATGGTATGCAGCATTTTGAAAACTTATGTTGTTGAAACCCCTTCCCCACTTAATTTTCATGTGCTATTCTGTTGCATTGGTTTCAATTACCATGGCAGTTCCTACTAACTAGTTATGGGATCTGACTAATAAAAAAAAAAAAGGCAGTAATGTTATGTGCTGAAAACTTACTCTTATATGCTAATGACCTTATCTGTAGTGTATTTAAGACTCTGTTGATCTCCATATCACTCTTATATGCTAATGACCTTATCTGTTAATATAGGCCTGACGGAAACATGTGCGGGGACGTTTGCTTCCCTACCAAATGAACTATCAATGCTTGGTACAGTAGGACCTCCTGTTCCAAATGTAGATATATGCTTGGAATCTGTTCCAGAAATGGGATACGATGCCGTTTCAAGTACTCCACGAGGAGAAATCTGTATACGGGGAGGAACCCTATTTTCAGGATATTACAAACGCGAAGACCTCACCAAAGAGGTATTGGTTGACGGATGGTTCCACACAGGTTTGCCCATCTTGCATCTATTCTTCAATTACTTTTGGATACTGTATATCCAAAGTCTGTTCTTCAATTAGCTTATTTGTAATGACCTTTTCTAAGCAGGGGACATTGGCGAGTGGCAACCAGAAGGAACCATGAAGATTATTGACCGCAAGAAAAACATTTTCAAACTTTCACAAGGAGAATATGTTGCTGTTGAGAACCTTGAAAACATTTATGGTCTTGCTTCTGCTGTTGACTCTGTATGTCTCTTGCTATATGTACCTAGATCTATCTTCTTTGTTTATTCGTCTTCGTTATTTTTTCTGATAATATGAATGTAAATGGATCATGTC
The DNA here is from genome assembly GCF_013358625.1 of Macadamia integrifolia. NCBI lineage: Eukaryota > Viridiplantae > Streptophyta > Magnoliopsida > Proteales > Proteaceae > Macadamia > Macadamia integrifolia. The sequence goes on from NC_056562.1 coordinate 37,018,462, forward strand.
CTGGTTTATTTTAACAGATCCTTGATATCTTTATGCTTATCTTCATTCTTTTCTTGATAATATGAATATCTTTCTGTATTGGCTTTTATGGTTCTTGAATTTCATTGCGTTCATTTTTACTCTTCTTCATTGGCTACTGCTCACCAACAAATTGATCCACATTCTCTCCATTTCAGATATGGGTTTATGGGAACAGTTTTAAATCCTTCCTTGTTGCTGTTGTCAACCCCAATCAACAATCCCTAGAGTGTTGGGCTGAAGAAAATGGAATAACTGGGGATTTTAATTCACTCTGTGAGAATCCCAAGGCTAAAGAATTCATCCTTGGAGAACTCACCAAGATTGGAAAAGAAAAGAAGGTTTGCCTCCTTAACTCATGATTGTGAAAATTTTGATCTTGTTGGGAAGATGGTCTTTGTGAAATCACAAAAGCTGCTGAAAGCTTTAGAAGTCCTAACTTATTAATGGTATTGGCAGTTAAAAGGTTTTGAGCTTGTCAAAGCTGTCCACCTTGACCCAGTAATATTTGACATGGAGCGTGATCTCATCACCCCAACCTACAAGAAGAAAAGACCTCAGTTGCTGAAATTTTATCAGGTGAGCTTCTCTTATTCCTTCAGGGTAACCGAAGAGCATCCTATTGATAGTATGCTGTGCGTTGTCATGTTCACATCATTTTGGACATTCAATTGATAGGTTTCTCTGAATTTTTTGATTACATGGCTGGCATATTACGGGGTTACTCTTAAACTTTGGCCTGTCAATTGAATTGTTCTTCATCATATCAGATGGCAGTCATGTCTGGATAATATTTACCCTGGTCTTGTGAAGCTTGTAAATATCAATATATTGGAGCTTCTATCCAACATTATAATTTCTGTGCATTCTCTTTTGACCAATTTGTACCATGCATAGCCTTTTGGTAAAGTTCCATTTGTTTCCAGGTGAAATGTACACTTGTTTCAATTAAAACGAACATCAAATTATGGGGAATGCAATGTATCGTCCAGGGACAGCACGGGAGATGCTTGTTTTGCCTTGTGGACAAATGGTTTTGGTGCATTTCAATCATATGATGCACATTTCTTTCCTAATTCCCCCCACCCCCAAAGGATCCTTGTTTTTCAAACAGATTTTTACTTTCTGAGATAGTTTTCGAAGAAGTCAGATTGGTCTCAAAATTATCCCAAGATTTATAATGACATTGACTGCATATCCACAGAGTTGGGCTCCACTAAATGCTTCCTTATGGAGAAAAAGATTGTTGGTGTGGGAATGGATTCCAACGCTGTTGGAGTAGGAAGCATTCACCCATTATATTTGGAAGGCAACCCACCCCCACCCCACCAAAAAAAAAAAAAAAAAAAAAAAAAGAGAAAACTGTGTTAAGGGAAAGTTTCCTGGTAAAATCTGTGTAGAAGAGTACTAATATTTTACCTGAAGGTTTTCCTGAAACAATTGAAGCCTAAGGAAGGAATGGTAATTTGGTGTTGGTGCTTGGTGAGTCAACTCTTTGATGGAATTTATCATGTAAAGTCATTGATTGTGGCCAAATGCACAGTAGAAAATACATGCATAAAGAATATTCATAACCTGAAAGTTCTCCTTTGGGGCTGGTGCTAGGTGGATCAACTCTTTGATGGAGTTTTTCATGACTTTACATTGAATTTGGTCAAATACACACAGGAAAATTCCTAGAATGGGTAGGTTGGGACTTGGGATCACGAAATTGGCACATGGCTTATTAGGTTGTTCCTGTTGATTCTTCAGTGGTTATTGTATTATACTGCATAGTGTTTAATGTATAACTCTGTTCATGCATTAATTACAACTTTCCAGTTCATTTCACTTAAGAGAAAACAATTATAGAATGCTTTCTTAGTTTCTTTCTTCTGTGTGTGTGGGTGTGTTTACATTTTTATGCTGCTACTGACTGTAAAACCTTTTTTGACAGAGTATCATCGACAACATGTACAGTGCAGCACAATAAACAGTTGACCCTGCTCTGGCGGCAGCCGATGCCTGATCAAGTATTTGTTATTGACCTCCAGATTCTTCCTCACATATGATATATTGGTTTAAGAGTTGCATTTGTTCCAATCATCTGACTGTATATATTTTCATTATTCAGAACAGATGCTAAAATTTAAGCCCTTTTTTTATGTGATAATTTAAGCTTATTTGTTGACAAATGTGTGTCCATGAACTTTATATGATGTATAGATTAAACCTTTTTTTTTTTTTTTTTTGGTGTTTCTCCGGTCCGCTATCAGGTGGTCCTACATGTCGGTTAAAATTGATCTAATTCGGTTGGTTTTGTTCAGTTAATCAACGTTTGCGAGACTGATCCAATGCTTGCATTTTCTTAAAACCTCAAAACCGGACTAAAACCATAATCGGTTGGGTTTGGCTTTGGCTTTGTTTTGGTTTGGGTTATCAATTTGGCACTGTTTAACACTCCCAACCCCTTCCAAAAATATCACTGAAAATTAAGCTATCTGAACTCTGAAAGTCTAAGTCTCAGCTCCCAGTCTCTTCTCATGTTGATGATGTTGCATGTGGCTCAATCGGGCCTAATTAGTCCTCACCAATTTAAGGTCTTGCATTGTTACTACATTGTTTAGTTAATCGAGCTCCATGTGATAGGAATGGACATGTTTATACGTGAAGACACCCTCTCCGGCGGTGCAGCAAGTATCCGATGGTTGGAATGACTTCGGGGTGCGTGTCAAAGTCATATCCGCCATCAGATGCTCGCCGCACTCACGGTAGACAATCATTACTCTGTTTATATCTGGTTGATTGGTTATTGGTCCATAATCAGGGTATGAGTTATTATTCGTCTTTAAACATGCTAATTGGATTATAAACAAAGTATGAAAAGGTCATAAATAAATTGGTCATGCTATAATCGGGCTATAAACAATCGATATCAATTTCGTCGATATCTGTAGGTGTCCATCGGGCTACAACCAAGCATCGTGAATCTTCAAATAATTATTGGTCTAGGCCCGATACTGGACCGTTTAATAAACGGTTTGGTTCAGTTTTAGGTTTTAACCAATCGGTTCTGGTCGGACCTACTGGTATGGCATCTAGATGAGACGAAGACCATAACAATTAACAACCAAACGAGTCTGCATCAAGAGTGGTAGGCCTTTTTCTAAGTTGAAGAACATGGTCAGTTACTGCTACCTGTACGCTCCCGCCAAAATCTCCTCACCTCCATTCAAATCCTCCAGCAGCTCCCGCCGAAAGATCTCTTCTTCCCAATCTGTTGTGAAGCTGAAGCATCCACGGCTCGAACTGGTTAAGAATCGTTTGATACGCCTTGCCGATGCTGGGAACCTCGATTATGCTCTCTCGACTCTTGATCTCATGACCCAACAGAGAATTCCTGCTGATTTAGTTACCTACTCTGTTCTCCTCAAATCTTGTATTCGTTCTCGAGACTTAAATCGTGGGAAGATCATCCACGCTCGACTCATCGAATCTGGGCTCGAACTCGATACCATCGTTCTGAATTCTCTTATAAGTTTGTACTCCAAATGTGGGGATTGGGGAACTGCGAAAGCTATCTTCGACGGGATGGGAAGTGGTGGTAGGGATTTGATTTCGTGGAGTGCAATGATCTCCTGTTTCTCTCACAACAACCAAGAGCTCCAAGCCATAGCCACATTCTACGAGATGCTGAAATCGGGACATTACCCCAATCAGTTTTGCTTCGCTGGTGTGATACAAGCGTGCTCTAATGCTGAGAACGTTCGCACGGGTCTAGTGATTTTTGGGTTCGTGACTAAAACGGGCTACTTGGAATCGGATTTATGCGTTGGCTGTGCTCTAATTGACATGTTTGCGAAGGGCAGTGGGGACATGGTTTCTGCACGGAAAGTGTTTGATCGCATGCCTGAAAGGAACGTGGTCACATGGACATTGATGATTACCAGATATGCACATAGTGGGTGCACAGTGGATGCCGTTGGCTTGTTTCTGGATATGGAATTGAGCGGGTTCGTGCCTGATCGGTTCACACTCACCAGTGTTACCTCTGCTTGTGCTGAATTAGGATCATTTCAACTCGGACAGCAACTGCATTCACGAGCCATCAAGTCTGGATTGGCTTTTGATGTTTGTGTTGGGTGTAGTCTGGTTGACATGTACGCCAAGTGTGTATCTGATGGATCGATGGATTGTTCAAGGAAGATCTTTGATCGGATGCCTGACCATAACGTTATGTCCTGGACGGCAATCATCACAGGGTATATGCAGTTGGGAGGGTTTGACGAGGAAGCAATTGGGCTCTTCTGTGAGATGATACAGGAAGGAGTTCCACCCAACCATTTCACATTTTCTAGTGTCCTCAAGGCATGTGGGAATCTCTCTGATCCATTTATTGGAGAGCAGGTCTATGCGCATGCAGTTAAATTAGGTCTGGCATCAGTTAACTGTGTGGGCAATGCTGTCATTAGCATGTATGCTCGATCAGGTAGGATGGAAGAGGCCCGTAAAGCTTTTGATATCCTGTTTGAGAAGAACATGGTTTCCTACAACACAATTCTTGATGGATATGCCAAGAACATGAATTCCAAAGAAGCCTTTGAACTCTTCCATCAATCTGAGATAATGGAAATTGGGGTCAGTGCTTTCACATTTGCTAGTCTTCTGAGTGGAGCTGCAAGTATTGGTTCAATTAATAAGGGTGAACAACTCCATGCTCGATTGCTGAAAGCTGGATTTGAGTCGAATCAGTGCATTGGTAACGCATTGATCTCCATGTATTCTCGTTGTGGGAACATAGAGGCTGCATCCAAAGTCTTTAATGAAATGGATGATCAGAACGTGATCTCATGGAGTTCAATGATAACGGGTTTTGCTAAACATGGATATGCAAGGGAAGCTCTAAAAACATTCCACGAAATGGTTGAGACTGGTACAAAGCCAAATGAGATCACCTTCATTGCAGTCCTCTCTGCTTGCAGCCATGTTGGTATGATTCCCGAGGGATGGAAGTACTTCACATCCATGCATACAGAGCATGGCATTATCCCAAGAATGGAGCATTATGCTTGCATGGTTGATCTATTAGGCCGGTCAGGCTTCTTTAGAGAAGCCTTGGAGTTTATCTACTCAATGCCTTTCAAGGCTGATGCTCTGGTATGGCGCACTCTGCTTGGAGCTTGCCAAGTTCATGGCAATATGGATATTGGGAAACAAGCAGCACAGCATATTCTAGAACTGGAACCTCAAGATCCAGCAGCATACATCTTACTTTCAAATTTGTATGCATCAATTGGTCAATGGGACAATGTGGTGGAAATCAGGAAAAGCATGAAAGAGAGGAAAATGATCAAGGAAGCAGGTTGTAGCTGGATAGAGATAGGGAACACGGTGCATAAGTTCCATGTTGGTGACACTTCACACTCCCGAGCAAGGGAGATCTACGCAGAATTAGATTGCGTTGCCTCCAAAATAAAGAGCATGGGTTATATACCAGATACTGATTTCGTTCTCCATGACGTGAAAGAGGAACAGAAGGAACAGTATCTTTTTCAACACAGTGAGAAGATAGCTGTCGCTTTTGGTCTCATAAGCACGTCCAAATCAAGACCCATCCGGATATTCAAGAACCTACGTGTCTGCGGGGACTGTCATACTGCAATGAAATTCATTTCAGAAGCCACAGGGCGTGAAATAGTGGTGAGGGACTCAAACCGCTTCCATCATATCAAGGATGGTTTCTGCTCCTGCAACGATTACTGGTGATACCTGTTGGGACTTTAACCTGATGTTGAAGTTTGAAGATGATTGCTAAGACTTTCGTCTCTTGCTTAGTGATACCTCACCTCAAGTTCCAACCAGATCAACAGCTTGAGAACTTTAAACAAGGTCTGCCAGTGGAAATCATTAAGAACTCCAGGGAAATTTCATGGGAAATCTCATTCAAGGCTAATCTTGCAGGCCTGGATACAAAACTTGGCAAATGATGCAAAACAGCATATTTCCATCAATGACTTCCAAATCGCTGCATGTAGTGACCAATAAATGCGAAGTCCTTTTGGTTGAGACTAGATGATTATATAAAGATATCATTCTTGGTATGAAAAATACCTATTAAACCGATCACAGGAATACCAGTTACAGTATGTATCAGCCTGAGAGGAATCCTTCTAATAGTATCTGGAAAAACAGTCATGGATAATTATGAGATGAGAGCCTTCCGAGCTTCATCAGTAAATCCATATTATTTTTCCTCCACCCTCTACCATGTACATATCAGCTGCATTGTACTGTTGTAGCTTGAGACAGTCAACTTGTTTGTGTTTGTCCATCAGTATTAGAATGTTGTTCATATATTAGATTTGGATCAACATGTATAGAAAATTCTGGAGATCTGGACACCGGATTTGCGATTGATCTCTTATTCGTGGTCTCAGCCTTTTCATCATTAACAAATTTTCTTGTTTTTCTTAATTGATTCCAGTCTATGATTCAATATTATAATTTTTGTATAGTTAGGGCAAGTAATAGTAGGTAATTGCTTAGGTTGACATGATTGAGAATGTTTATGTTTGCAGCAATAGTTTACGGCAAATAATAGAAATTGCTTCACATGACTTCTCTCCTTACTAATCTTTAAGAATGGTGACCTAAACTTGACTGACCAATGAGAAGATGACACGTGCATAGACCTGATATCATCTGCTCGTCTCTGTTTGAGTACTGACCACACGCCTGGTCGACGAAACCGACCAGGCTTCCAACTGGGGAGGAACATCCCATCCGACCATTTGTCCTCACTAAGGAATATCATCTCAGCCGACCATGTATCCTCCATTCTTTCCCTCCAATAGCAAGCCAGTTGTGGTTATAATCTTCTAAAGACTTGACCATAGTTCTTCATCATGACCATGATCGGGTTAATAATTATGAATACCCTTATTTAATCATGGTCAGATTAACCGTTATAAGATCATCCACATCAGAAAAGAGGACTAATCCTTCAACAACCGTTAAGGACAACTACTATAAAAGGGGAAGGAGGCCAGAGTATTGGCTAACTTGAACACTCTTTCTCTATTTCCCTTCTTTCCCAACTCATGGATTGACTTAAACATCGGAGTATTCTTCATCCGAGTAGGCCAACTATTACAAATGCGAATAAGCTATTTCACCCCTTATGGGATTAGGGTTTCATTACATTTACCCTATAAAAGGGAAAAGAGTGTTGGTGTATGATGTTTTGTATTCTGTCGTAGTTTAATCCAGAAAGTACTGGTGCAACACCTAGACAGGCAGGACGGCGGTCCCGCTAACCGGTTAGCAGGCCGTGGGGGTTGCAAGGGGGGTAGGAGGCCCCCCTGCATAGCAGCGGGTGTAAGGGGGCGTAGCCCTCCGCTCGAATTTTTTATTTGAGGGCAATTGTGTACTTTCCGGATTAGGGTTTTTTTCGTTATATATTTGTAGCGAGAGTTTTTTTTTCTCTGTAATGTAAGTAATACTGAGAGGTGTGAGGACGAGCGCTATAACCCTATTCTCCATTGATAGTGAAGCAGGATCTCATCTCACCGGGGACGTAGGCAACCTTGCCGAACCTCATAAAATCCGTGTGCATTGTTTGTTTTGTTTTTCCATTATCTTCTGCATCGTTTTAGGGTTGCGTTTCTACAAAGAGGTCAATCTCTCACACTCTCTCTTCACTGCTCCAACAATGAGTTTGTTATCTGAAATTTGACTCGGGCATCGGAGTTAGATTTCTATATCAATAGGTACATTTGTCTACTTTGAATCTTGATAGAACATATTATCCTACAAGAGTTTATTCTTCTTATCTATATCGAACTCCTTATATATATATATATATATATATATTAGTCTATTCTTATCTATTTGATAGATTTCAGTTATCTAAATAAGCTCTCTGTCAGCGCTTACACTTCCTTGTCTTGTAATCCTCTGAAGCCTTTACGTTACAAATAAAATATGGAATTATTAACAGCGAAATGAACCAGAACAGATGATTCTTCATGGCTGTAGGTATCTGTCTCGTATCAGTGCGTATCGGCCGCTGAAATTCAATATCGATATTATATTCAGTTTTTTTATTTTTTTTTTAAGTGGAAACGACTTTTTGATGCAAATAAGGGCATCTGCTTTTATATTAAATTTGAAAAGTAGGAAGCTTTAGCTCCCATCTTCTACTAACGTGGGTATAGTCATTTGAGGGGGGTAACTAGTGGTGTCAATTCTTAAACCGAACCGGTAAAATCGGCCGGACTAAACCGATAACAATACGAATCGAATCGAACCAAAGTCTTATTGGGTCGGTTCGGTTTGGAGTATTGCAATCCCAAAACCAAATCGAACCGCACCGGAAACTGGATGAACCCAAAACCAAACCCAAACCCAAACAGAAACCGACTCAAAACCCAGACCGAAACTGAAACCAAACCGGTAAGAAACCAAAACACTCCAAAATTCATTAAAAAAAAATCAAAATTTGCATAGTTTTGTAAACATTTGTATGGAAAGTCAAATCCAAACTGGACCAAAAACCAAAACCAACCCGGTTACAAATCGATTTAAGAAACCGAAGACAAACCGAAATCAAACCGCATCAAAACCGAAATCAAACCGAAACCGGAATTTTCTTATTGGTTCGGTTTTGATTTCAACTTTTTTACACTGAAACCGACTCAATCTGGACCAAAACCGAGCCAGATTGACCGATTGACACCCCTAGGAGTAACCCCAAGAAGATAGCTGAGTTGGTAAGAGACCTTCTCACTCTAAGAGGACAGTTCAATTGGCAAGACAGACACGTCACATTTAAGAAGTCATAAGTTCACAATTCAATTGGCCTATCAAGAAAAAAAGTGATAAATAAACAAATTTCAGAATATGTTCTAGAATCCTAGACCTAGAAGTTTTTCCAATATTACATACCAAACAGTCCTTAAGTATGGTCTTTCACGGGTGTAAAGAAAAGAGTTTCAATCCAACCAACCTAACTGGATCTTAATTACCTAACTCTTCATTTCTTGTTAGTTTCCTCCAACTAATTCAGATATTTGCCCTCCAATCATATGAACACAGTTGGAGGTTTCTTTAAGGTCATATGACACAAAATTGTCATTTTCGAATCTTAGTTGCTGACCCTTCTCCTCTTTATTACTTCTATATATCTCTCTAATGTTGAGATTTTCAAACTTTATCTTCTGCAATGCTCTTAACCACTTAAACATCAGCAACACCTAATTTATATCTATTTTAACAAAGCTATTTTGGTTTTTCACGCCATTCATGAACTAAAATATGTCTCATATGATTAGGGTTTAAAAAATGGAATCGGATTCTGGGTCGGATCAGAATCTGTCTCTATTGGGACAGTTTTGAGCCCAAGGGGGGTCAATCTTAGAACCATCATATTTATAATTGTTCTAAATTAAGATCTGATCCCGTTTAATAGCGTGGCAGTCTAATTTTGGTTATTCAAACACTCAAATAAGTCTAGAACTCTGAAGTATACAAATAACTTCCCAATCATAAAGTAATTAATATATACATTCCTAAATCCTAAGTATGCAAAACATAAATCTTTATTTTTTTTTATTGGTATCTATAAGATAACTTGTTGGGGCAAGAGATGGTCCTAGGTTGTTTCTACATCATGCACAGAAGAATGAACACAAGAAAGTGAGCATTGGGTTGTTTCGGTGGGGGACTCTCTGATGCCTAAATCAGACTTCTTAGCAAACAGATAATTCCAATAAGGATGGAAAATGATCGGTCTCTTAGGAAGAGGATTACCTGAGTATTTATAGTTGATGACGGCATCCACCGAGTGAGAGTCCCTCTTTTGTAGCTTCTTAGCGTTGGTAGTAGTTTGAATATAACGCGAGTTGTAATAGGAAAGTGAATATGGATAGCATCCCGGCTATGGGAGCTTTGGGATATGACAATATATCCTTCCTTTGAGGGGGAGATTCGGTGTTCCGTTGAAAGTCCTTTCCGGACTAGAACTAATTTGTATCTTGTGACCCACGTGCCGGGCCTGATAAACTCTGAGAATTCCCTGTGTTGGGTTCTTAAATCGAGGGACCTAAGTCGAGTGGCCTAATTTCCGAGCTACTTGCCTAGGGTGATGGGTTATGCGTCCACCATTCTATTAGTGAGTACTTGGAGCTTACTACCTGGTCAACAAACTGACGCATTTGGGCGCCTGTGGTTTGGATAGCCGAGTAGTAAAACACCCATGTAGTTCCTCTGCACATTGGTACTTATCCAGCCACTCATTTGTCAAAACTCTTTTTATAGGATTGGTTGACTAGTTCACATCTCTGGTTAGTCAATCGTTCGATCATGTTTCGGTATGCCCATGGCGACTGTATATTTTTCCCATAATATAACCTTATAATTATTAAGTATTATTTATTATTAAATATGCATCTTAAAGTCCCAACAAGGTTCTTAAAACTTTCAGACAATCCATCTCAAAACATCTTGTCTAATTTAGAGTCCGAATTCTCTACAGTGAGTGATAATAAGCATTCAAGGGCTGAGAGCTCCCAACGTACACCCCAATCGATGAATATTCACTGCCACTCACAATTCACCAGAGAGAATCCGAACACATATTTAATGATTTCAAAATCAGCTCTCAAAACAACCCACTAAATAATGGATGGATTTTTTTTTTTTGTTAGGATGGATTGATTCCATGGATTTACTGCATGGTATCGATGACGATCAATAAATCGGTATGTACATGCAGTGATGCTGTTCGTTTGACATGTGTAAGGTATGTGGGTGTCATTATTAATTTATAATTTTTTTGGATTGGAGATCCTACTTTCTCGTGGCCACTATGGGACCATTCAGGGAGTCACGCCATGCATCCAACCGAGAGCAACAGGTGCTCTTTTACCCGGATCAGGTAATGAATTTTTTTTTCTTTTTTACTTAATTCTTTATTCAATCCTTTACACATGTCCAATAGCTTCAGGTACGTGTAGATTCGGAGTCTATCTAAATCAATTTCAAAAAAACATCACCTTACTTACCAATCATATATTCGAACAGAACAAAAAAAACTAATATATTATTATTTAAAAGGCAACGTGACCCTTCAAAAGAGGAATGAAAAATGACCTCCCCTCTCATTAAAGGCGGAAACTTGTTGATTCTTGCCCGTGTAGGTTGTCCAGATGATTATTATAAATTAGAGGTAATATGGATATCTGTATGATTTCAAATTAGATTCTTAACCTATATATTTGTGACTTAAATAGAGATTGTAACGATGAATTACTATGCTATTCTTTTTAAGAATTAGTTAAGGTGTGTGTATAAGTTGGTTCGAACACCAGCCTCACCTTGTAGCTGGAAGATTATTGTTATTGGGAGGAGTTTCAAAATATCACGATCAAAAAGAAGGTAGGGATGAAGAATTCCCCCATAAGAAGAATTTTCAAACTTAGTCCTAGAATTCCATTCTTTACCTATCATGAAACTCCAAAATCAACTAATTTTTTTTGAAAAACAGGAGAATATGTGTCGACGTGGAGAAGGAGAATGCTTGACGATGAGAGTTCCTATCCATATCAGTATCGTATTAGTATTTGCTATTCATACAAATCGGACACATAAAACACTGTCCTTTTTATCTCGTCACGACTGACATCAATTCCGCGACAACTTGGTCAATTTCGTTCGACGGGATCATACTCATCGGATGTGTTGTGATGGAGATCTAACCGTCCAATTCACCAGTCGATGATACATAAGTCAGTAGCTGTTGGATGGTAGACATATGGATCTTAGATATAGATTTACCAAGGCCCGAACCCGAGACAGGAGGACACGTGTGATGAAACGCAGTTCTCCGTAGAATCCGACGGGGTCAACATTCTTTGTCAGAGAGAAAAAGCATGGGGATCCTTTTCCCACGCCACAACAAAAAAGGAAAAATGCCACGTTACCATTTCTAGAAATGTTTAAAAATCATGTGGGACCCATATCCCCCGACGAATATCTCTCGCCGAAGCAAATCACTTCCACTGCAATCTCCCATTCCACGTGTTCCTTTGATTGATTTTCAACCGACCACGTCTTTTCCCCAGTGATCCACGTCTTTATGTGTTAGACCGTCGTACCAAGACCCATGTGGCAGATATCCAACCTATTCCATGATCCGACGGTTGAGATTCCATCCTTTTCCTTCTTTTTAAGTTCCAGTATTTTGAATGCGGCAAGAGCGTCTGTTTCAATTCATGCTTGTCGCTGTTGAGAATCAAGAGAAAGCGATGACTTCGCCGGATTCCGGCATCGAAGACGTTTCTGAGATGACAAGGACGATGCAGGTTCAACGGAAAAGCTTAGAAGGTCGACAGGTGAAATCGTTCTGCGATAACAAGGACGACGGAGAATGTGTGAAGACTAGGAAGAGGAAGCATTTGAGGAAGAAATTGTCACCGGCGGTGTCTTCTAGATCGTTGGAACTGAAAAAAGAAGGAAGTTCCGAAAATTTAGGTTCTGATGAATCATTATCGCCGCAATCGTTGTCGTCGTCATCATCGTCACTTTCAGATCAGTCATCGGAGAACGAAGGTGTAGCGGTGGGGATACTGGAGGCGAGCAGCGAAGTATTCGGACGTGAAGAGGTGATACGGAGCTTTCCGTGCCTATCGCATGGTTTCGCTTCTGTGTGTGGCCGGAGAAGAGAGATGGAAGATGCTGTTACGGTGGTCCCGGGGCTTTTAACCGGAAAATCGGTATGGTACGATTTCTTTGGGGTCTACGACGGGCATGGTGGTTCATTGGTAGCGAATGCGTGTCGGGATAGGTTACATAGAGTGCTAGTGAAGGAGATTGAAGGCCGTGAGGCGTTGGATGGAACGGCTTGGAAGGAAGGAGATGATGAGTTTGATTGGAAGGAAGTGATGGGACGTTGTTTTGCTAAGATGGATGAGGAATTCAAAGGAAGTGGAGTGGATGAGGAGGATGATTCGGCATTGGAGAGAACCATCGGATCGACGGCTGTGGTGGCGGTTGTTGGAACTGAGGAGCTTGTTGTCGCTAATTGCGGGGATTCCAGAGCCGTTCTTTCTCGCGGAGGGGTTGCAGTTCCACTCTCTCGTGATCACAAGGTTTATTTTTCTTACTACAAATTTTTTGGTTAAAATTTATTATTTTTTGTTTATTAGTTTATAATTTGTTCTAATTAATCTTTAAGAAGGTTAAAAAATTCTGATTTTTGTAGAAGAGATCCATAAATGCAAGAGGAATAGGAAAAAGAAACATAAAATAATATATTACATAAGAGGAAAAAGAAACTTAAAATGGTGTTTTTTTTGCTTTGGAACTTGAAATTAATTAAATGAAATCTAAAATGGCGATTTGAAATTTGAATTTGATAATTTGAAAGTAAAAAGCGTTCACATTGACCAATTTTATTAGTTATTTTTATTATTTCTTTCTTGTTTTCTTTCCTCTTCAAGTTGAAGGGATTTTCTTTTCTGTTGCAATATGAGGATTTTAGCTTCACAGGTGTCTTTTGGAGTCTGAAATGGGGCACCTGACTAAACTGTTAGGTTGTACCTTTCGGCGCTTGGGAAAACTGGAAAAAAGAGAAAAAGGTTGATAGAGGATACAGCTGTGAATTCAAGGTTTAAAACACAAAATTATAAAACATCTTAAAAGATTTCCAGAAAAATTAGAAACTTTAAACCCTAGATCTAGAACCTATCCACCACATACACGATCAAATTAATTCTAAAATTGAAAAAAAAAAAAAAAAAAAAAACACCAAGTTTCAACTCAGATTGTTCGTCTCCCAAATCCGAAAAATTTCTATCTGGGTCTGTAAGGTGATCCGGATCGGATGGGCCTATTCATGGATGGGTCAATTTTTTCCCCCCTTCAATTGGCTGATTCCATCAATTTCGTTTCTATTTTTAAATCAATATGACTGTGATAGGGCCGTTTCGTTTGGGTTCCTTCCTACTTCATACCGTCCATGCATGGTGTCCAGTGGCCTGCTTTGAGTGTTTTTCCATACCTCTGCACTTTGTTTTTACCTTTTTCTTTTGCTTGGTGGCATACCACTGCATGGGTTTCGACTTGTTTGGTCTGTTTTATACTAATCATGTTAAGAAGAAATGGAGATGACACCCCACCTCTCCTCCTGCCCCCAAAGTACTCACGACTGAAGACTATTCTGCCATGTATCAACAAGATTTTTTTCTAAATCAGGGAATAATAATATTCTAGATTGAATTTATATGCGAAATTAAGTATTATATATATATATATAATATGGTATGATGGGTCCAAGACTCCAAGCATATCCCTTAAACATAAAGCAAAATATTTCTTAAGAACAAAATCGTATCTTTATCGGATTGCTCTAAAGGTTTAAGCTCATTTTGATATAATTTTTTTTTTTAATGAGAGAGAGAGAGAGAGAGAGAGAGAATAATGTGATCTCAAGTATGATGGATTGAGTTGTATACAAAATTTTCACAAATAATAAAATAGGTGAGATTCATTGATGGACGGTCCAAGACTCGAGCACTCTATCTTAAATGATACTTTGACATTTGAGGGCTTCAAGAACATAATGCATGGTGGACTTCGGCCTAATGGTGATGTTGCTCCATTGCTATTAATGGTACTGGTTTGAACTAGAAAATTGCCTCTTCAAGAAGTGGGAGTAAGGTTGCTTATAATTTATGACCCTCCCCAAACCTTGCAGTTGTTGAACCCTTGTGTATGAGTTACACCCTTTTCAAGAATATAAGACATGGCTTGGTAAAAATCAAGGAATTAAGCAGGTTTTTGTATATGCAATCTTTTATGTGAAATCCATATATCTATTCATTTTGACCTGCCATTAATGGGAAACATGCCAAGTTATTGGTACCTCAAAACTCATATATGGTTTATGTAACCTTTGAAGTTGATAGTATGTGAAACCTTAACATTTTTCTTCCCAAATGGTCAGCATTGTAGCTTTTGTTCTATTGATCATTCTTGTTCCCTTTCACAGCCTGACAGACCTGACGAGATGGAGAGAGTAGAAGCTGCTGGTGGGAGAGTAATAAACTGGAACGGTAATCGTGTCTTAGGAGTACTTGCTACTTCTAGATCAATAGGTATGTGAAATTCTCTATAAAGTAATAGTAACAGCACTACTAGTCCAGGAAGATCTAACCAGGGAAATAAAACACGTTATTGGTGCCGTATTGGTATCGGGTGGGTCTGGCAATATCGATACATATTGGCCAATATGCCTATACAGTACCGAGATTTAATTCTCGTTTTAAAATGAATATTTAGATTAAAAATCTATTCTGAGAACGCATATCAAACACTACTTAGAAGAAGAAAAAGTCGATGACTTGCTCATCATTTTATGTACTTTTTTGAAATTCAGGGGATCACTATCTCAAACCATATGTGATTTCAGAGCCGGAGGTTACAGTCAACAAGAGAACTGAGGCTGATGAATTCCTGATATTAGCTAGTGATGGATTGTGGGATGTTATGTCAAATGAAGTTGCTTGTGAGATTGTAAGAAGATGCTTCGATGGCCAAATGATGAAGAGATTCTCAAAGATGGGGAAGGGATTGAGGGGAGGTGGTGCTGGTGAGGCGGCAGCTGTGCTCGCCGAGCTTGCAATGGCCAGGGGAAGCAGAGATAACATTAGCGTTGTTGTAGTAGAACTGAGGAAATTAAGCAACAATGGCTTCTCTTGATATTCATTTGATTTTTAAGCTTGTTTAATGTTGGGGAATTTGCATTAAAATTTGAAATAGATTGAGGCAGATATAGTGGATTTGCAATTCTATTAAGCTTTGCATGGTGCGGATAAGATGATCTGGCTTGAGTCATGTTAAGCTTTGAATGGTGAAGAGAGATCTCTCTTCACTTACGGGATGTGACCCTTGTGATTGAACCCAAAAAGGTTTACTCAAAATGATGAGATTCGTTGTTCTCAGAAATATCTCACTCTAAGCTTGGCCTGGAATGAGTTATCCCACTCTGGGTCAACTTGGGCCTGGATTTTCAAATACAGTCGGGTCAGTTGCATCCATGGTTTTTAAGCATCGTTTTAAGTGTCAGTATCATATTGGTCGTACCGAGCGATCTTGATACTTGGTGGTTTTTTTTTTTTTTTTTGGTTTTTTTTTAAAGAAAAATCAAAGGTATTTCTGTTTAATGTGGTTGATTTGATAATCGATGCATTCTGATATCATATTGGCTATGGGATGATCGACACCTATTCTGATACCGTGCACTAAAAACATGGTTGCATCTTTAGCTCTACTGCCTCCACATATGTTTACTTCCTTTGCAATTTGTTTGGAAAGATATGGAACATGGGGATCAGCTTCCCACATGGGGAGAGGAGTTAAGCCTCCCTACATTGGGAGTCTTTGGGACCGCTAAGACCTATTCATCTTTCTCTATTGCAACTTTTGGCCAAGCCCATGAAATGAAATAATATCCCAGGTCCATTCAGTGGTGATTTCTATTCTATACCTTTGCCCAAAAATGATGCAGAAATTAACGAAAAATAAGAATAAGTATTACAAACATATTTACGAGCTTCAGTAAAATTGTTTATGTTATTAGTGGAGTTGAGATTTTGCTTCACTATCAATGAAAAATAGGGTTATAACACTCATCCACGCACCTCTTAGAATTACTTAGAGAGAAAAGTAGTCTCGCCACAAATATATATAACGAAAAAACCCTAATACTAGAAAGTATAAGCAAGAATGTCATTCTTTTAGGGGGTTGCATCAATACTCTCTGGAATAAATTGCTACAAAATACAAGACATCGTAATACAAAATGTATCAATTATCAATTTGGGCAAAGACAACCAATATAGACACGACAACAATACCGATTGCATAAACCTTGGGAACTGTGAGTGGGTAATATTGATGTAATTTTTGCATCCTTTTCCGATGGGTCCACTGTGGTATCTTTACATTCAAATTATTAGAAGAGGATCAGATAGACATCATGACCAATGGATAAAAATGGTATCCGCAGGCAATCTCGTGATGGCTACAGAAATTGCAATTAGATGATGTTTCTTGTGAAACTATACTGAGAGTATGAGCATAAGGCCTCTCATATTACTAAGGAGAGTGGAACAAATAGATGAAGCTAGTTGCCAGGCCAAGGCTTAATCAATTGAAGTTGATGATATCTGCCTTTTGAACTCGTGATTGTCGTGGGTATAGATAAGAAAGTGGACAGTTTTGGTGGGATTCCGGGTTGAAGGAAAAGAGAGGCTTTTTAATATTGGAAAATAATGGTGTACTTTAAAATAGAGATAAAGGCTGCCATTGGGTGGGGTACCCCATTACCCATTACCCATTACCAGTGAGTCCTCGTGGTAGTTAAAACATCAATTTATCTACAATTCATCTTTGGCTTTCAAGTTTTCTTTTGAGGTTTATTTATTTATTATTTTTAAGGTACGAAGAAATTATTGAGGCTTCATGAGAAGACAATGATCCCATATCACATGTGAGTAGCCTAAATGCATAGGCTCGTAAGGACTTGGGTATTCTCTACTTAATGATTAACTGGTTAGAGAGAGAGGTGGTCCTCAGGGCTTCAATCTCACTTGTGAGATTCGCGGCCTCCCTCCATTAACCTAACTTTCTCAGCAACTTGATTCTTCGCCTCGTACTCCATCGCAGTGAATTCCTAATCTAAATCATTGATGGCATCATCTTCATTGTAGAGCGATTCAGAGGAGCTAGTGGATGATAGCAAGGCAGGAGGGCCAATTGTGAGGAGCACCCAAGGGCTTTGAGTGTGGATTTATTGAGTTTGATGGGGGGGGGTGTAATTGAGGTGTTTGAGCTGGAGAGATAGGAGATGGTTTCCCCCAAGCTTGTTGAGATTGGGTCAATTGAGGAGGAAGTGAGGGTTTTGTGCCTCTTTTGACACATCAAGTTTCAACCAAATCACAGTTTGTCAAGTGACAACGAATCATAAAAAATGTTTGAGTCTACACAAATAATGCATGGACATACATGAGAGAATGATTGATCCAAATCATTCTTTAAGTTGGAATTGCAAATTTGCCTTTCCATGTGGCACAAATTAGGTAAGTTGTCAAAAGCTTTTTTTAAAAGCGATTCCCTTACAAAGAAAAATAAAACTAAGGAAGAACAAGAAAGAAAGAAAACTTATATAATAACCCAAATCATTTTCAAAGCCGACGTCTGAAACATTCTTGAGCTCCTTGCAAATCTTTGCCCATTGATTAACATTCTCTTATTAAATAATCTCTAGACAAAGTTGCAAGTTTCTTGTGTTGAAACACCAATTAATGACCATTCCTTTTGACGCTAATGTGGGGAAGAATATGCATGTTACTTTGGCAAGTATTATCTATATAATATCTACTCATTCAAAATATGAAAGATTAAATTATGTGAAAGGAAGATTGCACTCTAATGTTATGGAGAAGTTTTTCTTCCCTTAGGTCCCATTTGTTTAGAGGGGAGTTCTGGGTGGAAGTATCTGATATGTGGGTCTTATGTGTTAATGGGTGAGCAACCAGAATGGAAAAGTGAGGGAGGATTACTGTAGCATCCCATTCCAACTCGTTTGGTTGGTTGGGAGGAGGGAAAGCAGACAAATCAACATTGGAGATGAGACCCATCGAAGAGCCCCTAGGGTTTCTCCAACCCATTGAAGAACCGGAGGAGTGATAACGGAGGCTCCATTTTCATCGATAGAGGAGGAGATGGATTCGCTGGAAGATTCCTCTTTTTTGAAAGTTCACTCTCCAAAGAATAGGCCGAGTGGGACGATGTTGACGAGGAGGGAGAGGGGTTGGAGTGGAGAGATGGGATCGAAAATCCCAGCTCTAGTTTTTGAAATCCAAGATCAGTTATATGTAATCACACTCAGTTTTCATAAATCCCATCTCAGATTTTCCAAAACCTGGGATTTTTAGAAATCCCAACTCTATACATAGAAAAACCAGAAAAAACAACGCCAAGAAGTCCATGGATTCTCTTTCTCTCTACTTCTTTTCCATTTTTTGAAGCTGTTCTCATGCAATTGCTACAACAAGGAGTTCTTTGTGGTGGCTATCTCAAGAGCCTCCAGAAGCACTATGGGAAGTTGAAGTAGAGATGCTCATCTTCGAGTTTCGTAGGAAGGGCAAGCTATTCGGCCATATGGCACTCCAAGTTCCTCTCTGCAATTGCTTTACAATAGTTTTCTCTCGGCTCTTCAACAGCTCTGTTGAGGTTGTTGTTGCTACTGATTAACACTCAAATTCAGATTTGCTTCCATTCAAGCAATGGCGATGAAAATCTCAGAGAGAGACGGAGGAAAGGGAGTCGGAAGGGAAGCAAGAAAGAGATAATGTTACCGTTGTGTCTTTTCGTCAAAAATTCCGTAAAGTCCCACCAATAGTGGGCTGACAATAAAATTATAATTGTCTACTCAATTTCCTACCCCTTATAACCAAACATCTCAAAATACCATAAGTTTTAATAAACTTTTCCATCCAACAATCCCACCCCATCAAAACCTTTCTAAACAGACGGGCCTTATATTATCTCCTTTTCATTTTTTCTATCTTTTAATTAATACTGAGGATATTCAAATATATGATTTCATACTTATTGCAGTAACTACTTTGACTAAATATAACAATTTGAATATTTTTCTAACTTACATCTTTCCTATAATATATTGGTAATTAATTGGTAATCATACATATTGATCATATTAGAATTTTTTTTTTTTACTAATCATCATTATATCAATAAAAATAAATTTTTAGTCAAAAAGGGATTTCGTTACACACTTCAATTATCATGAATATTGAATGGTCGTTCCTGATTCAAATGGTCCTTCTCCATCAGTCCCTTTAATATCAATATCAAGGTTGACATTGATCACGGCTGATATCTATCATCATTATGGGTTGTATGAGATGGTTTTGACCTCAACTTCAATGAAAGGTTAATTTTTTTAAACAGATTTGCTATTAATAAGAACTGTTCCAATACAAAATCGGCCCCAAATGAACGGATATGAAATGGGAAAAAGATGCATGCAACCTCGGGTAGACATAGAATTAAATAAAATGACCATCCTACCCCTGAGATAATAAAATCCCACACCACTGATTTTTTGGTGTGGGCTCTCATTGCCCTCACACTAGTGCAAGATTTGAATCTATCATGGATCAGCCTCAGAATCAAAATATTCTAGGCATCCAGGGTTTTTCTGTGCAAGATGGACCCAAGTCAGATGGGAGAATCAGCATCGGCCGATCCGATTTGATTCGATTCTGAAACCCTGAGCCCATCCTTATTTTCTTTTCAAGCATGGGTTTCACTTTTCCACTTCCCAACAACATCAGGGTTAATTTTATATTTCTTTTCTTTATGCATGAAACACGTTATCTTATAAGAGAAATATTTAAAGAAAAAAGAAAAGCACCACTCTCTCTCTCTAGATTTTTTTTTTTTTTTTTTTGAATAGAAGTGTTTCCACTTTATTTAAATGGAAAAACACATTCGAAGGAAAAAAATTCTATGGTGGGCATGTAGGTAGGATGTCAAAAGTTAGTACCATTGGTAGGCTTGATTTAAGCTGATTTATTGAAGGTTACATTATCGATTACTTAACCTGTCAAGCTTAAGTATCAATCAATTAATAATATGACATTTTTGATGTAAGATAGTGGTTTGATGGTCATCCAATTAGGATTAATCAATGATTGAATATTTATAGCTCAATAATTGACCTCATTTAAACCTATTTAATCCGACTATAGTTTGTTAGAGGATCGTTTATAATTTGATTAGTTAATTATCTCATTTAAAGCTCGATTATGTACTTATAACAGACCAACTGAATAGCGACATATTTCTACTTTGATCTACAAAGTCTGATTACCTAAATGAAAGGAAACAATACTTAGATCTTAAATTAGTGAAAATCGATTAAACCATATCCGTTTACCCTGACTTGTACGTTTTACATTTTTCAATTGTGGTTAGAAATGAGTCTTTAAATGGTGTTTGTACAATGGTGTCGCTCAGCTTCTTTTGTATGGAAGGGTGTTACTCTGCTGCTCGCGCGTGCAATAAAGCTGAAACAGAAAAGATGTAAGGTATGATGTATGGTTGGACTGTCGAAAAATATATATATATATATATATATGGTTGGTTGCGGCTTGCCACGGTTCACAAATTTGACTATCAGCACATCAAGAAATGGACTTTGCCACCTCATTAAGACCATACCCTTTTTTTTTTTTATAGAGACAAGATCATACCCTTTCTGTTTTGATGAAAAGGAAGAGATAATTCAACCAGGGAGAAACACTCATCTTAGTCTCGTGTAGGCAATATTAGCATGTGAGACCAATGGGAGAAAACATAGGAGAATCTTTAGTGGATTGGGTAGAATGGTCTTTTTATGCTTGTTTGTGTAGGACTGCACAGTGAATATACTGTTGATAATCTGGCCGATCGATCTCGGGCTTTAATTGAGCTGTGATAAATGGGTCTTAACTAGACTATAATCTTATTTAACATTAAACGGATTCTCTTTAAATTTGTCTCTTAAATGGGTTTGAAGAGAAATACTAATAAAATAAGGTTGAAATGGGCATAACAAATAAAGAAATATCTCACAAATTAAATGGATTAAGCAAAAGATGGGCATAACAGCTAAGTTACTAAGGTACTTGGTCTTTAACACGCGGAACTAAAATCAATTAAACTATGCTTTCACAACACATGTTTAGCAAGTACAAATCAAATAACTATTCCTCTAAAAAAAAAAAAGATGAATATTCATATGGCAACCACCACCATCTCAATTGTACATATCATAATAGCCTTGGTTACATATACAAGTAGTATTAAAGGGGGCGGGCTAGGTTGGGCATAAAGAAGTCAGTTCAAGTTGTGCTTATAAATGTGTCAGGCACCTGTCGGGCTAGGTGACATTGTATACTACCAGTTTAGTCCGACACTCTTATTGATCAGGCCAATATAGATTGGGTCATAAACGTGTCGAGCTCGATCAGGCTTACCGGTGTGGACTTGGAATTGATACACCTATTCTAAAAGTAGGCAACACTAAACTAGCATTTTTCTTTTAACAAAATCGATAGATGGCAACATATTATAACTAGCCATTAAGATAGAGAATGTCTCTGAAAAAACAGAGAAAAAAAAAAGGAAATGACTCTCAAATCCTCGTGGATTACTGATGAGATTGAAATAAAAAAATTTTAAAATAATAGGGTTTTCTTTTACTGCCACTATGCCTACTAAAATATAATAATGTTACTATTTACGATATGGCATTACATGGATTTAATCCATTTGAAAGAAGACTAGACAATCACCTCATTGGTACATTCTCAGCTTAAAATAAGAAGTAACTAAAATCACAAGATGTAATTTTATTATTTTACTAAATATTTGAATTAGAGTATGAGCAACTTTACTTACTTTGGACTAAAATTTGGCCATTAGGATGTATGTGGAATCTTCTACCACAAGGACTAGTTCATTTAGCACCAAGCGGCAAATAGTGAAACATTAAGCAAATACGGGTAGAAGGACACATAAAAGTATATTTATTTATCGGATTGAGTTTCCCTTATCTTAATTTATGTTGAACCAGATTCCCAATGATATAAACAACTTCGTACAATATGTGTGATGTACGTGGTCATTGATTTCCTTCACCCATGGTGAAGGTAACATTTCTATGTCAGTATCTATGACAATGACCAATATTGTTGTTGCTATAGATACCAATACCTAAAACCTTGTTAGGGAGTCATGAATGTGGCTTTGTGAATTTACAAAAGATGAATCGTGATAATTTAAAAAAAATGGATTGTGTTGATCCAGGGCTTATCCTGGTGGTTAGCATTGCTCCCTTGAATAGCTCTTAGGGATTTGATCAAGTGCCCTTGGGCATCTAAGAAGACATCTATATTAACCCACTATGTATTATTTCCAGCTTTCCCTCTTGGGCTCATCTTGGCCCCTCCAACCCTGCCATAGATCTTTCCTTGACTCTTCTCTGAGTCGTTTGTATAACCCTAATTGCCCCTTGAGAAAATAAAAAAGAAAAAAAAGTTGTGGGGATATATTAGTTATTTTGAGAAAAAATGAATACGTATGTAAGGTAGGGCTCAGTCAAGCTTGGCGGGCCTCTTGACTTGTATCGTGAATGTCTATTCAGGAAATTAGTCGAGCGAGGTCGGGCTCAATCGGGTTCTGAGATTTAATCGGGCTTAAACGGACTAATGCACCATCGAAAAGCCTTAAATGAGATTTAATTGTCTTAGATTTTAAAAAATTCAATATATTTATTAATAATCAACAATTTAGAAAAGACTTTTCCCTTAATTATATTCAATAACTGAAAATATCAATATCCACCTTATTATACCAAAAAAAAAAAAAATCAAAATATACCATATAAATGGTCGAGCTAATAGGTTGGTCGAGTCAAGTATATAAATGTGTTGAGTTGGTCAGGCGCTCATTATGTATTGATTATTTATAAACACGTTGGGCTGAAGTCCAACACATTTATTATTGGTCAGGCTATAAACGTGTAAGGCTCCTTTAGGCTCTGGAATTGACACCCCTAAGTATGGAATGTACAAGTCTCTCTCTCCCTCTCTCCTTTGGAAATTATCTCCATGCCCCTCTATTGGTTTAGCCGCTGGCTCCTTTCATTGGTTTAGCCGCTAGCTCTGCCGAAACTAGCGGCGTAGGAAACCCTCTCCCATATAAGTATATAAGAACCATCACCCCGCTTCAGCTTTTTCCATCGTTCCGAACTTGGAAACAGAGAGGTCGAAAGGAAAGAGAGAGAAACGATCTCCATAAAAGGTTCTGCTGCATTATACTACTGCTCGTCTCGGTCCCTCGGAGACAAAAAATCTTCATCGCCATAAAATCAGGTAACAGAACTCTGAACCTTCCCAGCGAAATGCCTTTTCTTTCTCTTCTTCTCGTTCTTGTTCTTCACTGTAGTAAGGGAAGAAGGCTTCAAATTTGTAACTTCGATAGTCTTATCAGTCCTTGAACACTAGGTCGACGTTCTATGGACTAGGTATTTGTATTTTTCCGCAGTGCAGCCACGGACTTGAATTGTTATCTGTTTCTCTCACTTTTTCTTTGCATCTCTTCCGTTAAATCCTTTTGCCTGTGATCACTGTAAAACCCTAGGTTAGAGGTTTCATGGCTCCGTTTCTTTTGGTGCAGCTACTCCCTGTTGGAAGAACTGTTGGTAGAAAAGTGTTTATCGATGCTCTGAATGCTGTGCTGTGTGCTGTGTGCTGTGTGCTGTGTGCTGAGGTTTCGTCCTACCAGTTTCCTTTTGATCAATGAATATTTTGGAAATCTTGTACTTACCTTTATATTTTTTTCTGTTCATTTAGTTGTTTGGAGTTTAATTGGAAGTTGAGGATTCTCTTAGTTTGGGGAAAAGGGTCTCTTTTAGGTAACTTTCCGTGTATTTTTGTTTCAATTTATTGCCTTATCGGTTCTCTTTAATCGTGGATTCTTTCTTCATTCTGACGTCATCTGTTGGTCCTTTATTCCTTCTGACATTGCTGTTCCTCATGGGTAAATTGTATGTTTTTTTATATATTTTTGTGTAATTATCTTATCGTGCTTTTTTTCCTTTTTGATTATTGTAAGAATTATTGTATTCCGTAATGCTACGATTTGAGAACTTAGAAAGAGAGAGAATTTTGCTATCCTGGAGTAAATTAGTTTCAGTCCAGCTGTCCCTTTGCTTGCTTTTGAAACATCAAGAAGTTTATACTATAACTTGGTTTTCAATTTTAATAGGAGAAATAATATTGGTAGAACTTTATCTTTTCGTTTCCTATATCTTTTGTTCATCTCTGTTCTTTATTAATTTCCTTGGTGTTCAGAGACTGGAGACGGTAAAGAAAAGAATAATCTATGGAGGGAGACGCAGGAAAAGATTTGGTATGCCAGAAGATTATGGATGGGAAGGTGACTGAAGATAATGGTCTGGCAAAGACTATCCCTTCTTGTTGCCTGAAAGCAAGGGCTTCAGCACCTGAGCTTGAAGCAAAATGCCACTCCACAGTCGTTTCTGGGTGGTTCTCAGAACCTCGGTCTTGCTCTGGTCATGATCAATGATTTTTTTCTCATTTGGTTCTCAGTTCAGTTCTTTTTGCACCTTGATTGGTCTATGTAAGGTATTGTTCATAATCTTTTGTTTCCTTTTTTCAATCTTTTATCATTACAGATGGGACTGGCAACCTGCTTTATTACAACAATCCTATGTGGCCTGGTAAGCATCGCCTTAATCGTGGTCTGTACAATTAGCCTGCAGGAATTCCCTTAGATGATTAACATTAGTGTTGTATAGCAAGACAAACGTGCTCTCATTAAACACTTATCATTTTCCTTGCTTGCACTATATTAAGCACTTAAATCTAAATCATGTGCGCTTTCCTGATTCTGAGTCCTGTATTGGTGAAGTATAGATATGTTCTTAATAACTGTAAAAACAGAAGGATGAAAAAGAGAAGCATAAAAAACTGCCTATAAAGTTGAGTTTTTTTTTCAATGCTGATTTTACATGCTAGAAGAATCTTAATGAGATGAGATCATGTACCTCCATATCTACTTGAAGGGATGGTTGGGAGTACTGGAGTCAACTTTGGTTCTAAGTGCCTGTCTGGTGATGGATTGTCTTCTAGAAAAACAATGTAAGAATGCTTCAAAGTGGTTGGCTTCTTCGCTCACAGCTTCAAACGGTTCTACATTTGGTGGTGTTTGGGATCAGACTGATGGTTGATTACAGATTTGTTGTCATGCAATATATTTCTTTGATGCATAAATTAATTTCCACTCTAAAATGACTACAATCATGATTTGTAGGAGATGAAACTGGATTTTATTTGTTATTTTCATTGTATGCTTTTGAATCCATTTTGTAGGGGAGGCACATTCACTTAAAGTAGAGAAGATTTTATACAGAGACACATCAGAGTACCAAGAGATCTTGGTTTTTGAGGTTCATATTCTCAATTTTGAATATCGGAATATAAGGAATGATGATTTAAATCTCACATTTATTTTTGTCTTATATTATTATTACAATTACTAATTGCGATCTGTATTTTTGCTGCAGTCCTCAACATATGGAAAGGTCCTCGTGCTTGATGGTATTGTTCAGTTGACTGAGAAAGATGAATGTGCCTACCAGGAGATGATAGCTCATCTTCCCCTTTGTTCGATTCCATCTCCTAAAAATGTAATTTACTAATTTTCAGTGGCATAGGTTTCTATTCCTTGTTGATGCTGCTAGCTGTAGTGGGGAAGTTGCTTGGCTTGTGTCCTATCATTTGCCTTGTCTAAAAGAAATTTCTACTGGTGCATTTCTAAAAGAAAATTTAACTAATTACATGTTTGGAAGAACCATCATTTTGAGAATTCTTAAGGACTTCCGCTAACTATTTTCTGTTTCTTTTGTAGGAACTAGGATTGAAGCCTCTTTTTAAGTGTTAAGTTGCTATGCAGTAACTTCTGATTATTATAGCTCCTTTAGAATGCGATGACTCATCTTTTAATTTATTGAAATAATCAAACAGACTACTATCTGTCTAAAAAAGAGAAGTTCCCAATTGTAAAACTTCTAGTCCGTGGAATAATGGAACTTATCTGAAGGATTTTGATCCCATGTAATTTGGATGTGTTAATTTTGGATCAAGTACACTCTGTTTTCTGGAGCATCTTATTACTTCTTGGTTTACCTTTGTTAATTTTGGTTCCATCCAAATAAATAACCCCCCTTTCTTTTTACTTGCTAGTCTTTGGAGCCTTTATTTTCGTCATTATTAGTTTCCACCTTGTGAGCTAAAGTTATGCCCCCCCCCCCCCAAAAAAAAAAAAAATAAATAAATAAATAAACATGTCTATTGATTTGTGTCTATAGCTAAAATTGAAACCGGATTCTCTTGCCCAGTCTAGTCAGATGTTGACTTTGGCTGCACAGAATATGGGGATCTAACCTTAATTACAGACGACAAGCTGCTCAATTCATCTTTTCCCCTGTTTTTTTTTTATTTTCTTATTCAGAATTTTACTTCAGGAAGTTTTCAGTACTCTTGCTCTCAAATCCATACCAAAGTTTTCAAGTTCTCAAAATTGTGGCTAATTTTTTTTCAATGGCTACTCTTTCTGTTGTTTTTGCTTATTTATTCCATTGACCTCAACATGACTATTAATACTCTACATTCTGTCTCGAGCAACTCCTTTCTACGAGGTTGATTATGTACCTGATTTTAGCTAATGCTATAACCAGATTGTATTGTGTAAGCTGCTTTTGAAATTTCAGCTCCTATGCAATTAACATGGGCTTTCTCTTTGCTTGAGCTGGTATATCGGAGGCAATGGAAGTGAAGTTTATATTTGACCTTGATTCCATGAAGGCAACTGACAAAACTAATTTAACAGTCTGAAGCAAGGTTTTAAATTTTGGCAGGGAACTCCGTTTCACCCCCAACCAAAGCCGAAATGTTTTGGTGAAAATGGGGGCGAAATTTGGTCCATTCCTCCAAAGTTTACAGAAATGCCTTTCGTGCTCTAAACAGTGGAGTTTTTGCCCGGAACTGCAGGGATTATTTATTTAAACCTAAATACACATGTTTAAATCATTTGTTTGGGAAGAAAAACACACAAAATTGTAGTTTGTCTTCAGATCCAATGTTTTTAGTGTATGGCATAGCCTATTGTATCCTGTCCCTTGTATAACCTATTCTACGTATAAATTAGGCCTAAAACACACAACATTCAATCAAAACTATAGAATTATGCATTAGAATTGAAGAACCATAAAATTAGATGGTATTCCTCAAGTCTCAAAGTCTGAAACCATTTAACATTACAGTCATACAGAAATACACGATCCATTGTCAAAAAGTGTCATCATGGAGAATAACCGACTCCTTTTATCGTCTACCTCAGCCACCTCCTCCATATTATATAATGTTGGAGATAGTAGAGACAAAAAACTCTAAATGTGGGTTCCAGAGGCAAAAACTTCCCAAAAAGTCTGATAGCACTTTATTTATTTTTTTGCTGCTTGGTGTTCAATTATTCTTGTTTCTTTGATTCCTGTTAAACATGGAGAGGCAGGGGGTAAGGCTGCATACAACTTGCCCCTCCCAGACTTCGCAATAGTGGGAGCCTCGTGCACTGGGTTGCTCTTTTTTTATTTTGAGCTTAGTTGGTCACTCTTTATCAACTACTTAATGATCTATGTCTTATTGAATACAAAAGGGAGAGTATTTTTATTTCCTAAGTGTTTATGGAACTTCTTAATGCAGGTTCTGGTTGTAGGTGGTGGCGATGGTGGGGTTCTCAGGGAAATTTCTCGCCATAGATCTGTAGAGCACATTGATATTTGTGAGATAGATAAGATGGTGATAGATGTAAGCATGTTCTGAAACATTTTAGAAAGATGGTCATTTTTTTCATGTTCATGAACAATTTTTTATTATTAAATATTTTTGGGGCCTAACTTTTTTCTTCTATCCTAGGTGTCTGAGAAGTTTTTTCCAGATTTATCTGTTGGATTTGAGGATCCTCGTGTCAAACTTCATATTGGTGATGGTATGATGGGCAGTTGTCTATTTGCTTGTTCATGTCATTATTTAATCAACATCTATTTGTGCCCTCAATTTCCGTTTATTTTTTGGAATTTTAACCTACACTGAAGTTTTTTTTTTTTTTTCGGGGTCAACCTACACTGAAGTTGTGACACTGAATTTATTGTGTACATATGGATGGTTTTGACAGCTGCAGAATTTTTAAGGCATGTACCTGAAGGGATGTATGATGCAATTATTGTGGATTCATCCGATCCTGTGGGTATGTTGTAAACTATATCCTAACTTTTTTTTTTTTTTTTTAAATAAATATATATATGGACATAAAAAATGCGTTTTTTTCAACATACACTAATAGACATCTTAATCTTGTTATTTAAAGATGATGGTTTCTATTAATGAAATGCAATATTTAATATGCACTGTTTATGTTGGGATCTGTGAGAGGGGTCTAATTCTGTATTATGATCTTGTAAACAACACGTTCTAAAAATGATAATAGAACAAACAAGAGCAGAAACAATGGAATGTAATCAACAATCTTTATTAGCTAGAAACATATGAAGTTGGATTTCTATTATTCGCACAGTGGTGATGGGATCATGTCTGTCAGAAATGCTCCTGTGGGAAACTCTTCCTGTGGCAATCATTTAGTGTTATGTTTCCTTTTGTTCAAGTCCTTAGCCGCTTTCATGCTGAGTAGTTCAAAAAAGGCTATCTGTTACTGGAAATTGGCTCCTAAAGCAATATGGTATTTAGTGTTACTGTGTAAGAGTCATAAGACATGTTTCAATAATCAAATAAACTAAGACCATAGAAGCATCTTCTCACTGAAATCCTCATTCTCTCCTTCTCCCTCTCCCTCTTTTTTTTTTTTTTTTTTTTTTTTTGGGGGGGGTGGGGGTGGTGGTGTTGATTCAGGTCCTGCTCAAGAACTTGTTGAAAGGCCATTCTTCGAGACAGCAGCAAGGGCATTAAGGCCCGGTGGTGTTCTTTGTAGCATGGCAGAAAGTATGTGGCTCCACACACACCTTATTCAAGATATGATCTCTATTTGCCGTGAAACATTCAAGGGTTCTGTTCGTTATGCTTGGGCCAGTGTTCCTACCTATCCAAGGTAATGATGTGTACCATGGACTCTGCTAACGCATAATTTATTTTCCTACACAAAATTACTTCTTGTGTTCAACAAATATCGGAGGAGGTCTAACATAAATGGTGTGTGTAGTCATGAAAAGTGAAAGGCATTTATGGCCTTTGGGTATAGTACTGTAGTGTCCTGGCTGAAACCTGTAAGGGTAGTGACCTAAATAACCTAGCATAAGCTGGAGGTTTAGATTTGATTTGGGCCTTTTCTGATTTGAAGTTAGGTTTTTTCAGGGTGGGGTGGGGGGGGGGGG
>NC_056562.1:37048581-37066606 GCF_013358625.1 Macadamia integrifolia
ATAAAAAAGTTTAGTTCATTGTTAAAACATAAGAAGAAGGGGGCAATCCTTGTTTATCAGGATTTATATAGCCAACCTGCAGTATTTGGGAGAAGACTAGTAGGAAACCATCTATTATAAGAAACTGCTCTACCTCCTTTCTGGTCTGTTTGGAAACAAAAAGGGAGACACTAGAAAGCTGGGTATTTTGGTTAAAATATGAAAGCAACAATTAGGATACATATTAGTGTTGTATTTTGTTTGCTGATAAAAATGCAGATCTTTGTTATGTACTACGTAGTTGTGTCTCATTTCTTAATATTTTGTCTTTTTTTTGCAGTGGTGTGATTGGGTTTCTGATATGCTCAACGAAGGGACCACCTGTTGATTTTTTGAATCCTATTAATCCCATAGAGAAAGTAGAAGGAGCTATTAAGTTCAGGAGGGAACTCAGGTTTTACAACTCAGAGGTGAGATCTATATTTCTCTCAATATTTAGTTGATATTATGTGCTAAATCTTCCCTTTGGAGTTATATATGAGAAGCTGCTTTCTGTGTGGTTTGATTCACTATTTATGCTTCAACCTACTTGAATTAAAGGCTAGGGATATAAGGGGCTTCCCTCCTTCTGTGAGAACATCAATATTACTATTAAGCTTGCATTCTTCTGTGAACGCATCAAATTTTACTGTTTGTGATGTATTTACTGCAATAGATGTTTATGATATTCCTTTTGGAAGTACTAGTAAATAGTTAGAAACATGATGATGCTAACTTTGAACTTGTACTTTATTATTTCCTGAGTGAATTCAATTTTAGTTGTCTTTATTCAATCATTTTAGCCTTCCCGGGGGGTTGGGGGGGGGGGGGTGCTAGAATTATTTCACCTTCTTGCTCCATCATTCTTGGTTTTCAGCAGGTTCTACTGGTTTTCTTTTGGCAACTGGGCTTAGAGTCATTGTTGTAATCAATATTTTTATTTAGGATTCTGGGCTCATAATGTTTGCTGTGCTTTGTATACTGCCCTTCCTTATTTAGCATGTATTTTCTTTGTATTGAGTATTTACTGCGAATATCGAAGTTAAGAGATTTTTTTTTTTTTTTGAATGGGATCTCTCAAATTGAAGCATCTAATGGATTACATTTGAGAACAGTGATAATTCTCATGGTCAGCAATCTAATGGCCCAAGTGTATCAAAAATCTGTGTTCTGGAAGGACCTGCAAATTTCAGCTTGCAGAAAGTCTTCTTTTTTGCTTTGTGTGGCCCCATTGCAGTCTAGCCTTAGAACACTGCTCACCATGCATGGTTGCATGTTAAATGTGCCTTGTATTCTTTGATATGGGAGCACCTAAAACTTTTGAGCAGCCCATCCTGCATTGACAAGGGGTTTGATAGCTGTATATTCTACCGCAAGGGATCTGGAAGTCATACCGCATCAGATGTTGGTTGAACTCAAAGATGACGGAAGAAATTCCTATACCTAGAGTTCCAGAATAATGCATGTCTAAAATGTGTGGCCTCGTTGCCCTCTTTTCAGTTTAGTGTGACATCATATTCAGAGAGTGGATTTGATTCTAGTGTTACTTGAATCAAATCATAATTTGAATTGGAGTCTTAGCTGTCTCTCTGGTCAAGGCAAGTTAAATTAGAATTGTTAGCTTTTCACTTTTTCTACACATTTTTGAGTCAATACCGATATGGATTGTTTCAATCTGGTTGTGGTCAAATTAAGTAAGAAATATGGCATGCCTCCCTTCCTGCAGGAAATATCTATTTTTCCTCAATCAAATTGTTTTAAATTTTAGTTTTTGGGTTAGAAAAGAAAGGTCTATGTGGTTGTGGAGACTTTCATGATCTCTTGAAGAATGTGTTAAGCCAATTCTTTGGCTTACGAGTTAGCTAGGGATAGTGTATCAAGGGAGAGTTCGCTACCGTTTCACCTAAAATCTTGAACTATTATTAGGGAAGGGCAGCGTCAATGTATACATCAACACTCCCTCGCACGTGCAGGCCAAGATCCATTGGTCCTTGCATGTGGAGCATACGTGGCATTTCTTCGCGCGGCACTGAGGGAGAAGTGTTGGCTCTTACCTGATTTTTGCAATTCCCAGGAGTCCAACACTCTACTTCCCTATTCAGATACCATGTTCGCTACTGTCTCACCGAAAAGGTCGAACTCTAAGGGAAGCTCTGCATCAATGTATACCATCGTTATCAAGGCGTTGCCTTACGCCTTGATAACCTTGATGTATACATCGACAGCTCTATATTTGGATTTTTGTCCTGTTGTCCTGTGCCTTTGTGGCTGGTCAGTTTGTACTTTGGCGTTTGTTTTTGTTGCTTATTTTGTATCATACACTATGCCATTTCTGATTCACAATAAATTATTCGTTATCTACCAAAATAAAATTGTAGGTTTGGGATCTTTTATCGATTTTAGTCCTGATCGTCATTCCTGTCTTGTAAACTACATGCCATTTCTGATTCACAATAAATTATTTATCTACCATAAAATTATAGGTTTGGGATCTTGATCTGTTTTATTGTCCTGATACTTTATTCCAGTCTTGCGACTACATCAGTTGCCTGATTGTAAGTCATGGACTCCCAACTCATTACTTGTTTGCCATCTCAGACCAACCATGAAAGATATTGTACCCTGGGTGTTTGCTTGCTTCTTCCTCGATATTTGAGAACCCTTTTTTTAAAGTTATTTTTTTAGCCACCACCTATATGGGTAATGCTGGTGAGGATTAAAAGATCTCAATAACCTTGTGTTTTATGGACCCCCTCTCAACTAGGACTAGAGCTGTACGGCAAGGAAAGTGAAATCCAGAACAGAATCTGAGATCTGAGCCCAGATCCAGGCCAGGGAATGGGACTGTTAGGTTGGCTGTGATACAAAATATAAGATCAGCAACAAAATTAGTTTGAGAAAGGGAAAATAATGAAAAAAAGAAGATAGAGAAACCATTTGGTATGCAAAAAAGGTTCTATCGTCAAAATCAAAATTTTTGGATGCCTTCAATCTTAAGATTAGATATAGTTTTTTTATTTTTTTTATTTTTTTTTTGGGGGGGGGGGTTGTTCCTGCAACAAAGCATACATTGCCATTGACTTAATGAAATATTTTACCCGTCTCCTGTGACTGCCTTGACCTTGAGTGATATCTATTCATGGCTTTTTTTTGTGTGTGTGTGTGTGTGTGTGTGTGTTAAGGGGGGGGGTTATAAGCTCATCACAAGTGGGTTTTGGTCATGTTTGGATGCATTAATGTCCTTGTAACTTTGTATTGGTTGGCTCTCCTTTTTCACATACCCACACATCCATTCTTGTGTGTATTTTTTCTTTTCGTGTTTGTGTTCTTATCATTTTTCTGTGGGAGAGATTAAACAATTATTCTTGTCTGATTGACAGATACATTCAGCTGCCTTCGCCTTGCCATCATTTGTTAGGAGGGAAGTGAGTGTTCTTCGTGACTCCCAATCCTCTGTACAGGGAATCTGCGTATCGTAGCTTAATTGATTGGCAAATTGTTTCCCAATTATCTTTCTAGATGGAAATGCGTGTCTGCTACAAGGACAGTCAATATAACTATTTCAACTTACGTACACTTCTATCTAAATGTCATGACCTATTTGAGATCTTACAATATTCTTGTTCTGTTTTTGTATGTGAAATTGGATTTTTTTGAACATCGACCAAAGATAAAGGGAAATATTTGCATGTCTTTTAAAATATATATCACTTAGAGAAATATCTGCATCTTTCTTGCAACCAAATACCAAAAGCGATCTGTAAAAACCACTTCGGTAGAAAATATTTGCATTTCCATTGCAACAAAATGGAATGGTTATTACCGTCATGGGAAAATGGATCAGTTGCTCGTATGATCACCTAGTCGTACAATTTAGCATCCAACAGATGTCCTTTTTATTTTCAAATATTCCCTTCTTTAAACTTGAAATGGTAGAAGATGGGACAGGGGTTGGATGCTGATTCGTAAGACCGAGCAGTAGATCTTATCTTCTGTTATGGGAGCAAGCCCAACACATTTCTGAAGTATGCACCAATGACGTGATAAATTGGTATCATACATAAGAGAAAGAGAGAGAGAGAGAGAGAGAGAGAGTTGCTAGCGTACCCTTCTCAGTGTCTCATAACCATAGGGGTGTCAATTTCAAGCCCACACTGATAGGCCTAATTGAGCCTGATATGTTTATGGGCTGACTTTGATCGGTCTGATTAATAAATATGTCAGGTTTAAGCCCGTATAAATAGGTAGTACATGGTGCAAAGGGGTAAGCTAGATGGACTTCCTGATCAGCCTGGTCTGTTTAAAAGCCCGACTCAGACTGACACATTTAGCCTGACTGTTTATATAGGTATTTTGATTTTTTTGATGGGATAGGATAAGCTATATATAGATATTTTGATCAATTATTGACTGTAATTAAGTGTAATATCTTTTCATCAACAAAATTGTTGATGATTTAATCAAATAAATTAATTATTAAAGTATCTTAGGTCTAAGAAAAGTAAAAACCGTTTAGGGCTTTATTGGTACATCATCCCATTTAAGACCCAATTAAGAGACGTCGGATTAAAACCTGGAACCCAACCGACTCATTCCTTAAATAGGTAGGTCATGTTCCGATGACATAGGCCCACTAGGCCCCTCCCGACACACCCCCACATAAACCCTTTCTCAGTGTCTGTCCAGTGGACAAATGAATTTTAATGCAAATGCCAAAGTGAATAATTTCAAAATAGAACTCAACCCTATAAATAGGCTTACAAGGTGAGGGGACCTAATATCATATCAACTCACATCAATTCTAGAAAAAATCGAGGTAGGAAATCAATGTAGAACCAGCCCCCATAAGTTGAGAAAAAGATCCTTATCTGATTGGATGTTTGTACACTTTCCTTGGTTGATCCCCACATTGGTGCAGTGGCCATAGGACCAGGTAGCAATCCAAACCAAATTTCCTCTTAGACTGCACATGTTACAATCCACAAGCTCAATGCTTGTTTGCGCATGGAAAAGCAATAGAAAGTTATGGAAACGATTGTTATGTTTTATGTTGCCGTCCAAGAATTTCACCTTGTGAGTGGACAAGGAGTAGCCATTAAGGTCTTAAAAACACAAATCAAGCTTTCTCAAAGTTACTATTATACTCTCCAATTTTCTCAAGGAGTGTAGCAGAATATTTAGACCGAAAGGAAGGGGATGCAAAAGACTAAAACAAGATTTCATGGCACAAACTATATTCATCTGGAGTGACAAACAAAAAAGTTGTAAAGCTTACAACCAATACACAAAAACCTGTGAAGTTCTTTTAAATACAAAGAAACAAAGGACTTCTCTCTCTCTCTCTCTCTCTCTGTGACTAATGAGGTGGAGGAGAACGAGGATGAGCACTTCTTTTTTTGTCTCTTCACTCCTTTCTCCCCTTCTGGCCCTGTCAATTCTTGTTAAAGACATAAGCTTCAGCTGAAACCTTACAACTTAAAACCCCACATCAAAAGGATTTATAATCTGTTTTAACAGAGAAGAGAAGAGGACAAGAACCCTTTTTCTGGACTGCCACTTCTCTCTCTCTCACTGTACCTGCACAATTTCTTGGTCTATACCCAAATGAAAAACCAAAGAAAATTACTCCTTTTTCTTCTCTTTTGTAAATTTCCTTTCCTTGTCTCTCTCTACTGCAATGTGTAACTAGAGACGGATACATCTGCGAGAGATGCTGAGTGGATGTAAACGAATTCGAAGTTCTTGCCGGCATCTAAAGACTTGAGCCATGATGGAAATCCATAGGCTTCCTCTGACTTTGAAAGGCCCCAAAGAGGACCATAAAGTTTGGATATGGAAAGTTTGAGGTCCTTCATAGTCTTCCCTGAAACGTTGGTCACCACTGCCGAGTATCTGTAATAGGTTCTGCCCTTTGAGGTCCATGAGGATGTAGCCTTTTGCTCGATTGTTAAAGGAGAAGTTGAACTTGGTTTGGTAATAACAGACTTAGCCGGAGAAGCTTCTGTGGATCATAGAACACAACCATGATTGTCAGTTAAGAAACAGAGTTGAATCAAATATAAAGTAAGAAGAAGAAGAAGAAGATGATGCCAAAGTTACCAGGTAGTTGCTGATTGTATCCGCCATTGGCAGAACTAAGTCGGGCCAAAACCCCAAAAAGAGGAGCATTGTTGTACGTAGCAGGCTCTGTCTGCTCATAATTGTCCCTCTGATCGGCAAAGTTGTCATAGGCATCAGGGCCACCGACGATGGCGCCAGTTAAGAGATTGGGATCACTGGCCTTGCGGCTAAACCAAGTGCCATATCCTCCACGGCAGGTAACAAAGGTTGGGTTGACCTTAATTGAGACAATGGAAGATGCCCTGTGGTGAACCTGTTGTGGGTAATTGTTACCATAGCCCACCATGTAACTAGTGGCCCTTGGATTGTCTCCAAGAATGTAATCCACCTGCAATTCAAAATTGTGTAAACCATTAAACAAGAATATGGGTCAAGAAGTTAGCTTTAGAATCTTGAATGAAAAAGCTCTGGTTAGTCATTAATGGATGATTACCTGAGACTTGGCGAAGTTGAGAAGGTCAGAGGCGGAAGCAGAGCCTGAAGGGCAGGAGATGGATTTACGAGCGGAGGTGATGTAGTCGGAGTAGACGGTGGCGAGAAATGAAGCAGTAGTGACGAATTGCATATTATTCCACCTTTGACGGAAGAGGAGACCTCCAGGGGTCTTCTGCACATTACGGCTTCCCTTCCCAAGGCAAGAACACATGAAATACTCTGCCTTCTGCTGGTATTTCTCGAATACTGTCGCGTATTTTTGTCCCTTCCCTTCCGTTAAGAACTGCAAATAGCCACAATTCACAAAAACACAAAAGCTTCAGCACCGGAAAGGACCTTCGCCTCAATAAGGGTATGATTATGAGTTCGGCTCCTCTTAATCTCTTATGGTCACTCACAATTCATAAGAGGTGTTTATTACTATTCACTATTTTCAATGAAAGTTAAATGATTCTCATTCATAGGTTAGTATGAACCTGCGGGATTACTTAGGTCAAAGGTCTATTTACGTTAAAAAACGTAGAGATAGAATTAGAACCCTAAGTAGGATTCCTGTCCATGGAGCCCATAGACCATAGAGTGATCTCATAGTTGGGGTGATCTCGAGACATATGCTCGGGTCCTCCAGCTGTGGGATTGCTATTTGATCCCTGGCCCCTATGGAGAGGATCTGGATCCAACCCCATCCACCATGGCAAATGGGAAGGATCAGTTCTGAGTTAAAGCAGTCCGGTCCGAACCGGTCCATTCCCAATTTGATGATTCACATAAGAACATACCTTGGAAACCAGAACTTGGGCACCAGCATACTTGACATCCCATCCGAATTCAGTCATAGACCAACCGGTCCCACCCAAGGAGTCACCATTTTGACCCAGGTAGTCTAGGTAATACTCTTCGTTGGTTGCTTGATACAACCAGGCGGCAGACCATAGCAACTCATCCTACACCACCAACACAACAACACAATCACACCCATCAATTAATCAGTGATCAAACATCAGACCAAGGCTACAAGATGAGATCCAATTTAAATGATGATGGCTGGGGCCGTCCAAAAAAATATACATACTTCGTAACCGCTGTAGGATCTGTAGTATTTCTGCGCCACTTGAATACTACTGTCGTATTTGCCCCTGTATTTGTCCGCAAATTCGAAAAGCTGCATTTATATAAAAATCATTTTAAATACTTTAAATAAAGCAAGGACTCCAAATTCCTATCCAAAGTGACCATAATACCCCTAGCTCTAGTGCCTCTTCACTGATTTTTCCAAGTAATATTAAGGATTTGGGCGGGGTTTACTAGAAAACTCTAGGGTAACTTCGTAAATCTAACTAGCCATTACTTCTTAACCGTACAGATCCACTTGGAGGTTGGTTAGGTAAATACGTAATAACATGAGATTCCATTGTAGAAGACAGGATTCGCTCCAGGAGGAGAATTTCCACGTGTCTTCCGTACAAAATCTCCACCGACAGTCCTACTCATGTGGAATGAGTAGTAGCGCATGGACCACTCGCGGTTTTGACGATTCAAAGATCCTTAATTAAGTACGGACATGGACCGTTAGAGATCCCCAACCGATCCGTGATTACCAGAAGATGTCCCCAGGACTCCCGACTCCCCCCGGGCTATCCGCCGGAACGGCTAACCGGCATTAATTACACACATTTTGTTGGAAAACAAACAAAAGCTCTGTCCAATTCCAATTCTACCCTTAACCCCAGAAATGACTTGTGGGGATCGATGCTCCAGATCAACAGGGATCCGGAACGGGATCGGCGATTCCGATTAGAACTGACTTGGTACTTTGAAGTTAAAGACTAGAGTGCGAAGAGGGACCGGACCTGCTTAGAGTGTGTGAGTAGCTCGTTGGCGTAAGAGGGATTAGAATGGCGGAAGACGATGGAAGCTGCAGCCATTGCCGCCGCAGTTTCTCCGGCGAGGTCAGATCCCGGGTTGTTCACGTCGATCTTGTATGCTTGCCGATTCGTCGTCATATCCTCCGGCCGTTGCCAGCAGTAATGGTCACTGTCCCCATCTCCCACCTGTTTTTATTAAAGAAAAAAAAAACCATCACCATCACCATCACCATCAATATCAGCATCAACCCATGTTCTGGATTTCAGTTTTAAGTTTGTTTCGATTAGAAAAAAAGGACATTAACTGCAATTATAACTGAAACTATTATAATATATGTAATAGTAAAAGTTTTCAATTTCAGACTCTCTAAGTTGTAAAATTAAAAGGCTTAACCCAGATGAAACGGATAAAAACAGGGGAATTCAACTATCACAATATAATCAGATCTTATCTTTAGCTGAAGCTCTCAGGAAGAATTAATTTCTCTAGTAAGAGATGCAACAACCCACCTGTCCGTACAAGACATAGGGTTGTGGGTGAGCTTTAATGAGGTAGTCAGTTCCCCATTTAAGAGCTTCCATGGCATGGCCAAGCTCTCCATTGGCAGCCATTTGCTTCCTGTACTCAACCATGCTCCAGGACATCATTGTTAGGGTGAAGGCCATGGGGAGTCCAAACTTCACGTTGTCCCCTGCATCATAGTAACCTCCCACCAGATCCACCTGAAAATATAAACCCTAAATAAGCAATGAACGATGAAGATAACAATTTATTAGAGAAGTAATTTGTTCTACAATGAAACATTAAGCTAGAATGAGAATTGGGTCTTCTGCAAATGCATTTGGAGACAATGCAGAACTATAAAGGCTCAAAATTTTTATAGAAAACTGAAATATCAAAAAAAGACTTTTCCTAAGATAGATTGAGGACTTACCCCATTAATCTTCCCATCATGCAGACCAGAATCACCTCTCCAAGTAACTCTCTGGCTACTGGGAAGGTACCCTGACCTCTGGGCTTCAAAGAAGAGAATGCTTTTACTCAGAGCCTGACTGTAGTCATGCCCAGCAAGAGCACAAGGAAGACAAACAAATAGTACTTGCAGAATCAGAGGAGCCATGGAAATGAATCTCAGAAACCTCTCCATGTAATCTAGACAGAATAATTTCAAGTGGAAAGAACAAAATCCAAATGCAGAAGAGAAAAAAATGGAAAGACAGATCTGGGCTGCAACAAAATGGGGGATATTATTTATATCTCCCAAGACAAAACCATTTGTCCTCTTCAAAACTCCTCCAAGATTGGCAGATAGAATAGGAACGATGGCAATGTTGCCGGTCTGGTGTATCAGCTAAAATTTCTGATAAACCCAGAGAGGAGGACAATGAACTGAGTTTCTGAGAGAGAAACAGGGGAGAGTGAGAGAGAGATGGTGAAGAAATGTGTAGAACTCAATCGTCTATATATGGAGAAGGGAAGGAATAAGGATGGTCCCCATCTCCAAGAGGTCAGAAACTTGGCAGCGATTAATAAATGTAAGGTTTTTCCACTCTAAAAAATTAATTTCACTTCAGAGATGAAACTAATTTCTTATTCATTTTCCTTTCAAGAGACCGAAAACGGTTGAGAAAGAGAGAACAGAGTGAACAGTCATGTGGGTCGTTTGTGCTTTTGCAGGAAAGGTCGGTGGGTTTTTAATTAGCTCTTCCCTGAGAATTTACTGCTACTTTTATTGTGGGAATTTTGATAACCATTTTCCCATCGTTTATTAGTGGGAAGCTTTGCAGGTTTAGGCGATTGTTTTTAATAAGTAGAAAATTACCGAAACAGGAAGGGAAAAACGAGTTGCAGAGTCACCCAAAATTAATTACTCCGGAGATAGAGAAACTGTCTCCTGGTGTTCCCATTTGAAATACCTAAAGTAGCCCCCGATCCCCACACTTGAACCCAAATGTCCTTTGGCAAGTGGCATGGACATTAAGGTAAAAATAACTCTGTCCGGTTGCGTGATGTACAATATGTGCTCTCACGTATTTATCCGACTATCTCTATCTTACTCAGGTGAAAAGGCATCTATGTCCCTTATTTTTGGAGAAGAGAGAGATAAACATAGGTAATACTAAAATAGGCCGTACTCTCGAATAGAGAATCACTTCTCAGATATTAATTACTGAAAACTTAAACTCAGTCTTTTGTATTTGCCATGGATTTAGATATCTGATCTTATGAGTTTAATCATGGATATGTATGGATATCACCCATAATTGCTCGATACCTTGATGGTCATGGTTTTAGGTATCAAGTATCGATGGATTGGTATTGGATTAGATATGAGAATCGTATAAGTTGTATTAGACAATTTTTCCCCTCAAAGATATTGATGAAATAAGTATTGGTACAAGATATTGATGAAATAAGTATTGGCCAATACCAATATGGATCAATCGATACCTAAAATCATGTTGACGATTGATCGATATATCAATTGGATTGATCGTGATAACCTAATAAGGGTAAAATCCAGCATTTCATTGTTTAAAATTTCAAAGTATAATTAGACTGCTTGAATGAGACCAATACATATCAATACGTATCAACTTCTTAAAGGTGATCAAGGGGATTAAGGAAGCCCAAGAGTTGAAGTCATTTCTATTACCGCAGATATATTATACTTGGATTTCCTCTTTCTATTTTGTTTCTTTCAGACATATTTGTGTACAACAAAGACAATAGCTCATTTTATGATAAATTTTGGGTTAAACCCATTGTTGATTCATGTTTTCTTTCATGCCCAAATTGACTTGAAAAAAGAGGGTAATTGGCTTCATGGCTTCTCACGATTTGTATTTTTTTAAATAATAATGGTACTAAACAAGTCCTTAAGATGGCTTTAAGAAACTGCACCGGGAATGGTATCGGTTTCAATTGATACAACACTGATATGCATCGGCTGTATCAGCCCGATTTGTGCTTTTAAATTTGACTAAAAAATATTTTTTAGACAAATTTATCTTTAATAAGAATCTTTGCACTAATATAGGATCCGATATGTAATGCTATCGGGCATATACGATACGGATAGATTCACCCGATCCGTTAGTATAATTATTATTTTTTTCTAACCATGGTCCCAAAAGGGTATTTGTGGATGTCTTATATGGACATTAGTAGCCCAAGAGGAAAGCGATCCTAACAGACATCGATTTGGAGATCCCACGCTTTTGCCCTTTTCTCTTTTTC
Source organism: Macadamia integrifolia (assembly GCF_013358625.1). Lineage (NCBI taxonomy): Eukaryota > Viridiplantae > Streptophyta > Magnoliopsida > Proteales > Proteaceae > Macadamia > Macadamia integrifolia. Next base: position 37,060,261 of record NC_056562.1, read on the forward strand.
TTTTGAATTATTTCAGGGTTCGGACTTCAGACAAACACTTGCTTAAATTGCAAGTCTACACCTTTTATTATTATTTTTTTAAATAAAATAAAATGCAAGTTTACACATGAACGAATAAAAGAGACAAAAAGTACATCATAAATAAGTGGAAAGAAAAAAAGGAATTAATATGTAGTAAAATTTTGAAGTCAGTCATCTGCCTGACCTAAGCAAATTGAAAACACATCTGTGAAAATCGTTTGCAGCTACCCTATTGTTGCAGTAAATATCAAATGGTTGAGAGGCCTTTCGGACGTGCGTCTAGACGCTCTTAATCATCTGATGTTCTTCGTATTTCACTGTTCATTGCAGAGGATATAGACTCGCCTTATCTTCATTTTATGAAAATCCTATTTTTCAATTTGAACTTATGACCGCTAGATCGAAATAGAGCAATCTTATCAATGCACTAAAGTCTGTCCTCTCTTGTAGAGATTTTTCTATTCATTTTTTTTCCTTTTTTTTTATAATATAAAATTAATTAAAAAAAAAAAATTCTATAAACCTACAATGTTGCCTACACTTTCTTTGGTTGATAGAACAATCCCTAGTTGTGTGGTTAATGTGCCAGCATGTAGGCCACTGGAAGGTAGGTGGAAAGATCCATGACACGGGGGATGGGCGGTCCTTTTGCACTGCTTGTGTTTTTTTTTTTCTAATTTGTTTGAGAAAGAGAAATAAACAATAAAAAAACATAGGGCAAGAGAATGCTGGTGTGTACATACGCCTTAGGCTCATTGAGCCTTTTCCCTTAAAAATATCATATGAGAAGGTGTCTACACCACTTGCTCAAACAGAGGGTATGGTAGAGTCATTGTCTATTCTATGTCGTGAATTAGTATATGGTTATTTTATCCAGTCTCTGAGAAATATCTAGGATTTGTCACATGTCAAATTATCAGTTATTTTTTTTCAATCTTCCACGTTTATTTCTATTGTTCAAATAAAAAAAAAAACTTTTTTTTTTAATTTTTAACAGTACTATTTTGACGTTTAAATTAAATGAATAATAATTTGGAATGGAAGGATTGTTGTGATTGTCACTTTTTTTTTTTTTTAAGTAGAAGTGATTGTCACATTGAAAGTATGAGAAAATAAATCTAAAGGCGTTTCAGTAATTGAAATGGGAAACCTGAGATTTATTAAAACAATCCAAATGCTTTTCCATTGAATTTGAATGTGGCATGCAAAAAATGTGAAAGTTTATACACTACAATACTAAATATCCACAAAGTCTATCTTACCATAAACAAATCCCACATATGGATCTGAGAAAGAAAGAGATTGTAAACCTTCTTATTTTGTAATTAATCTATATAATAAGGGAGCATGGTTTTGGCACACTTTTACTCGGAATTAAAATAGCACATCTTCCATTAATTATCACATGGCAGTTTGGTGGGATTGAAAATTTGGTTATATATGCACCCCTAGGTCTTATATTCATATGTCAAAATTATATTAGTTCGGTATAAATTTGCTAAGTGAAAAAACGAAGTATTGAAAAATTAAAAACACCAAAAGACTATAGATATTTATAAGAAAATATACCTACATAAGAGAAGATATGCTTTTCCCAAAAAAGGGGATAGATTAAATCTTGACCTAAAATTTAACATTTTTCCACATCACTTCATGAATATCTAGCGATTAGAATTTCTAGGTAACCATCTTTACCGTGAAGGGGAGGGGAACTCTACTGGACTAGTGCAGAAACTCTCAGGCTTAGTCGGGTGTGAAAATACCCAATTGTGGCTGAGGTAATTGAATCTTTTCACGATAGTTGTATCTGGGTGTTTCCTATGCCAGGACAACAAGTTTCTTTTTCTACGAAAAATAGGCCGTTGATCTACTTCTATTAAAGATATGCTGGAATCTTTTTCTAATAGTCTTGGTGTGCACCTCACTACCTCCTTCTAAATTGTAGAAAGCGATTAAGAGATACTTTCATAGAGTCAGGTGAGAGGAAGGGTGATCTATAATGAGCCATCACTCTCACATAGCTTAGCCAACCCCCTCATTGGTTGAGGATTCCATGCATGCATGAATGTCAACGACCGTGTCAGTTCTATTTATGTCTCATAAATCACACTTGATCTAGCCTACTTTGGTACTATTCAATTTGAGTATTGTATGGCAAAAAAAAAAAAAGAAGTATTGTATGGTGTTCCTCTGTATGGATTTAGGAATCAATATCAGATCAACTGATTCGATTCGTATCGACATCATTTGTGATAGATAATCGAATTAGTTTACAAAAAGTACTGAAAGCAAAATAGTAAAAAAGTTTGATGCCACACTGATATTAGGGTGATTGATGCCAATACCACTAACTAAAACCATGGAACTCACCATGTAATAGCTTAATTCAAATTTCTTAGTGATTGAGCTAATTAGATGGGAGAGAGTTCTTGTACAAGTGACATAGGAGAGCACATCAACGAGGACCAAGATTTTAAAACTAAGAATCAAGGATGAAACTGGTCCATGGTGATCATAATGGAATTGGCCAGAATCGATCCTATGATCCCTAGAATCGGATTTTTAGTACATTAAAGGGGCAAAGAGGTAATTTCATGTGAGAAAGAGAGAGAAGCTGGAATAGTAAATGCTGGTCTCAATTTTAATTAGTTATTCGTAGGCTACACTAACTCCACCCACTTCAAAAGGATCAGTCTCCATCGACTCTGATTCCAATCTTTTCATAATTAGCTTGCTCAACTGAACCCAAACTTAAATCAACATGGGCAGACTCAGGTATAATTGGATTAAGCTCCAACCAATTCTGAGATTCAGATCCGAGCATAGATTTAGGTATTGATATGGATTAGATTGGATCCATGCGGATTGATTACTTTTGCCTTTGCTTTTTTAAAAAAATACAATTTTTTTTTATTATTTAACCCCCTAAAATGATATAGATAATGGATTTGAATTAGTCAAATGCTGGGTATTGATCACAACCGATATCAGTATAATACGACCGATATGATATCCATACTTGAAAAGTTGAAACCATGGATCCGAGTTTTAAAAATTTTAAACGCGGCAAGCGTCTCTCTGCGTTAAATGCATTCACGAACGGAGAGGGAGAGAGAGATTTTCATTTTTTGGGTGGTTGAGATAAGCCGATAAGGTATAGAGATAGGGTGTCGCGGTGAGTTGAAAGATGAGAAGATTTGCTGTGGGAAACGAAGAGAAGAATGGACGAGATGGGAAAGCATCGAACGAACCAAACACCACCTTGGGTTCAGAGACAAATTAAAAAAACAGAGACTGTGATCCAATTTGTGGAAGATTCCAAAACCCCATCACCGACAACCCGACAAAGAGCACTAAAGATCTCCACCACCACCTAGCTTCTCAGTCCCCACTATCCCTCCCCACCTTATTTAATTTCTCAATTTCCAAATACTCCACCGACGAGCGAGCAGGCGAAAGGGTTGGGTTGAATAAGTTTGAACCATTGAATTGTTTACAGATAGCTATAATAGTCAATTTCTCACACAATCCTAAGAGAAAAAAGTATTTCTTTTGTCCTCACTGACACTGTAGCTCCCTCTCTGTACTTTAATTTCTATTTATTCCCTTCCCCATGTAAAGGGCCAAGGAAGATTTTTGAAAGAGAAATTTAAGTCAAAAAGAGCAGTAAGAGAGAGAGAGAGAGTCCTGCACTAGATAGGACCTCTTCTCTTTCTTCCCACAACCGCAATCAACGGCTTTAGCCACTTTTTCTTCTTTTGTTTTCCGGGGAGGGAGGACGAGGACGAGAGAGATATAGAGAGAACATGAAGAACAAATGACTCGTAGGATAAGTCAATGAGACAGTTACCCGAAATGACCGGGAGGCGCCGGTTCTGTTACGGCCACGGCAATGTTCACACTGCCGCCGCCACCGGCTGTCGGGAGTTTAATTTGCTGTGGTTAATAAATCTCTCTTCTAAGTTCCAAGCTCCAAGCCTTTCTATTTCAGGAAAAGAAAAAAGGAATCATTTTTCTCTATAATGTATGAAATTGTACTGTTCTTCCTTGATTGGCGGAGAGACCCACCTTAAAACTTGCTTTATCGAGGAGGAGATTGGGTTGGATCTGCCTTTGGTTCTATTAAAGCAAACCAGGAAAAAAAATTGTTTCTTTATACTGGGTCTATCAAAGGAGCGTCAATACATTCAAACGTTCTTTAAAGTGTTTACTGGAAAATCAGATTAAAGAAACAGGAAAAAAGTGTTTCTGTGTGGACTATGGGTCACCACTGTCGACCACTTTGTTCAATTTGCAGCGGATTAAGAGGAAATAAATGTTTCCCTTAATTTTCTCACTTATTGTATTTTGAAATTCCCCATAAGCACTTTTTTTTTTTTTTTTTTTGGATGTGGGGGAATACATGTCAATGGGTTACACAAAAGTCTTTTTGTGGGGAGGGTAGTGAGAATCCAATATCTAAGGTGTATGTCCAGGTCTTCTCAACCGTTAGATTATCACAATCACTCATCGTTCACCGCAGAGGATTTCAGTCTCCAATCGGTTGTAATAAGGTCAACAACCTAGTTTATTTGGATTTAGAAGTTGAAACAATGAAGGGTTTTGAAAACAAGAATCAATTCCTATTTAGATCATAATGGAATCAGTCAAAAATGGCCCCAAGAATATTAGAATTGGCCATATGATCTGAAAAGACACCGACTCAAAATAATCTTGGCATGAATATTCTAATTCGTAATAGCAGAAATCAGGATTGGCCATGCCAATTCCAATATGAATTGACTAATTATCGTTTCAATTGATTGATTTTTTTAAACTTGTAATTCAAGATCTATGTGTAGTACACATTCTTTTCAGTAAAACTATAACAACAGTCATAATTCTATCCCAACTAAATGGGTCGATTACATGAATCCAGTATGATCAACAAAAAATGAAATAAGGCCACAAGAAAAGAGAAGACCAAGAGAAAATATAAAAATTAATAGTAAAAGTAACATTTTCCAAGAACAACTCTTATTAGGGATCGACTACTTGGATCTTTGTTCTCCATAGAGGTCTTATAATTAAAGCTATGTGTACTAAAAACTTCTAGGCAGACAACCATTAATATGAGTAATTTCAAGGCCCTTAAACAACTAATGAAGGTAGAGGTTCTAATTGGATCATTCTCTACCCTCTTCTTCGCCCATTATGGATCCTTCAATTTGCTCACCAAGAAAAATAAATTCTGATCCTACGGTTCTTGCTTGTTCCTAATAATCCATGCAAATAAATCTGATATTTAATAGTCACCCATAATGATTTGACAACTAACCCTCTTCCCAATTCAAGGACTAAGGTAATTATTTTTACCCACCGACCCTCCACCCCATAATATAAATTTACTGTGGTTTGAAATGGCAGATCCTATGAGATATGTTAAAATAAGACACTGAAATTTCCTCAAAGTCACTGCCTTGAGTTTAGCAAAATATAATCTAAAATTGAATATAAATAAAGAGAAATCACTGGATTTATAAGATTTGTGTAGTCTGCGCCTGAAGTTTCCATGTCGAGTCCAAGATGCTAAGGGACACATCATATGATATCCTCAATAAGGATTGAAGTAAAAGATTCAAGGTGCCAGTAATGCTTTCTCTACGTAAAGATCAAAACACACTGTTAGGATCCTCTCATTTAAAAAGCTAACATGCCACTATAAAGAAATGGACCCACCTGCATGGCTTGGATCAAATAGAAGCAAGTAGGAAATTTCCTTTTTTTGTTTTTTTTTTAATTATTTTTTTAAGATGTGGAGGCAAGGTTTGAGTTCATGGTATCAGAGTAGTTGGTCGCTACTGATATTGATATCGATATCAATATAGATCGATTATATCTATCTGAATAAAAACAATCAGTTCTATCATTGTATCGATCACTATTGATATCAATATGATCGAAACCAATATAACTAATATGATATTAATACCTAAATCCATGGAAAAGGTGAGAAAAGGTGGATTATATGAAAGAACAAGTGACCACTTGATTTTAAGAGGGAGTGATATATTAGTTCATTCTTACCAAAAAATATATATTAGTTCATATAAAAAATCATATTATTCTTATAAAAATGTTAATTTTATTCTAAAAAATGATTTTCTTCTATGTAATCATGGTTAGTTATAATAAGTTTGTCATCACATCAAATTTACCTTTCTTCATACAATAGGAAACAAAAAATGATAATACAGAAAGACAATATTGGACCCAATTTCCAGGCATCTGTTCACCATGGGAGATCTGCCAAGTCACTCAATTGAAAAGAGGGGGGGGGGGGGGG